>NW_024426663.1:44046958-44206245 GCF_017311325.1 Ursus maritimus
CCCTATACTCAGAAACTTGGTTGCTTACACTTGCCACTATTGTTTTGTTTTGTTCTTGAATTTAAGTCCTACTCCATCTGGAGTAGACTTTTCGTATACAATGTGTGTTATGAGCTGAACCACATCCTCCCAAAATTCATATATTAAAGCCCTAATCCTCAGTCCCTCAGAAGGTGACTGTATTTGGAGACAGGGTCATGAAAGAGGTTAATTAAGGTTAAAGGAGGGCATCTGGGTGAACCCCTAATCTGGTCTAAATTCCATCCTTATTACAGGAAATCTGGGCATACAAGGGGACACCAGAGATCCTTCTGCCCAGGGGAACGACCACGTGAGGACACGGCCAGAAGGCAGCCATCTGCAAGCCAAGGAGAGAGGTCTCAGGAGAAACCAAGCCTGCCCACACCTCGATCTTGGACTTCCAGACTCCAGAACCGTGAGAAAAATTTCTGTCCTTTAAGCCACCCGGTCTGTGGTAATTTACTATGGCAGCCCTGGAAAACTCATCCAGTGGGAGATGGGGATTTTTCTTTGTTTTGATATGGAAAAACGATTGGATTCTAGTTCTGTTTACTGAACAGTCCCTCCTTTCCTCACTGATCTGTCATGATTCTTTGGTCATATATGAAAGGTCCATATAATGTGGGCCTATTTCTAGACACTTTATTCTGTTTCTTCCATTGATCAGTGTATCCCTGTGAGAGGGCTGTGTTTTCTTACTTGCTACAGCTTCATTATAAGTCCTGACAGCTGGTAGAGAAAGGCCTTCCATCTTTTGTTCTTTAAAGGGACTTTGCTATTTTTTAAAAAGATTTATTTATTTATTTGAGAGAGAGGGGGAGAAAGAGTGGGTGGAAGGAAAGGGCAGAGGGAGAAAGACAGTATCAAGCAGACTCCTCGGTGAGCTCAGAGCCCGATATGGGGCTCATTTTCACAACCCTGAGATCATAACCTGAGCCAAAACCAGGAGTCAGACACTTAACCCTCTGTTCCACCAAGGTGCCCCAGGGACTTTGCTGGTTTTGATGACTTACACTTTCCAATGAAGTTTAAAATCAGCTTGCCAGGTGTCACTAGAAATCATACTGGGATTTTAACCGTATGTGCATTAAACCTATAGAACTACAGAGAAATAATATTTTGTAATTAAGGAATGATCTCTGTGGGAAAGTACACTTACTTTCTTTTTGGTTCCATGGACTGCAGTCCTGGTTCTGTCCACATGATGGCACCACAAACCGAAAAATCTGACTTCCACAGTTGGCCCGAGGATCTCAGAATATACATACAGTGTTCATCTTTTAGAAAATACCGGAACGTTTTGGAGGGTAGACCCAAATTGCATATGGAATGTTCGATAGTCTATCGAGTGCTGAAATACATTTGGCAAAAATATAGACAATAGTATATGGTAACCAAAGAACTGAAATAATAATGAAAGATATCCTGACCATCTGTTCTTCACAGTCCTTTTCTCTCAGGGGGCCATAACCAGATAGAGAGAAAAAGTTCCTTATCAACCAAAAAAGTAAAGATGTGGTGTAAAATGAGGTCTGGAAGTTAAGGTGGTCTTTCTTAACCAGCAAGCCTGCTCCAGGCTAGTGAATAGGTTTGCATCCATCTGGGGAGCAAAGGTCACCACCCCTAGGGTTATGAATAAAGGGGAAGATTATGTAAATCTTCATTTCCACCCCCAGCCTCACCCTCCTTCCAGCCCTGATCATCTTGGGAGTGAAGTCTACTTTTACTTAGGAGAAACATGCCTGTGCTTGCCCTGAACTGTTTAAAGAATCAAAAAGCCTTTCCCTTTCTACTCAGTAATACCAGCGAAGCCTCCTTCCTCCATTAGAGGTTGGAAGTGTTTGACACAGAATGTCTCTGAGAATGCTTGTTTCATTGACACCGTGCATACCTAGAGTTGATAGTGGGCTGGAGGAAACCCTCTTTCTAAGTACCTTCCAGGGGTTCATTTAACCAGGCAATGTAACTAGCACTGGCATTTAGTATCAAAAAATGGTTTACCACATCCTATTAATTTAGACAAAAAGATGTGTCTACTGCTCAGTAACTAACTTGGATGGTCTACTAACATATACAGAGAGAGAACAGTTCACTAAACCCGTTTCCTCACCTATACAATGGCAACAGCAATATTTCCCAGTCAGAATTGTTGTAGGATGACATAAGGCATTTCAAAAAACAATACATGGTGCCTTGCACTTAAGTGCTCAAGAAATGTTACACTGTTGCCACCAGAGCAAGATACAAGGTGTTCCTAGGTCAGCCAAAGTGAAGAGTCAAATCTGGGACTAGGCAACTAAGCCAAGTTGTAGCTCACTGGCCTCTGTTCCTCCCTTCATTCTACCAATGCCCCTGCAGGGGAGAAGGCCTTGCATACCCTCCCCAGCGCCAGGGCAGCCACGTGACTTCTGGAGCCATTAAAGGACACACTGTGCATAACCCCTTCTGAATAAGAAGTGAGAGATGACTTCAACTGTAAACCATGATTAGTACCAGGAGTGCTTTTAATACCACTTACTGTCAAAGAAGGCCCACGTCCTTGTTAACCGCCGCCCACTCAGACCAGTGCCTGCATTTCTGGAACATCCCACGAGAGGACGCCCTTGCTCCCCAGTCCTAGTGCAACCTGAAGGCGGAAGACTTCGCCAGGGCCCGGGCTCCCTCTCCAAGGTGAAGGGCCTGACCCTTCACAAAGGCCCGCTCTAAGGTGATGGGCAGAAGCCAAACAGGCCTAAAAGGACTCGGTTACAATCAGGCCCAGGCCTGGGTCCGCCTCATTCAGAAGCGGCGGTGAGCTCGGAACGCCTAGCTCTGCGAACCCTTGCCTTTCACTGGCATGGCCACTGGGCAGGGCCTCAACTAGACGGGAGCCGGTGGGGGAAAAAATGCGGGGCAGCAGGGATTGGTGGCGGCGGGGCCGGCGGGCCGCAGCAACGAGGCCCTCCAGACGGCGAGGGTGAGGCCTCAAGTGCCTGTGCAGTGGACTCTGGACACAGTCACACCTGACTGGAGGCGTCAGGTTGCGGGGCGGTCAGGGAGGACTGTGAGGGGAGGGGACCCGCGTTAGCAGAGCGCTCAGCTGGGCTCACACACCTCACCGCGGGGACACCCGGCGAATGGGGCGGGCCGAGGGCGGAGTTGAGGAGGAGGGCAGGGCCGGGCGCCAGCCTTCGGGTTTCCATTTCAAACCCAGAACCTCGGAGCATTCAAAGAATGGGGTTGCGGTCCCAGGGCTGCCGGACGCCTTTGCCGGCCTGCCCGTTGTGGCGAGCGCTCCCCGAGGCCGGCCCGTCCCTGTCTGCAGCGGGCTCGTCCGCGGGACGCCGCCGGTCAGTCCGTAGCTCGCGACGGGCCTCACAAGCTCGGGCGGTCAGTGGGCGGGGCGTCGCCAGTGACGTCGCATCCCGTTTCGATTCTCCGCCCCTCTCCTTGGCCCGTATATAAGACTTGGCCGGGCGTTCGCACTCTCACAAGTGGACGCAGACGCCGGGCGCGGGTTACCGGGGGAGGTAGGGGCTCGAGGGCAAGGGCCAGCTCGGACGTGTGTCCGCGCCTCGGAGGTGGCAGCAGGCAGTGCCGGGCGGTGAGGCGACGATGGAGCTCTTGCGGACTATCACCTACCAGCCGGCCGCCAGCACCAAGATGTGCGAGCAGGCGCTGGGGAAGGCTTGTGGCGGGGACTCCAAGAAGAAGCGGCCGCAGCAGCCCCCCGAGGAGCCGCAGCCGCCGCAGCCCCAGGCACAGGGGCAGCCTGCGGCCCCGCACCACCATCACCACCACTCGCACTCGGGGGCCGAGATCTCGCGGATTATCGTGGACCCCACGACGGGGAAGCGCTACTGCCGGGGCAAAGTGCTGGGAAAGGTGACGAGCGGCGGGCGCCCGGCTGCTTGACGGGAGGGAGGTCTGCCCGGGCAGCTCCCTGGACCCTGAGTCCCAGCGTCTTGGCTTCTCAGGGGCCTCCGATCCCGGCGGGACGTGGGTGTTCACCTGCCCTGCTCTGGCTTTTGTGCGCTGACAGCGCGCGAATGGCTTTACATCCTTAGCCTCGGCTCTGAGTGCCTTCCGCAGCCCAAAGAAATTGGTCTTGAGGCCAGCAGCGAGGGCTTTCCACTCCAGCCCCTAGCTTCCTCCACCTGCTCCCCAGGGAATTTTCCTGACAGGTCTCTTCAGACATTATTTTTCATCTCCCTGATCGCAACCCCCTCCATAAAGCTCCTCTTTGTAAAGGGAGAAGGGGAACTGTTCCGTTTTCAGGAATGCATTTCCCTTCGTGAAGGAGCTTTCAAAAAGTACAGAGTATACGTCTGTCCAGCCTTACTTCCCCGTAATTTTGCTTCTCTAATTTTTAAAATATTTTTACAAATATCTGCTGTCCATTTTTCTGCCACACTCAATGCTGTCTCGGCTTTGTTTCAGGGTGGCTTTGCCAAATGTTACGAGATGACAGATTTGACAAACAACAAAGTCTATGCTGCAAAAATTATTCCTCACAGCAGAGTAGCTAAACCTCATCAAAGGGAAAAGGTGTGTATGACTGTTGAGTAAAATATTTTCTTTGTGTGCAGGGATGGCCCTTCCCTGTTAAGAAAATGTCTTCTGCATGTGTAAGCAACTGGCTTACAGAAGGTGACTGAAGGCTCATCAGCTTTGTCTTGCTTTTTCTTTCAGATTGACAAAGAAATAGAGCTTCACAGAATCCTTCATCATAAGCATGTAGTGCAGTTTTACCACTACTTTGAGGACAAAGAAAACATTTACATTCTCTTGGAATACTGCAGTAGAAGGGTAAGCTTTAACTCCTGTTTGAGTCCATTTAATTCCCCCAAACTGAAGTGGGATTCAAAATGCATTTTATCTGGGATTTTAGCTGTGGTGGCAATTATTATATTGCAATGTTAACTTTCATCACTCAACCTGCAAAAGGAAATTACTGATTTTGATAACTTTATTTGACAGATTCTCTTTTTCCCTTCTCCTCTCCTAGTCCATGGCTCATATCTTGAAAGCAAGGAAGGTGTTGACAGAGCCAGAAGTCCGATACTACCTCAGGCAGATTGTGTCTGGACTAAAGTACCTTCACGAACAAGAAATCTTACACAGAGATCTCAAACTAGGTAAGCCCTTTATTCCAAACACTGACTTTTGCTTTAGAAAGAGGTGTTCTTTTCTTTTCTGTCTCCCTTGTTATGTGTTAATGTTCTTAATTGGGATCTAGCCCATGCAATCGTTTAGAATCCGGGACTTTAATAGTAAACACCTGACTGCCTGCCTCCAAAGAGGATGTGTGTGTATTTGGTTAGAACATCTTTTCAAAGGGATTCAGGTTTTGTTTTGTTTATCATTCAGGGAACTTTTTTATTAATGAAGCCATGGAATTAAAAGTCGGGGACTTCGGTTTGGCAGCCAGGCTGGAACCCTTGGAACACAGAAGGAGGTGAGTCAGAAAGATACATCCTGACAGGATTTTATGGAGATCAAATATGCCCTTTTTTCCCCCCAATTAATGTTTTGGAGAAGGTCAATTGATACTAACATCCACAAACCACAATAATGTTAATCCATGAAAACAGTAAGTGCCCACTATGAACCAGGCAGAGTACCTTATGCCTATGAGTTGATTATGAAAGAAATTTGTCTCGTATTTGCCTGACATGTTACACAAATGCTACATTGTTCTTGGTCTCAGTTGGTTAAAAACACTTTGTCATGTAGCTGAAAAAAATTATACATGTATTAAAAAAATTATTAAGTCACTCGGTCAAATGTTAATTGTTGAGATGCCAAAAATTAAAAGTCAAATTTTTCTAAATAGGAATTCAATACAGTACTTTTAACGTTTTATCCAGAGAACTAAGTGTAAACAGTTAATGAGATCTTCATATTTTGTTTTTCCAGAACAATATGTGGTACCCCAAATTATCTCTCTCCTGAAGTCCTCAACAAGCAAGGACATGGCTGTGAATCAGACATTTGGGCCTTAGGTTGTGTAATGTAAGTAAATTCACCAAAATGATCAAAAAGCAAATTTGTATTTAGAATTTAACAATCGAAAAGAGTTGCTTTATGACCATTCCTAAATAAGTGTTCTCTTGCACACAGGTATACAATGTTACTAGGAAGACCCCCCTTTGAAACGACAAATCTGAAAGAAACGTACAGGTGCATAAGAGAAGCAAGGTATACAATGCCATCTTCATTGCTGGCTCCTGCTAAGCACTTAATAGCTAGCATGTTGTCCAAGAATCCAGAGGATCGTCCCAGTTTGGATGACATCATTCGACATGAATTTTTTTTGCAGGTTGGCACATTTCTTTTATCTTTTTATTATGTGCTATTGATCAGTTATTCAACCAACTGGTTACTGAAAGTCTTTTCTGACACTCCGCAGGGCTTCACTCCAGACAGACTCTCTTCTAGTTGTTGTCATACAGTTCCAGATTTCCACTTGTCAAGCCCGGCTAAGAATTTCTTTAAGAAAGCAGCTGCTGCTCTTTTTGGTGGCAAAAAAGACAAAGCAAGATATATTGACACACATAGTAAGTTATAAGACTTCTGCTCTTCTGTATCCAGTATTCTATTTAAATTTGATAAGTTAAAGAATGTTTTTATGTTAGCATAACAGCTGGTATGTTTGAATACTGTTGAACTTTTTATAGCATGATAAATCTGCACTGCAAAATGTGATGGATAGCTTTTTTTTCCATCCACATTAAAGTGTGCTTCTTGCATAATTGCAGCTGATGGTAATGATAAAATGCTGGTTTAGCCTTGAATGCTTATAAGCTGGTTATTAATGTAAAAGGAGGAAATGTGGCTAGTTCTGTTCCTACCTTGTTAGCATAGACTAATGCTGATAATTCTTGTCTTTGATTTACAGATAGAGTGTCTAAAGAAGACGAAGAAATTTACAAGCTTAGGCATGATCTGAAAAAGACTTCAATAACTCAACAACCCAGCAAACACAGGACAGATGAGGTATGCTGGAAAAGAATAAAATAATCATTTTAAATCATTTCTGCTCTTTGCTAATTATCACATGGATTATAATTGCCACGATTCAAATATGTTCTATTTATTTAGAGCTTTTCTTCCAACCATTTAAAAGGAAAGATTTTGTTTTTCAGTTTAACAGTGCATGCACTTGAGTCACTGAAACACCTTTTGTGCTCATTGGTTTTTGATCAGCTTTCCCAGCAACTGCCACAATCTCACCTTAACCTAGAATTTTTAACCTTAAATTGCAGACGCTTGACTCACTGTCTTAACTCTTCTCTTTTCTAGGAGCTTCAGCCACCTACCACTACAGTCGCCAGATCTGGAACACCTGCAGTAGAAAATAAGCAGCAGATTGGAGATGCTATTCGCATGATAGTCCGAGGGACTCTTGGCAGCTGCAGCAGTAGCAGTGAATGTAAGTAGCTGTCAATGGCATTTTACATAAAACTATAAATGCCAGTGCTTAATACTAAGTAACTGGAGTCCATTTGTCTTGTGGCCCAATTTAACATAGAAGAGGCAAAATCAGAGGACTTGGAAAAAGGCAAGGAACAGTTTTGAGACTTCTGTCCTCTGAAGTCGTGGAGGGAAAGTCAGCAGCCACCAAAGCCTAAGGTTTTATTGTTAATTATTTTATAATTTTCCCTGACTTTTCAGGCCTGGAGGACAGTACCATGGGCAGTGTTGCAGACACAGTAGCAAGAGTCCTTCGAGGATGTCTAGAAAACATGCCAGAAGCTGACTGCATTCCCAAAGAGCAGCTGAGCACTTCCTTTCAGTGGGTCACCAAATGGGTCGATTACTCTAACAAATATGGCTTTGGGTACCAGCTCTCAGACCACACTGTAGGTGTCCTTTTCAACAATGGTGCTCACATGAGCCTCCTTCCAGACAAAAAGTAAGTATATCCGGTTAATGAAGTCCTGTCACTTCTTTAATCTTGCACTAAAGAAATCTAAGAACAGTGATTAACTGCTTCTGTTTTGTTTCTCCCTATGGTTCCTGTTTTTCAGAACAGTTCACTATTATGCAGAGCTTGGCCAGTGCTCTGTTTTCCCAGCAACAGATGCCCCTGAACAATTCATTAGTCAAGTGACGGTGCTCAAATACTTCTCTCATTACATGGAGGAGAACCTCATGGATGTAAGTACCTCCTGGATGTGGCTTTTCAGCAGTGGTATCTGAAGTGTAGTCTACAGACCAGTAGCATCGGCACAGCTCTGAAGCTTGTCAGAGATGCAGATGCTCATGTCCTACCCTAGCTCTACTGAATCAGAATCTCTGGGAGGTGGGACCAGGAATCTCCAGGCCATTCTGATGCCTGCTCAAGTTGGAGAGGCATGTGCCTAGAAGAATTGGAAACTGCAGAATCTTTATGGGCACTTATTCTTCCAATTTCTTCTAGGGTGGAGATCTGCCTAGTGTTACCGATATTCGAAGACCTCGGCTCTACCTCCTTCAATGGCTAAAATCTGATAAGGCCTTAATGATGCTTTTCAATGATGGCACCTTTCAGGTAAGTGAACCTTTTAGGAATATGTGTATTTAGGTCACAAAAAGTAATTTTTATCTAGCCATTTCATTATTTGACACACTTGTCTAATTCTTGAATATTTAGAGATGTCTAATATCTGTGTCTCCTTTTGAAAGGTGAATTTCTACCATGATCATACGAAAATAATCATCTGTAGCCAAAATGAAGAATATCTTCTCACTTACATCAATGAGGACAGGATATCTACAACGTTCAGACTGACAACTCTGCTGATGTCTGGCTGTTCGTTAGAATTAAAACATCGAATGGAATATGCTCTGAACATGCTCTTACAGAGATGTAACTAAAAGACTTCTTGAATGGACCCTATGGGACTCCTCTTTTCCACTGTGAGATCTACAGGGAAGCCAGTCAGATGGTCTACAGCATGTTGAAAAAGATGGACAGGTGGTGGTACGAAAACAATTCCTCTAGAGCCTGCAGGACTGGATGGAACCAGACCAGGCTGAGGCATACAGTTCTGAACTTTGGACAATCTGAGAGTGAACCAGAATGCAGTTTTCCTTGACGTACCTGTTTTAAAAGGTTTTTCAGACAATTTCGCAGAAAGGTGCATTGACTCTTCTCTCTGTTGAGAGCATTTCAGACAGAGGACTTGGAACTGTGAATATACTTCCCAAAGGGGAGGGAGAAGGGAGGAAGCTCCCATGTTGTTTAAAGGCTGTAATCAGAGCAGCTTTTGGCTACTCAACTGTGAACTATGGCCATATATAATTTTTTTTTTTTTTTTTTTTTTTGGTTAATTTTTGAAGACACTTGTGGCTGGAAAAGTGCATTCCTTGTTAATAAACTTTTTATTTATTACAGCCAAAAGAGCAGTATTTATTATCAAAATGTTCCTTTTTTTTTATGTTGACCATTTTAAACTGTTGGCAATAAAGAGTATAAAAAAGCAGAAAGAGCAGTCTCCTGTCTTTGGTATAGTGCATCATCACATCTCAACATTCTTTGATCATGGATTCTTGGCATTCTTCAGCATGACATCGAGTGTAGAAGCATGCTAGAAAGTTAGATCTTTGACTTTTTGTTTGTAGGAAGTAAATCCTTAACACCTGAAGTACAATGAAACATTTTCTGGGTAGATGTAGCTTGAGAAGAGAAGATTGTAACAAAACTACTACTCCTGTTACAACTAAATCTTGCCCTCCTACTAAATCCACAACCAATTTCTCTCTGGAGTATTTCCTTAAAACTCATTTAGCTTGGAGTGAAAGCCAGAGTCATCCTGGGTAAACAGACATCTGTTATGTGTCAATAAGTACAGGAAGCTTATCTTAATATGGGCAAAACTCTATGCTTTATAATACTTGCACCACCTAAATGTATTACTCAGCTTAAACCTGCCTAAACACTTCCAGTGCCGCTGGCACGACTAGTACACCATTCCAGTAGTGTGAAGTACTTTGTAAATAAGTCATTTTATTTTCCTTCTGCTGGGTGCATGGTGGATGAGGAATGGCAGGGGAATCAACCTACCGTTTAAGCCCATCGTTTATACTATCAAATTCTCTAGGAGGCCAATCGGAGAATGTTTTCTCTTTCAGTGGGATCTACTCTTAGGCAGGTGTGAAAAGCTGCTCATTCTGTTATTCTGAACTTCAGTGACCTGTATGAGATGCAAATACTTATTTGTCCAACTGTAATCCCACTAAGGAAAATACTGTCCTGAAAAAGGCAGCATTCTCATGTATTAGGCTCTGTGGACACTGGAATCCTGTCGTAGTGTAGAAATGGGGGTACGACTTTCACATTTTTCTAAAATTCTTATGAACACTATACCTGTTCTGTGTTAATAAAAGTCACATCCGGGGAATTTGTTAGGGATATTTCACAGGCCCTAGAACAACTCGGGCTGGCTCGAGTTTTCTGGCCATGTACACAACTTCAGCCTTGGTTAAATGCCTTACAGTAATAGCATAAGAATACTAGATAATTACACTGATAGCCAGGTGTGCAAAAGTAGGATCTGTTTCTATTATGAGCAGAGAAAAAAATAGGAGTTTGCAAGGCGTAAGAAATGGTCTTTTATCCTAAGTTTCACAGTGTACATTACTTCACATTTTCATAAAATATATACCTATTCACTCTTGAGGATCTACTGTGTGCAGATCCAGGGCCCAGCGCTGGAGATGGAGAATGAACCCGAGCCTCTCCCTACCCTCAAGGAAGCAGAGTGGAGGAGACAGTGCATTTACCTATTAATCTGATAAGTGCCGTGATATTATGATAAAGGTATGCACTGGGTGTTGTGGGAACCAAGAACAGGAATCCTAAGGAAGGAGCCCCAGGCATGGGGTGGACTCAGAGAATAGATTCCAGAGAAGAAGATTCTTTCTTATTGGGTTTGGAAAAATGAATGGGGGTTAAACAGAAATGTGAGATAGGGAAGGGCATTCTAAGCAGTGGAAATAACAGATGTAGATGTCAGAGAGTTTAAGGGAGTATGTGTGTGTGTGTGTCTGAAACATCACAGGTAAGGCTGGAAGAAACGGATGTGATGTGTCCCGCTATGTCATGCCAAGGCATTTAGGCTGCATTGAAGGCTATGTGTAGATACTGAAAGATCTTAAGGAGAAAGTGACCTACTGTTTTAGTTTTATAAAATGCATTCTAGGGGCATAGGCAAATGGGTGGAGAAGAAGATGGAGAAAGACAACCCAAACAGTAAAGAGATTAATGGTGGGACCCAGTGAGAAAGGACAAACAGAAAAAGAGCATATAGAGTTAGACAGGAAGTATCTCCTTCAGCCCATCTGGTTTATTTCAGTATTCCCAGCACTAAATCCCAGGCCTGCCATATAGCAGTGAAATAATGAATGAATAAATGAAGACAGATTTGGGAGTGACTTAGCTGATCTTACCAGGATTTGGCACCCGACTGAATGTGCAGTCTGATGGAGTGGGTGGGGGTTGGGATGACTGGCAGAGCAGTCAAGGGAGGTATCATGTTGTACTGTGGGGCCAATAACAGAAATAAATTAGGAATATAAAAGGGAAAACCATGTATTCAGGAAAATAGCGTAGGGCATGTTCAACCAGACTTGTGTAAGGACACCCAAAGAGGTCCAGAAAACAGGGGGACATACATGTCTACACGTCAGGAGAAAGCAAGATTTGGAAGTAACGAGGTCTGAAGTAATATAGGAGTACATGTGAGCACATAGAGAGGATGGATCTTTTTCATCCCTTCTACCCAGCATTTTTTTCTTTCTTTTTTTTTTTTTTTGGTACTGAGGCCAGCTATATAAAACATAACGGTGTTGACAAACCTTTGCAGTGAGGGAAGGAGGAGAAGAAATTCCCAAATAAATTATACTCTTCTAAACAATTGAATTCCATAAATACAATTCCAAAATAGCAGATGCACTTAATTAACACCTTCGAACCTCAAGAATGTTTCTCAGTTAGCCAGCCCAAATACTGGCAGAGTAAAGGCTGAGATAAAAGGCAATTTTTAAAGATGTATTAGTTCTGATGCATAGTAATAACTACCTTCAGCTAACTTTGGTGTGGCCATGACAGGAACCCAGATCCCAGGTTATCTGACATTTACTGTCTTTATATCTTAGCCCCCTCAGCCTTTGAAGAACAATTTCTGAATGTAACCCTATGTTTGCTAGGGAAGAACCACATTCTAGCAGAAAAGCTTTGGAATCAGTTCTGAGTTAAAATTCCTATTCAAGCCTGTATTAACAATATGATCCCGGTAAATACCTGACGTCTCTCAGCTTCCACTTCCTCAGCTGTGAAGATGAGATGATAATAAAGTACTCGCACACGAAAGGTGCTCAGCAAATATTTGCTGCTTTTCTTCTTCTGTTTCCCCTGCCTCCTTCCACACCCATAACAGCAGTAACCCTGGTTACCCAGTAAAGAAAATGCCTGACTCATTTTCCCCCTTCCAGTCTCTCTGTGTCAATCATGTCCAGTCAGGAATACAAAAGTCCTTTTAGCACTTCCAAAGAGAAGAAATTTAATGGAAGTCATGGTTATAAAGATGAAGGAAGAGCCCAGTGGGGGGTGGTGAGGCAGTCCAGGAAGCCACTACCATTCCTGTGGCTGGAGAGCCCCAGAGGGAATGTGCTAATACCGTGCTTCAGAACTGGGGGTCCCTGGCAGAGTCCCGGTCACTGACAACCAGGGGTTTGAAATCATGAAACAGATGTAGTCACTGCTTGAGATGACTCCTGTACAAATCTGGCAGGGAAAGAATGGGGACAAAATATTCTGGATTCTTCCTTCCCTTTGCCCTTCAGTCTCCCACTGATCAAATGAACTGGAAGCCAATGGAAAAGGAACCCAAGAAATGTAGTTGCAGGGTCGTTCTTATATTGTCAAACAAAGCAGGGAAAGGGAAGGGATGCATCTGAGCTTTATCAGCCAAGAGAATGACCTACCTTCCTTCTTTCTATCTTCCAGTAATTTTGTGCCCATCTCTACCTTCTCTTCCTCTTCAATCCAAAGTGACAGAGTGCTTAGAGCTGTGGTTCCAGAAGGCAGAAGGATGACAGGCAGTAGAAGCTTGGAGGAGGAACAAAACAGGGTGAGAGACATTAAGGCTGGAATCATTTTTGCTTTAGGTCTCTGTGATTTGAATCATCATCAGACCTTTTTTACATTACAGAGATTTTAGTCTAATGAAGATTGCAGTGACTAAAAATGAGTAAGATGTATTTTTTTTCATCAGGTACACAAAGACATCAACATTGGCATTTTATAGCAATTCCATGTATGACAGAGTCAGCATATTCCTAAGGCTTGGAATAAACTCTTCTATAAACAGAAACCTGTAGATTCGATTTTGTTTCTTCTTGACCTGCAAGGGATTCTAGGCTATATATGCTTAGATTCAGGCTTTGTTCTAGCACTTCTTTATGCCTTATTAACTTTAGTAATGGAAAGCAACTCTTTGTTTGAATTACCACAATTTAGTTATATTAGAGAATTCAAATTAAAAAGTTTTACTCCCTTATGCAGTGTCGGAATCTAATATCATGGTTCATCAATGTCTGGAATTCAAGGAATAGGATATATGGATTTTGCCCCTGGGATTAGCTTTATAATACAGTAATAGAGAAAATGAAACTGATTTTAATGATTGAGGTACAATAACTTCACTTCCAAATTAAGATAAAAATAAATTTACTGAGATATCTCTGTTATGAAATACTGAATTATTAGATATTTTAACCTGGCCACGCAGGTTACAACAAATTCTCTCCTTTTGGCCTATAACAAATTAGTACTAGAAGAAACCAGGCAACAGACTTAAATGAAATAAAGTCAACAATGCCTGTCTTTTGTACTGCTTTGGAATTAATGGTAACAGAATAACCTTTAAAGCTGGGGGTCACGTCAAACATGCCAAAATAACTTAACTGAGATATCAATTTATTACCTGATTTGTGTAGTCCTACTAAACAGAAAGAATGTTAAACATTCAGGATTATGTGAATTTCAAAGAACTTTTGAACTACATGGAAGATGTTTAAATATTCAAGAGCTAAGGAAATGCAAAATCATAACATGGGATACAGCTGTCTGGGAGAGCCAGGGCAGACAGAGAATTAGATAATGAGTTAACTAGTCATGTACTGAGAACTGGTTAACAACCAACTCTTTGGGAGGCAGGAAGAACCCTGATTTGTTGTGTTTCCCAATTTCTGTGGTATTGATATTTTCACCTTGGCTGATTTCAAGCTACCAGTGTAATGTCACTGAATGTGGAGTTGGGAAGAGATGAGTATTAGCACCTCATTATAACGTATTTCCACCATACAGATAGAGTTGCTATAAATAACTTCAAGAAATAGATACTATTTTTAAGTAATATAGTAAAATAATTAGATAGTAGTGTGTTTTGAGTATTTGTTGCCTTTGTTTTTAATATAATTTAATAGTGACTTTGTATAATTTAATTTTAATAATGGTGGTTTTTACTAACTGGTTGGCTTGGACAAGTCCTGAAATTTTAACCATCAGTTCTCATGAGCTTGTATAGGCTCGCTCTAGCACAGCAGTGGTAATGACTCAAACTTAGGGATATGGACTATATGGGCTCTGAGCGATGTTCTGAGTTATTTATAGGATCTGCTAAGTTCCCTCAACATCTCCAATAGTAGTGTGGTATCTTGCTCCGTAGCTCTAGTTATATATGATACTTTACCCAGCTTACCTTACAAACAAAAATTGTTTAGATGACATAATAGTCTCTTTAGTTGTGAAAAACCTCTTAATTACATTTACTATTAACCCCATAAGTATTTAAGATAATTAGAATAATGGAATTAATATTTTTTGTTAAAGAATCTCTACATATTAGGCCTAACATAAGAAATGTATGTTAGTGCTGCAAATATATATTATGTTAGTACTATAATCCAAATTAAAAAGTGAAATTTTAGTAACATATGGATTTAGAATTTTAAGATGAAATCTTAGGACATTTATATTCGGTAGCATAATGTGTGAGAACTTACATTTCTCAAACCTATAAGTTTATGTTAATCAATTTATAAGAATATTTACATATTTGGGAATACCTGATGATACATCAGACAACTGCAATAAAATATTTTAAAAGGAAATCAGATATACTATAAATGTAATATAAAAGACTTAAAGGAACTTAATTTTTAAATTGGGTCATTTATTAATGTCTCTTTAAAATCTTTTATTGAAGCATAAAAATGGAATTGATTTTTAAAGCTAAACTTTAAAGTGCAACAAAGAAACAGAAGTTTAAATACATTGAATTTTAGTGTTTTTAAAATCAAATATACTTCTGAATATAAAAGTCAACCTCAAAAAAAAAATCTCATTAGCAAACTGTTTTCTTGCGAACTTGTGTTTAAGGATGAATGCCAATATTTTTTTTTTTTTTTTTTTTAAGATTTTATTTATTTATTCGACAGAGATAGAGACAGCCAGCGAGAGAGGGAACACAGGCAGGGGGAGTGGGAGAGGAAGAAGCAGGCTCATAGCGGAGGAGCCTGATGTGGGACTCGATCCCAGAACGCAGGGATCACGCCCTGAGCCGAAGGCAGACGCTTAACCGCTGTGCCACCCAGGCGCCCCGAATGCCAATATTTCTAATACAAACATACAATTCCATTCTAGAATTATGCTTTTGAGGCTATGACTTGAGCCAAGAGCTAGTAGAAATGAAAGGGAAAGGTACAATCTATATAAAGGTTAAGGAAAAACTTAAGAGCCCAGATTAGAAATTGGTAGAGAATAGACCATTTTGTTGGAGTACAGAGGGTTTCAAAACATTTTCAAGTGGTTACCACATAGTCATTGAGAGCTTTCATATATAAAAACAAAAGTTTCCAACTTCTTTTGAAAAACTTCAAGATTAGGCAACACAGGATTTGCATTTCTGCATATCAACAATTAGCTGGAGCCCACTGGAGGCAACTGGTGGAGGCAAGCCTTCTCCATGGTCCTCACCCCACTCCTTCACCTCTTTGGTTCCTCTAGACATTTGAATATGAGCCCTATTCATAGTCAGGTGAAACTTTCAAGGTACCTATCTATTTTCAAATTCTGATTACAAAAGTTGGCTTCAAGGGCGCCTGGGTGGCACAGCGGTTAAGCGTCTGCCTTCTTCGGCTCAGGGCGTGATCCCGGCATTATGGGATTCAGCCCCACATCAGGCTCCTCCGCTATGAGCCTGCTTCTTCCTCTTCCACTCCCCCTGCTTGTGTTTCCTCTCTCGCTGGCTGTCTCTATCTCTGTCGAATAAATAAATTAAAAAAAAAAAAGTTGGCTTCACTTCTATAAAGTATATTTTAGATGATGTTGGCAAAAGTAAGTATTTCACCAAAAGCTCCCTTCTATTTAAGTATTACTAGTTTTGGGGGCTGTTACCATTCAAGAGAGCTGAAGAAAGGTGAAGGATTAAGTTCTGACACAGAAAAAGGAAGACCTACCAAAGTCTTTATAAGGTAAGGGCTTTGCCATAATATGGGACTTTGTTTCTTCATGGATTCTTCCTTGATCAACATAAGGAGATTAAAGTCATCTCACAAGTAATTCATGATGAAATTTGAAATTAAGGGGAATTTGAAAGTTTAGTAGACTAGGAACAAGAGACCATGTCTCACTTAATTGCACTGTTGGTTCAAATATAAATTTTAGTAGCAGTGACCATAATCTAGTCCCACTGTCCTTCTGCAGGCTTACTGATAGACTTTACTGATCCTGAAATATCTGAACTATGTGGTCTAGTAGGGGTAATCTGTTCATTCCTTTTAGCATATTGTTAGTGAAACAGTCATTAGAGGTGAAGCAACATATATGGAGAAGCTGCAGCAAGTTATGCCTGCCACACATGGACTTGACCTCATGTATTCTCTGATGACCTACCTCTCTGTTTCTATTCATTATCCTGTGGGTATGCCTGACAATTTCGCTGCAGAGAAACTAAGGATTAAACTTCAAAGACTGTTCTCAATACAGATTAGTCACAGGGAAGGGCTAGTGATGAAAGAGGCCCAAGAAAAGCACCAGGCTTTTTGGTTTTATCTAAATGATATACTTTGAGTTGAAGCAGTTACATTTTCCTCGAATTCCACTTTTCTACCCAGACTGTTAAAGAAACAGAGTAACTTTTGAATTTTGTGCAATCAGAGGTGTTCCTCTCAGTCTTTGCCTTCCCCAGGACTACCCCCCCACCTGACATACACACAAATGCCTTACAATTGCTCAAGTTAAAACAATGTAGCCAACAGTAATCTTTTTTACTTTACTACAGTGATTCAAAAACTCATGCACTCCTAAAAACAATGAAAACCAAAATGACCTGAACATAAACATGTAAATTAATATATTTTCAAAGACCTCATGTGTGAAAAATTAGTCAACTCCAAGGAAAATATGCAAGTTATAGTTTTTGTTTAAAATATAAAACTTATGGGGCGCCAGGGTGGCTCAGTTTGATAAGTGTCTGCCTTCCGCTCAGGTCATGATCTCAGGGTCCTGGGATCGGCCCTGCGCTTGGCGTCCTGCTCAGTGGGGGGTCTGCTTCTCCCTCTGCCCCTTCCCCTGTCTCATGCTCTCACTCAAATAAATAAAATCTTACATAAAAGAAAACTTCTGACAAAAATCAGTCCTCCAAATAAGAAACATTTGTGGCTAAAATGAAAACAAAAATAAACAAATTATAAAAATATATGATATAGCAGGCAAAGCTTAGGATTTTAATCACATATATCAAGCTTGACACAAGTGGGCCAAATGCTTGCTGAGTAATCATGAACAAGACAGTGTTTCATTTTTCTCTGCCATACAATAAAAATAATAAAAACTGTATTAGAATCTATTAGGTTGAACGATATTAATATTTGACCATTTTTGATCTACAATGAAAGCCATTTCTTATCACTCGAAGAAAATATCAGAAGAAAAATGGAAACAGAAGTTTTCTCCCCTATTTTAATATTACATTTATTAATATTTCCCTGTGCGAATTACCTTTGTTTTATATTGAAATCAATTGTTATCTGATTTCAAGGATAATACCCCAAAGTGAGAGCAATTTACTCTCTTACGACTGACAAAGGTAAAGGAAAGTCACGTAATGTTTCCCACATTTCGAGTGCTCTGTTGATTTTTCTTGTTACAGACCCTTCTCAACTATCTTCAAAAAAACTTCCCTATTTTGTTCTAGGGAATGCAAGTTCTTTGGTATCACACAGTTCTTTGTTATCATAAAATATTCCCTGGAAAACATCTTTGCTGGTAAATTGTTTTGGGAAATACTAGGTTAAATAAATTTAAATAGATTTTTTTAAGTCAAGACTTCTCTGGAACTTTAAATATGCTATATCTGCATTGTGAATCTCCAAGAAAGGACTAGCATATAAAAATTTTTTCCAGGGACACCTGGGTGGCTAAGTCTGTTAAGCATCTGCCTTCAGCTCAGGTCATGATCAGGACCCAGGGGCTCCCTGCTCAGCTGGGGAGTCAGCTTCTCCCTCTGCCGCTCCCCCTGCTCATGTATGCAGTCTCTTTTGCTCTCTCTCTCTCAAATAAATAAAATCTTAAAAAGATAAAAATAAATAAAAGTATTATTATTATTTTTTCCCCCAAACTTACTTGCCCCAGTACACTATGTTTCTTAACTTTTAAGATCACAAGGAATACTCTTTGGAACACAGTTTGTCAATTTATGTAGTAACTATCCTTGATAACCCAAATTTACTTTAAAAGATCTTGAGCCTATCAGATAGGTTGGGACAAAAGCCCACATCCTTACGCTGGTCAGACAATCTTCAGGGAAACAAGGAATTTAGCACCACCTCTGACATCATAGTTCCAGAGCCCTTATATATATTTTTCACATGTTTATTCAGTAATAAAGTCTTCCCTTTAAGGAGAGAAATGTATGGCCCAGGAATCAAGTGGATGGCCAAATAGCGACTTTAACCTTGCAGTGCACATATTCCATCTCCAGGTAATAAAAAGTGGCATATAGTTGGCTTTTACATATTTCTATCTTTATAATGATAGAATTGAAATGCTTTGAAATAAATTTTGGTCCACATCCACTGTGCTTTGAAAAAGACATTTTGGGTTTGGAAGAGAGCATGCTGGTAGTTCTTGATACTGAAGAGCAGAGTTGTAAAAGTTGTAAAGCAGCCTCCTCCCTATGCCACCTCCTGTGAAGAACCTACCCAACAAAGCATGTGGATCATACAAAATATATTAGAGCAAGATTTGTAATTAAACTTTAAAATTTGAGATTATATAAAATCATATCTTAAAGGCATGATGAGGAAAAGAGTTACATATTCACAAGTGACACAGAAACAGTGCGATGAAAAACATCAGGAAACCTGAACTGAATAACTCTCACAATGCTCCTGAAATATAATTGTATCGTTCCAATTCCACTGAAGAGGGCCCTTCAGTGTTCATTACATCGTTTGGAATATGTTGTGCTAACTATTGATAAACAGTCCAAATTGTTTCTTTTCTTGTAAGTATCCAACGGCAGTGCAGTGCCAAAGATAGGAGGCATGTGTGTGGAGGTGAGTTACCTGGCCAAGTCTTAGCCATGCCTCATCCAGCTCAAACGCATCTGCATTTAGAAGTGAAGTACATGGCTGCTCTATGAAATATCCATTGTGATCCCACATGAGTTTAACGTAGCTAAGATGCGTCCAGCACAACCCAATCCCATGTCACCACACCTTTGATTTCCGTTCTTTCTCCTACAAAAGGTTAGGATTTTCCAATATCATCACCTTGTTTTTATGCTTCATTAAACAAAGCAGCAGAAAAATTAATTCAAGCTACACAAATTTATTCAGACCCTACTATACATTATATGTTTTGTTTTGTTGGGTTTTTTTTTTACTTTATTTACTTGTTAAGATCACTATAACAATGGTGGTAAAAAACATTAATGACACAGGTACCATCTGGTAAATGAGAATGAAATAAACTTATTTGGGAAGGATATGGTTTCTCTAATCACCAATCTTATACAGACTCTGAGTCATAATCGATTACTTGTCATTTCAACTTGGAGACTTATGGTTATAATAAACACTGACATGATTTCATCCTGGCTTCAAAGAGGAAGGGCCAAAAGAGAAATACAGAGTAGTTGTTTCAAATAAAAGTGATTTCCCTCAATTCGGGTGGATAAAACCAGAAAAATAATTTGACAGGAAAAAAAATGAATAATTTGAATTGTGCTCTGAGAAGAACAGATCTCTGTCATTTAAAAATGCTTACAATATTCTGTGGAGTGTGATGAGGCCCTTATGAAGATAAGAGTTTAAATATAGCCACGCTAGCTTCTTTGGTCAATATTAGCTGAAGTGCCAATAGTAACTAAACATACCAAGATGTTATAAATGATCTAGGAAAGGAAGTTATAAAATAATATTCTTCTGAGTTCCCAAATACATTAAAAGAATGTCACCTTGAACTTAGTAACACTGTCAATTTATTGGTGCGTTTAGAACTGCAGTTTTATTGGTACATTTTATGGGCTCATCTATGAATTACAAGTGAGAATGCACTTTGTATCAGGTATGTAACAGCTGGTTTGCTTTAGTGACGTAGATATTACACTGAAATGTACTGCATAGCAACTTAAAATTGTTATTAGGGCTTCCCAGATCCTAAGTGGCTTTACTCTTAGCATTCACGGTGTTAAGAGTGAATGTCATGGTTTCCTGAAGCTATCTTCTTATTTTAATGGAGAGAAGAACAAAAACAGGAATTAAGATTGGGAGTCATAATAACAAATCATAATAACAAAAAACATATTTAAAGATTTCTAAGAGTTAATGGTCAAAAGAAACATTTTTAAAAAATATTTGAGCTATAACAATCTTTTAAAAAAGTGTGGCGGGGGGCCGCCTGAGTGGCTCAGTCAGTTAAGCGTCTGACTCTTGGTTTCTGCGAAGGTCGTGATCTCAGGGTCATGAGATGGAGCCTCAAGTCCAGCTCCACAGGGCTCAGCAGGGAGTCTGCTGGGATTCTCTCTCTCCCTCTCCCTCTGCCCCTCCGTGCGCACTCTCTCTTTCTCTCAAATAAAATCTTCAAAAAAAATATTTGGGCTGTATCAACATTTACTGGAAACTTAACCGTTTGTGATTTTTTCTGCACAGATACGGCCAGTCGCACCACACTACTCCAAGTTCTTACAAGGAACGTGTAGAGTCTGGCTCTTGCTCTTCCGCTCTATTAGTTCAGCATCCAAATGACCAAAGTAACTTATTTTTTAAAAAATGTAACTTCTTACAGTTAGACCTATAGCCTTAATTTCTCTATGGGCTTTAGTGACTTTTTTTTGGTGAAGCATGATGAACTTTTCAGAAAAGCCATTAGATATATTTGTATTATTTCTCTAGCACTGCTGCCACACCACCTGTCAGACAGTAAAACATACCGAGTGTCCACAGGGGGAAGTTTCTTGTCAACATGAAGGCATTTTAGGCAGATTCTCAATCTTTGGTTGTATTCCAATCGACTGGCCCTACTGAAGTTATTGTGGGTTGTCTGCTAAAGGAAGAATATTTTGAGTACTTTGAGCTAGGACTCCGTGTCTTGAAGAAAATAAACAAATAAATAGAAACTTTTGAGAAATGAACTGTTTTGTTTACTTGTTTTTGTTTGTTTTCTTAGTGGTGGGCCCTATTTATTAGGACTAAGTGAAGAACTTAGAAAGACAGGTCTTTAAAAGATAAGTTTTTATTTTAGAGGACTTTTAGCAGTATGTTAATTCGTTGTCTTTCTGAAAACAAGATAGGAAAGCTAAGTGACACTACCTAGTTTAGAAAAAAAATTTACTTCCTGTAAAACAGTTAACGTATAATATCAATCATGAAAATCCTAATTTGCAAATTTCAGATTCTTTGAGGAAAACGCTTCCGTATCATTTCAAGGTCAACACTGACAGACAATAGCACCTTTACGGAAAACATTCTGTTGGTGCAGGTTCGTCCTTAGACAATCCAATCCAGTGTGAAGGTTGGCCCTCCTTATCTAAAAATGGCTTCGGAAGAATGAGCACACCACATCACATGCGCAAGCCAGAGATGTCTCTCTGGCTTAATAGTTTCATCCCTCCTAACTGGGGCCTGTTGAGGTAGAGTCATTAATTAAGAAGACTCCAGCTGTCTCGTCGCTATACCTCAGGCTCTCTTTGGAGAGATTACACATCCTCTAGTTCCCCTGAGTGGGAGGCAATGTCAGCCTGACTAATGAAGACTGTCACTGTGGGGCACCAGGCGTCGGGGCCAGCCATACTGTTGTGTCGTTGCTGGGTTATGGAGCAAAGTGGCACCTTCAGCGTTGAAGCAAAGCCTGCTTCGTCATCTTAGGCTTTTTTTCTGAGCCAGTGTCTCAAGAACGCAGTGGTACCTGTGACAGCAAGGCAGGCAAGGTTTATATCCTTAGCTTGTACAAACAAAGTGAAATGAAGTCTCACGTGGAGAGTACAAGATAATGGGATTGCAGGCTGCAGCAGCGAGCTGGAAAATGGCAGAATCTGCAAAACTGGAAAGTCCATTTGCTGCGTAGGCATGTCAAGGGGAAAAGAAATCATCATCATCATCATCAAATAATGAAGAGCTCAGTGTGGTAAGAATCAGCGGTGAAATCGCCATTTCAGTTCAAAAATCACATTTAAATGTATTCAGTATAAGTCCCACATTTCTATTTCTAGAACTTCTCTTTGAAATAATCTTTTCCACAGTATTTTAGAAGTATTAATTCCTTAATTCTAGCGATGTCAGTGGATGGCAAATATTACCTCCGTGGTTTTAACGTTAGAGAAACAGATTGTCAGAGAAGCTAACGATGTGTTCGTCGCTGCGCAGTCAGTGGTAAAAGGAACCCAAGACAAAGAGGGCAAATAAAATCAAGTTTGTCTCTTCGTTCACTTCATTCCACATTTTGAAGAGGCCATCCTGCCCCAGTATCCCCTGTGATAACAAAAACTTCAAGGTGCATCTTCCCAGCAGTTTAGGTGTTCATTTTTTTTAGAAGCATGGCCACAGCTCAAGGGGCAGCGTGCTGCTGTGGCAGAAGTCACCTGAAGGCAGCAGTGCTGGCTCCGCCACTCATCAGCCATTGGACGGAAACCAGGTCCTTCCCTGAGTCTATGTCCTAATCTGCAAATCAAGGCTAATGTCACCCTAACTCTACATCCCGGGCATTGTGAGGATCCCCCTGGATAATAGGTTTGAACTGTTTCTGGAGAATGCAAAGTGCTCTATACAGATGAAGTATTATTACTAAGCATTATTATGCCACGATCGGCAGAAGCTTCTCTTATTGAGGGACTCAGGGAGGATATACGGAGGATATCCATATGGAGCCATGAGGAACCCAGAGTTCATGCCTCCATTAGGGGAAAGAAGGGCTAGGTCTTCATTGCCTAATTCTCATTCAAGGGAAACCTGAGGGTGGGCTCTGTGCTTCCAGGTGAATCCCAGGTCCTCACTGCCACACCTGTGACAGGCCTCCTAACCTTAGCAAGATTCCTGGAAACTCAGAAGACTCTCCCTTTTTTGATTCCTGTGTTTCAGCTGCCAACCATGACCAGCATGTCACTCTGAGACTGCTGAAACCAAGCAAAGAAAGTTGCCTGTCCCTCTTCCAAGAGACACAACCATGCACCCATATATATGTGTGTGTGTGTGTGCATACTGTAATCATTCTCCTTGATATACACTGTCACTATCTGCCTGTTTTTTGGCCTTGAATATAAAAGCCTTCAAACCATACTTGTACTTCCTTCTATTACAAATCACTGGGAGTAGTCCTAGCTGTCAAAAAGCAATAATAAAGATTTCTCAGGTCGGCCCCTAAAAATGTCAGAAGTATGAAACGAAACAAAACAAAAAACAAAAAACCAGTGATGAGGTTTGGGTAACAACGTCTGTTTGGCTCCGTCCTGGCACCTACATGGCGGCTATTGTGTTGTATGTTTTCTTTGGATTACTTCCTAAACCTATGTATTAACTTTGAATATAATTACAATGTCAATTTACTTTTCTGGCCAGAGACAATTATATAATGTATTAAAGAGATAAACTCAGGTCTTGGTAATCACAGTGTGACCTACCACAGATAATGCATGGTGAGCCCATGTAGAGTAAAATTATGAAAATAATAAACATCAACAGGGGAGTGAGAACATTTAAAAAAAGTATTTGTCAGATGGCTCGTGTACAGAGGATATCGTCAGGGGACTGAATTCATACTTTGTGCTTTCTTGGACTGCCCTGGCCTTGGAAGGGAGGCGGGTGAAAATGGGAGTGAGATGAACAGTGATGTTGGTGTTCTGGGCTCTCGCTCTTGTTATCGTAGAACCTTCAACTTCCAGGGATATTATTCCCTCCCCACCTAATTATGGGGTCTGTGGGGAATCTCTCACTGGTATTCTCCTAGTTTCTTCCAGTTGCTTTAGTTACTCCAAGGTGGCCATGTTGTTTCCTCTGCTCTTCTAGCCTCTCTAACAGTGGAAGGTCTTGCACCAGGCCCACCTAGGACGTGCTCCTAGGTCCCATTGCAAGCAACATCCCGCTCTTGGTCTGAAACCCTCCAGATGCCAAATGAGAGTTTGAAACTTCACTGGGGGAAGCCACTTTCATGAAGCACATGGTATGCTGCGTGCAGGGGGAGGAAGAAGGACCTCCCACCCCCATTTTGTGAGTATCAAAGTACTGCTGTCTTGTGAGTTTTCAGTGAAAACAACTGCTTTAGGTTCTACTCACAGTGCCTTCTCTGCCTGGGACCAAGTCACGGTTCTATGGGTCAAGAGTGAGGACAAATCTGAGTGATGAATATCACGATGGGACTTTTCTTTCCCAGGTAGTAAAATGGTAAAACATGCAGGTTCTGAAGTCAGATCATTCAGTCCAAGTCCTGGCTCTATCAAAACTAGTGTGAATTTAGGCAAGTTTCTTAACTTCTCTCTCTGGGCCTTTATCACAGTCCCTGTAAAGTAGGCATAAAATCTGAGTCACAGGCCCATGAATCTTCTGAAGGTTTGGCAAAAATAATCCATGATAGTGGCTGGCATATAGGCAAGACCCAGTAAATATCGGCTATCATTTTTCTTCAAAATATTCAAACTGTGGGGCAATTTAATTCTTAATGTGAAAAAAAATGAGATAAACTAATTTCAAGTGAACACAGGAAATACTTTTATGGAAGTGTTCTGGTATGCACATGATGGAAATTGCTTATACCTTCAGGGGTAAAGGTGGGGGGGGGTAGCCTTCCCCTCCTCTCACCTCCATGAGCTAATTCACATGTTGGGCAGGTGCTAGGTCTGAAGTTTTGTAACAAATTTCTATCTGGGATGACCATCGTCAATTTATTTAAGGTATCTCTATAAAAGTATGTCTTTATTTTTATTTTCTTAATCATCCTGATAGTGCCCAATGTGATCGAGCTGCTATTTTTTCCTCCACGACTGGATAAGCTGCACTGGGGAAATGAAATGGCTATTTTTGGCACAGTGTTAACCATAACCTTAGTATCTCTGTTCATGATTTTCTTTATCAAACGACAGTAATTATATAGCTGCAAGGGAAACAATGAGAAATGACTACTAAAACTCATCGAAATACTCTGAAATTCAAAAGGCTCTATAAGTAATAATGAGAAATAGCACAACACAGAGGACGCTATTTTATCCCTAAAAACAAACATTTCTGATAAACTAATTGGCATCACAGGAGATGAGAGATTATCTTACATTCAAGTCAGGTTTGATACCTGATCCTTTTCCATACAGAGGAAGAAATACGAATTGTGGTCAGAATGAGAATCTAGACATTTCCATCAACATAAAGCAGGGAGCTATTTTTTATATTCTGAATTGCATCTGCTGCATCTTCTCAAGGGGAAATCTATGAAATAAAAAAAAAAAAAAACCCAACCTTCAAAAATTAAATTTCATCCTTTTTTCACATAGGCACTTTGAAGCATTAAGTTCAATTTCCAAAAAGTGCCTTAGTTGTGGAAGGTTTTGGTTGAAGAAATAAACCCTTGTGTTATGAAAGTTGCCTCAGAGGATTTCATAGCACTGACATTCTTTTATTCATGAGTAATGCGTGCCAAAACTTATTTCAAAGTATAATGATGAATATGCTAATATAAATTTTGTTCTATCCAGAAGTAATTGAATATCTTACAGATGAGAACTAGTTCATTATCACAATATGAATGCTGAACTGAGTGGGTTGTTAGGGGTATTCTTGACCTCCTTTGCACAAGTAAGACCACATGGAATCAAGTTGTTACAAATACATTTGTATAGTGCCTATTTTCCCTCCTTTTGGGTCGGCTGAAACCACTGGATGGTTTTTGCAGATACCAAAACTCAGTATGTTTTGTATTTTTCCCAACTTTTGCTACAGTGGGGGTTTAGCTGTAAAGCAACTACTGATATTTGCTGGTTGACGGGTACAGTTCTATGAAGAAGGAATGAAATCAAATTTTATTTATACTTAATCTTGTTAAGATTGAGAGATGTTTCTGAAAACAATTAAGAAGATAGCATAATGGACATAATACTACCAAATCAAGAACTGTACAATGAATCTAAAAATAGATCAATATTTATTAGAATAAATAACGAAAATATTGTTTATATGCTACTGACAAAAATTAGACCATTGTCAAAATAACACCACAGTATTAATAAAACAACATAGGTTTACATTATTTCATTTTTTACTGTGGATTTTAGGTGCAATCCATGCTTCTAAACTTTCAAGACTTAATTTTTCAAATTGGCTTTTAAAACACAGAGATTCAAAAATCAGCATCAATTAAATAATCAAATTCAGTGTTTAAATATCAAGCCACAGGAAATCATGCTGATTGTATTTTATTAGAGTCAACTGGCAGTTTTACACATTTAAAGAGATCTGGGAAGTTATTATGATGTGAGCAGAGATCTGTCACTTGTTTGTGGGTGGCTTTAACAAGTGATAAAGAAATGTATTTAGATTAGCTGAGTCAGGCATGTCTTTTGTTCTAAAATGGGTATTTATCATCTCTAAGATTAAAGACCAAAAATATCTTTCTTACACATCAATCATTTTGTTCAGATTTTCTTACCACACTCTCATATATCCTAATGCATTGCCTATGAGGCTCGTTGTAAAGAATTGGCCATTCTCTGTTTTCCACTGATTTAAAAAAAACAATGCCACTATTTTTAGAAGGGAATTAATTCTAAAGAATTACACATTAGACAGGAATTCAAGTTTATAGCATTCATATTAGCATTTTAAAATCATTTCTTTACAATCCCCAATGTTACCCACAGACAGGTTTATTTTTGGACACGATCCTCTAGAAAGTACCAGTGGGAAGGCCACCTTTGGAAGACTTGATGCTCAGTTAACTTTCTCTTTGCTGGTTGGTTTCTTGGTTAAAATACACCAGGATATCGTCTTTGTTAGAAAAAAAAAAAAATCTGACTGTGAATTAGCTCTTCTTGCTAACTGAGACAGCATTTTTGTAAATGAGACATTTTATTAAAAAATATACTTCATATTTAGACTTCTTTTTATAAAACCGATGTTGGGGAAATTGACAGTCACCTATGCTTTGGTGGACTATGCTTTTAAAATTAGTGAGCACTTTCAAAACCACGTGCTCCAATCCACTCATGTATATAGAAGAGATTTTGTTCAGAAGATGTGATCTGGTTTAGAAAGAAATCAGATCTGTGTAATAATGCACAATGGAAGGTGCTACTGTGACTTATCTGATGTGAATAAAATTTTACTAAAAACTTTGTCTAAATGTAGAGTTGGATTTACTAAGAAATGAATAAAGCCTCACTTGCAAGGGCCCCTTCCATGGCCTTGGAAGAAGGACAATATGTTCACGGGAACATGCATTTATCAAGTTTGCAAAATACTTTAGCCACAAGCAATTAAGAACACTGTCTCTTTCCTCTTCCATCTCCCACACTTTCCCTCTTCTCAGGAAGCCACACTTTGGGGATTGGGCACAAAGTGATGTTGCGTTGGGGATACATTTATTATAAAATGGTTTTAGGGAGTGCTATTCCCCCAACTAATATAAACTTCAGATCAGACTTTGATTTTTTTCTCTTTCTCTACTCTGTTTGTAAATCAGTGTATTAGATTTTAGAACATAATGTATCAAAATATTTGAAAGGTATTTGACAAAGTACTTTATCTTATTCTCCGGTAATAGATGAAATGCATGGGTTAGGTTAGAAAATAAAAGGGAGAATTTGAAGCTGGCCAAGAAATTGATAAATTGATAAATATTACTCATCTGTGGATTTTGTCTTTTGTATAATTTTTATATTTGTTTACCCTGGAATTTTGCATTAATTTTGATTTTTATAAATACTGCACAAAAATATTGTTCATTTTGATTACTGAGTTTTTTGGCACAACTTTAAATTTTGTGCCCGAGGTAGGTACCTCATGTGCCCCAGCCTTGTCTCTCTGTAGCTACTGATCTCAAGACTCAGCCCTGCTGCATTCAAAATATTAATAATAATTTGAATATAGGTACATAAAACATATTTTTTAAATTTCTGTATTACACAAGGCTAGGTAGGACAAGAGAGGTTTCTAGCAACTAAAAGGCTGACCAAATGTCAAAAGACAAAATGAAGCAAGATGAAAGCAAAGCCATTATTAAGTAATTACATTCAAAAAGCCTTTTGCCAAAATGAAGCTAAACAAAACAAAAAAACTAGTCTATTACATGCATGTAAAAAATGACCTGGGACTACCCTGGCAATAAACTCAATGTGAATTAGAAGTGTGACGTGTGCCTCCCATAGCCAGGCTGCTCTCAGAACCATTCCTCACTCTTCCCCACCTCAGCTCTGGAATTCAGGAACAGCATTTCCATGGCTGCCCTGGACCCTGGCTTCCGTTTATGTTCAGCCAATGCCAGGCTCTGACTCATAACTGGAGGCAGGAAGAGAAGAGGAGCCGGAGTATTTCTTTTCTCCCCAGTTCCTGTCTTGTGGCTCTCCTTCCCACAGACAGTCCATGCTGGGTCTCAATTCCCAGTTTCCACTGTGTGGATGTGGCTCCTGGACTACGCTTAGTGTCTGAAGGGTGGGAACAGCTTCCTGCTTTTGCTATGTCCTCAGTTGTCTTATGACTCTTCAACTTCTCTGTCACACGTGTAAATGATTGCTTCTATTATAGTTCCCTGTGGTTGGAAGTTATACACTTTCAAACTCAAGTTACAGTAGTAAAAGAATGCAGGTGAAGACACGGGAGAGTCCTTCAGTGTGCAACTGCAGTGTTGCACTTAACTACGGTGCTTTAAAATGGGTATGGTATAGAGGAAAGCAGCTTGGACATCTGGGTTTGAGAGGCATCCTGTGTTTAATCCTCAGTCCTAGCACCTACTAGCTGTGATCCTGCACGAACCAATGATTTCTCCAAGCCTGAACTGACCCTTAAAATGATGGTGGCGGTAACATTATCCTGTGTACTGAGAGACTCACAAGAGGTGTGTGATAGAGCTTTACAAAGTGCCAGGTAGATGGAACTGCTTTTGTTAGGTCATCTGAGGAACTATTTACCAAACAGAAGAGAAGCTTGAGAGAAGGACTGGCAGCCATCTGTATATACAAAGGAATGCTGGGTAGAAGAGAAGTCACCATTTTCTGTACCGCTCTAATAGAAAGAAGAGTGTCCAATGGATGAAAATTCCAGGGAAGCATATTTTTTGGGCTCAGCATAAAGCAGAGCTTTTCAGTAAGTAGAGCTATTCAATAACCTATCTTTGGAAGTAATGAGCTCCTGATCTCTGATCATATTCCAGCAGAGTCTGGTGACTCACATATGGGGAAAAGATAATAATTCCTTATATAATAACAGTAACAACAGTAATTGCTAACATTTATTGAGGGCTTACTGAGTGCCAAGTTCTGTTCTAAGCACTGAACATGCATTATTCATTTAATTATCACAAAAACCAAATGGATGCCATTGAACTTTATAGAATAAACTGAGGCACAGACATCTAATAATTTGTCCAACATTACACAACTAACAAATGGAAGATCGATATGCTATGGTTCTAGGAATGCTAGCATCTACATAAGAGATGCTTAATAAATGTATTTTGGCTCAATATATTTTCCGTAATTGTATTATATGAATGCTTTTCATTATTACTATGAGTCGGCCTTTGTTTGTTCCTAATAATATTTTTATTACAAAAGTAATAGTAGTTTATTATATACAATTTGGAAAATGCAGACAAATGCAAAGATAAATAGAAATCACCAGTAATCACAAAACCCAAATATTAAAACTCTGTTTCAGTATCCATTTCCAGCTATTTTTCTAGGCATAGTTTTTACTCTTTAACAAATATATGTTTACACATACATTTAAAAAAATGGTTTTATGTTTTATAAAATTTAAGGTATTTTATTTAGCCAATTGACTGAAAAGAATTTATATTGTTTCAGCCTCTATTTCCAAAGGATGAAACCAACAGTGATGTGATTTTCTGCATATGCTCCAAATGACCCTCACTCAGAGTGAAATCTCTACGTAAGGGCCCTTACGTTTCAGCCCTTCCTAACCCCTGACTCCTCAACTCTGGCCACCAGGTTAGTTCTACTCTGTGTGTCTTCAGATCATTGTACTCCTGTTGTAGTACTCATCTCTTTGATGTTAGTATGGTAATATCTGTCTTCCTCTGAATGGTGGCACTATCTCTCCTGCTTCCCCTGCCTCCCGTATCCCAAGAGCCTAGTATAGGACCTTGCCGTAATCTGCACAGTAACATTTGTCAAATGCTCAGTTTGGCATAAAAAAATGAATTAACAACACTGACAGTTGTTGACGGATATCATAGTTTTAATAATCTTCGCTTTGATAGTGAACTACATCAAATCCTAGAAAATGAGAGAAAGCTCTCATTGTAGGATGGACACCAACTCCAGATATATGTCAGAACAGACCCAATTCTCGAAACAAAATAGACTAATCCCCTGCATCAATCTTAGTCTGCTTATTTTTTTTTTTTTTCTGCGCACAGTTGGGGAGATACAGAAGACCTAGAACCTTCCCTCACATAGCAGTGGTTGGGGAGAGAAGATATTCATACTCAGTACAATAAGACCCCAGGTAGTTAAGGGTTGCATTGTAAATCTGGAACCTTAGGTGCATTAGCTTACTTGATGGCTTGTTATACTAAAGATTTCTGGGTCCTACCCTCAGAGTTCCTGATTCAGTAAGTCTGAGGTGGGGCTCAAGAATTTGTATTTTGACCAAATTTCCAGGGATTTCTAAGGCAGCTGATCCTGGATCACAGTTTGATAACCACTAGGCTAAAATACGTGGGTCATTTGGTAAATGCTCTATATATTCAAGAAAGGATTGATAAAAATCAGGGAAGTCTTTCTGATGAGAGGGCTTCCCAAATGAGAAAAGTATGGATGCTCCTGCTTCAGTGGGTACTTGGCTTAACCGAGTGTCAGGTGTAAAAGTGAGACATGGGGTTCGATGAGCAACCTGACACCACATTTGCCTAGATCATTTCTTCTCATGGATAGAGCCTATTCTCTCCATTCTCCTTTGTATGGCAGGGACTTCAGACCCTTGTTCATTATTCTGCAATATCCATTTGCCTCTCTCTGGAGGCCCTTTCTCCCAGGGTGGGCGAGCACCACCAGCAGGTGCCCGGATGGGATCTAAGCACTGTATACCACACTAGAGCTCTTACCACTGTGGGTCTGTGCACTGCATTTCTATTAAAACAGCCTAAGGCTATTCTCAAAGATCATGTTATATTATTCAATCACACTGAGTTTATATCAAGCAAAGCATTTTCTTCTTGAAAATATGTTAGGGTCTATTAAAATTATGAAGTTAAGTTCTTGAGTTCAAACACTAGTCTATTTGATCACATAATATACAATAGATACATACACACATAAAAGTGCATGTAAAAACTGGTGAAATCAGAATATGATCTGTAGCCTAGCTAAGAGTACCATACTCATGTCTATTTCCTGCTTTTGATATTGTACTATAGTTATATAAGATGTTATCATTCGGGGACAATAGGGAAAAGGTACACAGGACCTCTCTGTTGCCTTTTTGCAACTTCCCGTGAGTTTATATATTTTTTTTAAATAAAAAGTTTCAATGAAATTAGTTACTTACACTATTCAAGACCATCCATCAATGTTTTGGCTTAATTTCTTTGGCTGTATCTTCAATTTTTAAAAAAATATGCACCCTTTACTGTCCAAGCAAAATGAATTCTGGTTTCACTACTTCATAGTTCCGCGACCTTAGGCAAGTTTAATTAACCCCTCTTGACATTAATAACCTCATTTTTACAATAATATCCCCTAGATTAGTTATTTTAAGGATCGAGTTACTATGTGCTTAGAACAGTACCTGGCACATAGCAAGCGCCCTATAAATACCGGCAGTGATGACGGTGATACTAATGACAGTAAGATGATTATCTGACGGTGCTCATGCTGATCTCCCGACAAGCCTGGCTCCTGCTTACCTCCCACTCTGCCACCCATACCCAATCCTCCTTACTGCCACGGGGTCAGCTTTGGTGCCCCGTGGAGGAAGCAGGTAGGAAAGGATTTAACACAAGAATACAGGTGCTTGAAAGGACTGCGGAAAATAAAGGTCAGGGCAAACTACTGCTAGTTCGTAGGTTTGCTGCTGACATTCACAGAATCAGAAAGTTCAAATAACTACAGGAAATTGCCATCGATGTTCATAGCTGCCTCAAGCACGGAAGCAGGAAAATGCCGAAAGTCACAAAAAACCCTCAACTATACTGTAGCTCACACATTGGATTACTAATGTCAAAGGAACAATAATATGGTTTTGTGTCTGTTTTGCCTCCAAATTCTGTGTAAGTGGCTCTCATTGACAGAATCCTTCCCAAAATGTAACTAACAAGGGATTCATGGAAATGTTGCTCCCAGCCTTCCAGCCCCTATGAAGCGGAGGAACAACAGAAGGGAACAGAAAAAGTGTTACAACTTGACAAGAGACAAAACACATTTTGCTCTTCTTGACTACTCTGGTTATTGTGCCAGCCACTTCTGTAAACTCTCCTGATACCCCTATGTTTTCGAACTTCTTACGTAAAATTTTACATTGTAGCCATTTATGAATGTAGATTAACTCTCTTATTAGACATAAGACTTCAGAAGTTTAAAGTGCCATCTGGCACATAAGAGATACTGCATATTTATTAAATGAGTGTATTAATGTATTCCATTCCTATTTTTTCATCATTTGTTGTTTGATATGAAAAGCAATTTACAATGGAGCAAACCCTAAACTATGAGGCACAGAGAAAGAAAGAAGAACCATTCACACAAAGAAAAACTGAGTGGTCTATTTAACACCTTCTAAAAAGTACTTAAAATGTTTCAATAAAAATAAAAGGTTTCAATAAAACCAAAATGTTTAAAACAAATGTTGAATTCTCTACAGAGGATGAAGAGCAACCTTGTGGGGATGGCTTTCCCACAGTTTCTGCCACCGAAAGAAAGGCATCCTCTTGCCCAGACACCTGTAATGGCTTAGGGAGTGCTCAGGTCCAGTCTCCACTTCTGTGGGCTGGCAAAACCGCAGCAAGGAAAAGGAAAGTGCTGAGTGTGGATTAACTAACACAAGAAGCCTCGCACTATTAGCCTGAGAGCACTGAAGACAAGTCCCTGCATCAGGTAGCCGGCCTGTAGTCCTACTGACTTACATGATGAGACTGTATTTTAAAACAACACTGAAATCATTTTAAGGATGTAATGTTCTACTTTTGGAATGGCCATGTTGTATACAAGAAAGGACAATGTATTGTGGTTCAGAAGCACTCAGACATTTGGGAAATGCAGTAGTGCAATTAGCAGCTGCTTCTCTAATACACTTTTTTCCCCCCGCTGTGGAGCTAAAATTCTTCACTGAGGCAGCTGTTAATTTCCAAATCAAATTCTGCTGGGTAGAGGGTGACTATTTATAGAGGTACTATTTGGGAAATTCTGAGAAAGACACTAGCTAGAACTGACATTCTCTGGTCATGAACTTATTCTACTCTTTTTATTTTTTTGTCATGACCTTGAAAAAAATCAATGTAGTGAGGAGTTAATGGATGGTGTACTGGATCGTTCTATCTGTGCAACTTCAACTCTTTCAGAGGCAACTTATACAACGGTCCTCATTATTTCCTGATTGAAACTGTAACTTCAGAAATGGAGAAAAACTATTTCAGAGAGTATGTGAGGGACCACATACCTAGTAATAACTCGCTAATTGTGCTGGGTGGAAGGAACACTCCATCAACCACACAACGACCCTGTCTTCAACAGTGTTGGTTGAAGGTGATTATGAAGACATCATTGGTATCCTTGGGTCCTTCTTAATGCTATCTTCTTCCTCCACCACATGTCCCTTTCCCTTCAGATGACAAATGAAGCTTTATCCCTCTTTTATGATCTTCTCCTAAGAAAAATCTGATGTCACATATTCTTACCCACATGCATTACTTCCTTAAGTCTGACTTAGAATGGACACATATCCCTCATGTAAAGAACTTCAGGCTTCCATAGCCAAGTGCTCTAATCACAGAGGCCACAATCTCAAAACCATAAATAAGAAAGAAAAAAATCTCTTTGACTTCTACAATATTAAGACTAGGGTCTCTGTCACATTTATTTACACATTCTCCTCCTAAAAAAGCACAGGCTTTCCCTCCAGTCTGTGGTAGCTGGGATTTTCCAAAGTTGAAATTTGGAGTCAGGGACAATACTGGATAGCTCTGAAGATCTTCCTAGTTTCTTCTCTATAGTTCATAAAATGGGTCTGAGAATATATATGTCTGTTCTTGGATTAGTTTATATAATCAAAAGGTTATTGAGAAAGAAGCCATTCTGGCTTGCTCATCTATCTAGACGGCATGACATTTCACAGAAATGTATGATACAAGTCTACGATCCCTTTTCGATTCTGAAATTCAAAAACCCTGAAAAAGTGAAAAGATTTTTGTGACTCATTTGGTGACAAAACCTCACTTGGCCTGAATTATTTAGTAGCAAAAGTTGACTTCAATTGATGTGAGTCTATTTATAGCATTTCTTCTTAGGGTGAATATTAATACATCTTACTGTAGTAATATGGTAATTTATGGTGATGCCCCAGATCTCTGATGAATTATATCATATGCAATATACGGTATATGCAATGTACACCACTCAAAAATTCCACAAAATTTTAAATTATAAAAATATCTGGTCTCAAAATTGTCAGACTCTCAGAATGTCAGCTGTCAGATTGCAGACCTCTGTTGACAGAAGAGTCATCTACTGAATTCTGGTTTCTTTCTCACAGAAGAATGAAAATGCTTCTAGTTGTTTTTTTTCTTTTTTCTTATCTCCTTTAAAACTGTGAACATAATAGATGATCAATGAATATTGTCGACTTAATAATTTATTGTTGAGTAATATAGCTGAAGGCAAAGAAGATGAGGTGGAAATGGACACACGGAAATGTGGGGACATAAAGATATATCTTCAAAGTGAGAAAGGCACAACCAATTTTCCAGGTGAATAAGGTTTGGAGGAGGTGGAATTTCAAAAGATGAAGCTTCCAAATATGAAGACTTAAAAATACTCTTTCATAGAAAACCAAAATAGATTTTTTTTCACCCTGTGTTTAATATCAGGATAATTGTGATTTCTTAAACACTGTTTTTCTTATGGATTAAAGAACTGAGATAATTACTAAAATTAGTTTATAAATCAGGTATCAATAATTTGGCTCATAAAAACCATATAAGGTAGAAGCACTGTGTTTCCCATTTTACAGATGAGGAAGTTTCTAGATAAGTCAAAAAACTTGTCCGAAGTCATTTAATTGTAAGGATTATAGCCGCTGTTTAACCCAAGCAGAGTCCAGGTTAAAAAGAAAAAGCAGGCAGTCCTTTCAATAATGACACAATGTTGTGTAATCTGTGCTAGACTTTGTTCTCTCGGGAGGGCTTAGTTGAGAATTCTCAGAAAGGCTCTTCTGGATATCAGCTATGTCATTAGGGAAGCATTCAGCTGCAATGCAAAACAGAAAGTCCAGTTATCCTTAACCAGGAAGGATTTATGTTTCTCGCTAGCAGGAAAGCTGCCAAAGGTGGCAGCTCCCCTTGGCATGGACTCTTGCCCTTCTTCTGTCTCCCTCTGCGCTTTCTGCTTGGACAGAGCCGTCTTGCAAACACAACACAAGAAGCACGAGGGTGACAGCCGTCTGCTAAAATGACTAAACGGGAAGGGTAGCAGGAGCCCAGGACCTTGACGATACCCTGGGGCTACTAGACCCACCTTGGGCTGCTGGACAAGTTCTGCAAAGCAAATAAAACCTTTAAACTACCTGCTTGGAGTTCCTGAGGCTTGAGGCAGATGTATTTGTGGCAGATATACAGAGAGTCCTGTTGGGCTCAAACGAGGAAAAAGAAATGGCTCTCCTTTTCACCCAGAGGTCAAGAAGAACAGGGCTCCTCATTTTCTGCTTCTGACTCTGTAGTGAGACATTCAAATCTTCTTAGTCAGAGTTAACCTCCCAGAGTTTTTAATGCTTTTTGGTTGAGCTTGGCTTCGTGTGTCCCATTAGAGAGAACATGCTGTAAGGTGCTGTCGAGGATCCTGATTTTCCACTTTGGTTCCCACCACACCTTATCTGTTTATTAGGTCACAAATGTTTCTTCAAACCTATTCAAGAGGGTTTGGAATTACGGAGACCACATTTCCTCAGCTCAAGAGTTCAATGTATTCTGAAGCGCCAAGCAAATACATTCATTGCAGAATTAGAAACATTTTATAATATTTCAATTGACATACAGGATGGTTGCACGTTTTCTTCGTTAAACAATAATTTTAATTCCACCATGCAAAGCTAATCACTGTTAACACTTAACAGCATTACCTCCTAGATACATAGGGAGACAGACACGCACATTACATCCCCACTCACCTGCTTGAAATCTTAATATATATTCAGCTTTGTATCTTGCTGATGGTTCCCATTATGAAGAGAACAATTCTCTATTCTCCCCATAGCATCTAGTCTTTAAAACATGATTTGTTTTAGTAGCTGCATCATGTTGTATTTTACTACACACTACAGTTTATTTTTAAATTTTACTGTAGGTGGGTATTTTACTTGTTTTTAATAGTTGGCCATAACAGTTGGCCAATACTGTAATGAACAACCTTTACGTGTAAATTTCTTACTTTTGTTAGTTCTGAATATTTTCTTAGGACCGAGTACTAGAAATGAACCTTCTGGACTAGAGTTATAGTTATGTTTACATACTGCCAAATGCCCTTCAGAAAGACAGTACTGAGTTTTAATCCTGTTCGTAGGATGTATGCAGCTTTCTGTGCTCACACTAGCATCAGCACTTTCATCTAACTTTGACAAGTTTAAGAAGTTTGAAGTCTATTTCACAGGAAAAAAAAGGTCTTTAAATCTTACATCTCTTTAATGAGTGAGATGGAACATCTAATTCATATGTTAATTTGTGGCTCTGCTTTATTGCTCTTGTGAATTACGTGGGTGTATTTTACCGGTAGATATTTTCATTATTTACATATCATTGATATAAATTCTTTCTTCTCTGTATTTATGAAAAATACATTCCTGGTACAGGTTACTGATATTTCCCAAATGTGACCTAACTGTGGCCTTTCTGTGATGCTCCTATGGACACAGTAAATAGAAAACCTTGTGCAGTTCAGGAAGCATCAGCATCTGGTATTCAGTAACCTGGACTTGGAAGAACGTATACTCTTGATATTAATATTTCTTTGCTAAGTTTTCTTCACAAATGACATGCACTTAGAATAGGGATCCATATTCTTTCTTAAGTCATGTACATACTGTGAACAGTAAACTTGAAGTCACTCTCCCTTGACGCATGCTTCATCTGTACCTGACTTGCAGCTTTGTAGTCAGTCCCTCAATGTTTCCCCAAATCCTTGACTCTGAAAGCGTATGTTACCCTGAACGTTTTATAGCACTTTTTGAAAATCAAATATTTGTATCTGTTTTCTTTAGCTACTTTCAAAGTGGTACCATTTATCTAGAAATGTTCACAAACAATAAGCTTCAGGCATTTCTTTAACTCTGTTTGATACTTTAATCTCCTTGAAGCTAAAACTAAGTCTTGTGTGGAAATACAGTATTCCATATTTTTATTTTAATCACATAAGTTAGATCACTCTTGAATACCTTGCTTTTTTTTTTAAACCTACCACTTGAAGCACCTCTTTGTTTTCATGAAAAGATTCTACAGTTCCTAGAGAGCTTATTACAATTGAATACTTTTTTAAAAAGTAATTGCTCTCTAGAGTTTAACAATTTTCAATGCTAACCTCACCTTTTCTACTACTGGTTGCATATGCTCCTCATTCTCTCCAGACCAGCTCTATAGACTGAGATTCCTCATTGTGAAACCAGAAACTGATGATGTCATGTCTGAGAATTTCATTGTACAGCATTTATAATGGGAAGGAAAGGACTTTTTTTCCCCGTTGTTTGTCTCTGAATAAAACACTATACTATCTCTCAAACTTGCCTAAAATAAATGTGTACTATGCCTGATTATTCCTGTAACAAGAACCCTACAGGAATACTATGAGCCAATCCTCTAACGTGGCAGATAACTAAGTCAGACATATTATGTTTCAAAGTGAAAATAAGGGGTAGACTTTCTTTTGAAGAAAGATTTCTGTTTTTAAGGCTTGAATAAGGTCAACTACACCAAGGAATTATTATTATTTTTTTTAAGATTTCATTTATTTGACAGAGAGCGAGACAGCCAGCGAGAGAGGGAACACAAGCAGGGGGAGTGGGAGAGGAAGAAGCAGGCTCCTAGCAGAGCTGGGAGCCCGATGCAGGGGCTCAATACCAGGACCCTGGGATCACACCCTGAGCCGAAGGCAGATGCTTAATGACTGAGCCACCCAGGTGCCCCGCCAAGGAATTATTTCTGCTTAATTAATGAACAATACAAATAAGATCAATGAGGGAATGTTTAGTTACATTATAATGGCTTCCTTTGGTTGCATGCTCAATATTTCCATCAACTTAAAGCCCTTAATACTTAGTATCTCATTAATTTGTTCTGTGACATTCTCTTAGGACAGTCAATATTTGGAATCAGTAATAGAGTTATAATAACTAGAATTTATCAAGCTTGTGTTAAGTCCTACCATGGCCTGCACTGGCCCACAAAGAACCTTCATAAAACTTAGAAAAAGCCTCTTAGCTGGTGGGCAAAGGGCTTAATAAGCAATGGTACTTTAGTACAGATTTTAAAAGATGCATCCTCCAAAAATAAATGCAAATAGATTAAAGACCTACTGTGAGACCTGGAACCATGAAACTCCTGAAAGAAAACATAGGCAGTAATCTCTTAGACCTAGCCTTTAGCAACATATTTATGGATAAGTCTCCTGAGGCAAAGAAAACAAAATAAAAAATAAACTACTGAGACTACACCAGAATAAAAGCTTTTGCACAGCAGAGGAAACCACCAACAAAACAAAAAGTCAACCTACTAAATGGAAGAAGATATTTGCAAATGATATGTCTTATAAGGTGTTAAAATCTAAAATATATAAAGAACTTATAAAATTCAATATAAAAAAACCACTTAAAGCAATGGGTAGAGGACCTGAATAGACACTTCTTCAAAGATGATATATAGATGGCTAACAGACACACGAAAAGATATTCAACATCACTCACCACCAGGGAAATGCAAATCAAAACTACAATGAGATATGACCTCACACCTGTAAGAATGACTAGTATCAAAAAGACAAGAAATGACAACTGTCACTGAGGATGTGGAGAAAAGGAAATCCTCATGCACTGCTGGTGGGAATATAAATTGGTGCAACCATTGTGGAAAACAGTACAGAGTTGCTCAAAAAAATTAGAAATAGAAATGCCATATTTCTCAGTAATTCCCTACTGCATATTTACCCAAAGCAAATGAAAACACTAACTCAAAAAGATAACATGTACTCCTATGCTCACTGAAGCATCACTTACAATAGTCAAGATATGGAAGCAATCCAAGTGTTCATTGATAGATGAATGAATAAAGACATGGTGTGTATACACCCACAGACACACACACACACGCTGGAATATGACTTAGCCTTCAAAAAGAATGAGATCTTGCCAGATGTAACAACGTAGATGATGTAGAGAATATTATGCTAAGTGAAATAAGTAACGCAGAAAGAAAAATACCACATGATTTCACTCATATGTGGAATTTAAAAAACAAAACACATACAAATAAACAAAAAACAGAAACAGATTCATAAATATAGAGAACAAACTGGTAGTTGCCAGAGGGGAAGGGGGGGGAGATGGGTAAAATAGGGGAGAGGGATTAAGAGGTAAGAACTTTCAGTTACAAAATAAATAAATCATAGAGATGAAAAGTACAGCATAGGGAAAACAGTAATATTGTAATGATGGTGCATGTATGTAAGTACACTTATAGTGATGAGCACTGCATACTTGGGTCACTATGCTGTGTACCTGAAACTAATATGAGACTGTATGTCAATTATACGTCAAAATATTTTTTAATTTTTAAATACATACATACATACATAAGGTCCTGTCTCATCGTCAGGGCAGATCTAGTCCCATACCCAGGCTCAGGCTTGGGGAATGGCATATGGCTGGATTCCATTCCCTCCTTGCTTCCTCAGCAAGAGACCTCTGCTCATGGTACCACCTACACATCCATGCACAGTGTGGAGTGCTTTATGTGGATGAACTCGATGGTGGGGGCAAGAACTCCACAGTCTGAAAGCTATTATCAAAAGCATAATGAGCTTAAGTAACTCACACAGGAGGAGAAAGGGTGGCAAAGGACAGTGAAGGGGATCCCCTAGCTTCCTGACAGCACCTCAGGTGGGCTGAGAACTTAACCTGCAGGAGGAGAAAACTGCCTTCCATGAATTCAGGAACCCTAGGTATTCATATGAGATGATTAATAGAGCCCCTGGAAGTGCTTCCCAGCTCAGGGCTAGGGATATAACCGTGGGAGGGAAGGAGAAGGGTTTGCGACAAACTAGGAAAGCAAGCCTAATAAAAGAGGTGTAATAACAGTTACCAAAAACCTCAGCAAGAGGATGGTGAGACATTCAAATATTACTCAGGGTTTACTGGAGCCATCTTTTACTTTAGATACATGATGTACCTAGACCTGATCAGATGGAGATCTGAGGAGCATACGTTGTATCCTTAAGTCATCTACAGATGCCAAAGTCACCCAGGATTACTCAGTGTCATCAGATAGGACTGTGAGCAAGGGACAGAATAAGGAAGCAGTGCTGAGGACTGTGCCAGGGATCAAAGGATGTCAGATGGGTAACCACATTGCCACAAGTGCCACAGAGCACCAGTGGCTAGGATGAGGATGAGTGACTATCATAGCATGGCAGCAAGCACGGGGGCATCAGTGAAGAGGGTGACCTGGAATGCTCCAGGTGAACACGGGCTCACAGGTCCCTGCCATAAGGGAGGCCTGTTTGGGAGTTCATAGCTTAAGACTTTAGATGGTTTCCTACTTCTCTGTTTGAACATATCTCTCTCTCTTTCTCTCTCTCTCTCTCTCTCTCTCTCCTCTTTTCTTTCCCTGGAAAGCAGAAGTGAGAGCCAAGGAGACAGGCTATGTTAAATCAGAAGGATTTGTACAAGCAAGAAGAAAGGGGATGGACATCTTCAGGAAGTGGGGATAACTCCAGCAAAAGAGACTGAGCTCAGTGTGCTCAGAAACCACACCCGCTGGCTAAGGCAAAAAGCTTGTCCTGTGGGACAGTGGAAGTCAAGACTGAAGGTAGGCAGAAGTCACACTGCAGGCGGGTGTGAATTTTAGAATGGGAAATCACATTTCTTGAACATCTTTTATTTGCTGGGCAGTGTAATACACATGAGGTCATTCCATTCTTACCACAACCACTGTTTTTATTTATACCTATAATTCCCATTTTACTGAGGAAGAAAATGAAGTTCAGGGAAGTTAAATAACTCACCTAAATTTAGGGGTAAATCAGGGATTTGAACCCAAATTTATCTGATTTCAAAACCCAATCACTTTTTATTATCCCATGCCATCAGATTTTAACACGTGTGTTCTTCAGAAACATGACAGAATTAATGTCTGAGGAAGATTAAAATAACTCTGGTGAGTACAATGGACCGGAGCAGACAGACCAGAGGCAGGGAGCATTTTTAGGAAGTAACTGTAAGCAGAGCCTAGACTAGGCTGGTGGCAAAGGAAAAAGATAGACCTAAGAGAAGTTCCGAAAGAAGAGTCAGTGGGATTTGGTATCTGGCTGAATAACAGATGAAGGAAAGGGAAGAGCCAAACAGAGAAGTGAAAGAAACACTCAGTAGGGATTTAGGAAACTGAGCATTAAGCCTGGCTCTATTGCTTGTAATGAGAATTTGGAAAAACAGGATCCCTTTCAACTGTGTGGTCTCGTCTGAAAAGTAAAGGGACTGGATTAGGTCTCCTCTTAAGACTTCATCCAGCTCTAAAATTCTATGCATCTCTGACTCAAAGATGACTCAAAGGTCACCAAGACTGGCTGGTTGGAAGAGCATCCTTTCATCAACAGAAAGAACATCAATTCACTGATGGATATACACTAATACGAAAGGGGATAGTTAAGATTTTGGATGGAAAATGCATGTTTTCAGTCTTTCTGTGACCTTCAGCCCAGATGCACCCTTGCTCTTCACTGGATTCGCCATGACAAAGATCCTTCCAACCCTCCTCCTTTACCAACCGTTCATCTTCCAGCCACAGCCCCACACTGCAATCCCTAATTCACCCGCCTTGTGCTGATACTACACTGAGTAATCTCTCTGAGTTTTGCAGTTTCTGTAGTTACACTACAGTCTATAGTTGCCAATATACCTACTATTTCTTCTTAAGAAGAGAGAAGGTCAAGACCAAGACTATCTTTCACATAAATTATTTGCTGAAGAAATACCTCCTGTTTGACATCAGAAACTGTGTGTCTCGGAGTCATCTTCACAGTAAAATCCAGAGTAGGTGTAGAGTCTATGCAGTGTTTATAATTCCCTTTAACCAAACACAACACGAGGAAATCTAAAATGGCAAAACTGATGAATTAGGGAATTCTGTACCTTCTTGGGAAAAGCTTTTCAGGAGAGATTCTCTTAAACAGTGAGATTCTCTAAAGTATTTAAAATATGACTCCAACTGTATAAAATGTTATTAGTATGAATGTTCTTAGGTCTTCACACAGGGTGTAACATGGGGTATACATGGGAATGGAAAGGTAACCACTATAAGCACATTAGCAATCTCCCTGAAACAATGCTTAGAGAAAGTAGGCTGCACCCAATGTTCCCAGATTTTTGCTGACTCAAAAGGGCAACATGAAATATGGTAATAAACTCTTCCCCAACCTTCTGGTTTGAACAAGATTTGCAAAACAGACGAGTGTTGGTCACCAGGATGAGTCCTTAGACGTCTCTTGACAAAGACATTTTCTCCAGTGATTCAGATTCCATTGCAGACAAAAGAGCTTCGATTCCCACCATAGGCTTGCAAAGCAGGACTGCAAGGCAGGGTTGCACCCTTCAGTTAGACTGAATAGGCAACTGGCTTTTCATAGGTCTTCAGGTATTCTAGGTAAGACCTCTTCCAGTCATACCTGTCAGACCTGACATTCCATTAGAAACTTGGATGTTTAGGAATTCTGATTCCAAGAATACTGGGTAAGTGCTAATACCTGATCTGGATAAGAAAACACAAATCTGGCATCAATTGCTGCCTCTACCATGGAGTACCTTTGGAGCTCTAGGCCATTCACATAATCCCCTTGTGTCCCCCTTAGCTTCACAAATTTGCCTCTGGTAGGACTTTCCCATAATGAAGCCCCATAGAATTATTTCATTTTCAAATAGAGGAATCAATATTACCTAATTTTCATGGAATCAAAGAGTTGGCAATGAATGTCTAAAAAACTCTTTTACACTATATAAGTGACTGATCACAAAGAGACAAAGGAAATATACCCAAGGTCACATAATGGCACAGTGATGGCCAGGTCTCTGAACTGTGATCCAACAAATGCATGAGCTCATCAGCTGGGGAAGGACAGAGGTGCTCTGCAGAGTGTTCAGTCCACTGTCAACACTTAGGATGTCTTAAGTAACCACAATAAAAATAACACAAGAGTATGTTGAAAGGGCAGGGGGAAATGAAGACTAGAATTCTGATACTGAGACACAGGCTCCCATCTCTTAAACTAAGCTCAGAAGAACAGTTAACAGATGCAGACTTACATGGTGACATCTTACAAGGTTGCTCTTCTTGGGACCCATTGTGGAAGGGGTCCTCTTGGCAGGTTTGGGTACTTTGCATATTACAGCAACTATCTTCTTTATTTAGGGATTGACACAGATGCTTTATTCTCAATCTTTTTGGTAGAAGGGGAAATAGCAAGGTTCTAGGACACTAGAATTGTATAACTTCTTTCTCCCTAACACATCCATACCCACAAAGGCCATTCTCACCTCGGTCACTGAGTTACTTTATTGTTGCCTCATGCACATGCTTTTCTTGGCAGAGGAGAAAGTAGAGAAAGGAGAAGGGAGTGGAAACAGAGGAAGAAGGGAGAAAGAAGAGCTGGTTCTTTCCCTGCTGTAGGCATTATCTTATTTCCTCACTGAAGTCAGCGACTGCCTGCACAGGCAGGCAATGCTGAAGGTCCCTGGCAAGCGAAGGCCCCTAAGCTTGCCAAAGTCAATCCATGAGGATACTAACCAGTTTCCCCTTCCTTGCTTTAAAGAAAGCATCGCCAGGAAATCTGGTTATTTCTAAGAGCTTTGAAAAGCTGTTCTCCCAGGTTCTGTGTTTGGTAGTGCAGACTAGGGGAACTATATCCATGGCAATTTCCCCCATTATAAATTGATTATAAGTTTCCATCCCGAATGGAATGGCCAGGTCTTTCCCAAGCTAGAAATACCCATTCCTCTTCTCTCCCTATTTGCCAAATGCTAGCCACTGCTTCTGATAGTGCACTTGATTTAATAACCTTACCTGACTTCTTTTTAAATTACGTGCTGTTGAAATGGTTGTCCTTCTATTCATGAAGCCACATACAATCCACATTTTAAAAAGGCTGTTCCCTGAAGTAGATAATCATCTTTCCAGTAAAACACCGTGTCAAGCTGCAAAGTGATGATTACCCTTGGGTGGGGCTTAGGTATTTCTAGTTGGCAGATAGTCTGTTCTCAGTCAAAACGACACTACTCAAGAAGCCTATTTTCACAAGCAAATTATTTTTCAGACCCCTTCAAATAATTAAAAACTAAAGGGAAGTAAAATGTGGCATTTTCTAATGTGGTGAATCATACTGCATTTGTACCTTCTTGGGCCAAACCCAGAGAGCCACATGTTTGCAATCTGACAATATTTGCAGACATTTTCAGGCAAATGGTGGCTGTCTTTGAGATGTCATTAGATGAAAGACACAAAAAAGAATATATGCTGTAAAAAAAAAAAAAAACAAAAACAAAAACCTCATACACTACCTAGTTCTGCAGATTTGAAATTCATAACAGAACTCTTAGGTTTCGGGAAATAAGCACCTTCCCTTTGTTAGGTTCATACTACTTTTAGTTTTTAATATTGAACATCAAGTGCAATTAATGGTTTATATCAGACCAATGAAAAAGCTGAAGAATGAACATGTGTTAGATAAGAAACATTTTGTTGGAATTAAAGCATAAACCCATACAGACTTTTCTGGGTTTCTTTGAGGAGTGTCAGGTAGAGAATGAGACATACTTGTTACTCCTATGCATCTACAAGGTTTCAGTCCGGGTGTATGTAATTTTTTTTTTTTTTTTAAAGATTTTATTTATTTATTCGACAGAGATAGAGACAGCCAGCGAGAGAGGGAACACAAGCAGGGGGAGTGGGAGAGGAAGAAGCAGGCTCATAGCAGAGGAGCCTGATGTGGGGCTCGATCCCATAACGCCGGGATCACGCCCTGAGCCAAAGGCAGACGCTTAACCGCTGTGCCACCCAGGCGCCCCTCTTTTTCGTTTTTTTATAAAGCACGTTGTTAAGGCTTCTAGACCTATATATTTATATAATAAAGTTGTATCCATGTCACATCCTTTCCACTTGAAATTTCAGCACTAAGATATTTGTATCATTTTCACTGATTCATGTCCTGACTTGTCTCATTACTCAGGTACAGTTTTGTAGTGACAACCTATTCGTAACTTAACAAGGCTTTGTGATTTGTAAATGTTTAAATTTCATTTGGATAGGCAAATGCAGACTGTATCATTCTTGTTCTCTGGAGTCACAATAATTATAATAGACTGTATTTCCTCTTAGTGCCTAAAAGATGTATGAGAACAGCCCTCAGGTCTCTGGATGTCTGCCTGGGTCACGGACCCAGTTGTCATCCTTGTGGCCAAGTGGGCAAGATAAACTCCTCCACAATGGTGCTCTCCAGGACAAGCAAATGCAGAAATATACACCAAAAAATGCCCAATTTGGGGACTACCTGTCAAAGTCATCTGCCCAGGAAATATTCCTAGAACAGTGGAAATGTTTCTGTAGTTCTCATAGAACATATTTTCTCCTCTGCTGATGGCCAATGCTCACTATACAAGTCAGACTTTTAGGAAGCCAAGAGGAACCTCCAATACTAAGTATCTCCTCTATCTGTACACAAGGAAGAAACAGTGTTAAGAATTTCTAGTACTACGTAATTATGTTGATGGTTTAAATGGATCATATTCTAAATGAAAAATTTGGGGAAAGGGATCTTATAAACAATCTGGGCTTCCTTCATGAAAAGTTGTACAAAACTATAAAGAAATTTACTGAATTCATTGTTTAGAGACTTGGAGTCTTCCAAGGACACAGCACTCTCTGCAGTTGTGCAATTTAGAGCCCTTATATCTATCATGTTCTCTTACCCTGAACGAACAGGTCTCAAAAGTAGCCTAATGGGGTTAGCTAAGTCATACTGATCGCCTAAAGGCAAAAGCTACTAGACTATGGAAAGAGGACCTTATAAAATGAATCATTCTGTGGTATGACATATGTTCTTTATGGGAGAAGTAAGCTTTAGGAGTAGCTAGCAAGGTTTGCATACATTTCAAATTGCTACTTGCTGAATGACAAAGGAACATAAAATTACTTAACTTTCTAAGATTTTCTCTTAGACTTGAGTGCAGGGACTGGTAAAGGAGCAGCATTTGGAAATAAAACTGAAACACAACTTGAGTGAGACTGTTGAGCCTGGGTTGGATTCAGGTTAGTGGTCTAATTAGAGTCAGGATGTTTATCTCTAACTTATAATTCCTTCCTTTTCATTCAGGGCAGCTCTGGGTCACTTCTACCTCTCTGGTTGGCACAAAAGTGAAGAATCAAGAAATACTTTTAATTACTCACCACAAGTAAGGAGTTTATTTTGGATGACTACACTACAGATAAGGTAAAACAAACAGCTTGAGAAAACAGAGTTGGCAAAATGAATTCTCTAACAAGTAATAAACAACAAAAGACAAGAGTTTGCCTTCTCTTTCTACAGGTTCTTACTCTTTTTTCCTGCAATTTCTACATCTGTATCAGTCACTCTCCTTTTGCCTTACCTCTTCACATCTATGCCAGATTCATCTATGTGACTACACCCCCAGCAGCAATGCCATGGGGGATCTTGCTCTCTACCAGAAACATGATGACACAGATTCTGGGACCACTGAGTATGAGCCAAGGGGAAGTGAGAGAGGAGGACTTTGCAAGGGAAAAAGGGGAAATGGGACAAAACCAAATCGTAGTCTGTTTTCTGTCCTCGTCTTCATATATGTGTCCACATAAGCGATCTGTCATAAAATTCTACACCTCGAGCACACTAATGTAATTATTTTATTGCTGACGTAGTTCAAAACTTTTCAATAGTTATCATGTTGCATGAACAGAAACACAAAGACAAATAAGGTACTGTGATGGCCAAGAAACTCATGGGAATTTTGATGATCCATCCTCTCAAGCCCCAGTCATAAGCCCTACATCCATGAAATTCAAAATTTGAGGGAAGTCCAGTTCTAAGAGAGGAACCTCATCATGGAGAAGAAAGTCATTTTTTCCTTTTCATACTTCTTCTAAATCGGGGCTTGGGCCTGGTTATATTGTAAAAACCACCACCTGCTACCTTTAGATTGTTTTCAGTGGCCTGGTAAAAGGGAAAGTGACTCACTGAGCAGTGCTTGAGGAGGAATCTGTAGTCAGAGCAGAGCCAGCAGAACCAGACAAAGGGGGTGGTTCTAGTCCTTGGGAGTCAGGTAAGCATGAGAAGCCTGTGGAGGCTCCAGGACCAGGGGCAGGAGGCAGTTACTTCCCTTCTTCAGTGAGAGACACATAGGAGTCCTCCCTTCTGCCCAGGCTCCCACTCCCTGACCCTCGCCTCTGACACAAATCTTCTCAGTCCACTGGGCCAATCCCTAAGAACACCACCTCCTCCAGGATCTGTGAGAGTCAGATAGCAGAGGTCCACACCCAGGGCAGGCTAGCCCACCATGCAGAGTAGTCATGGTTTGGCGAAGTCCAAGGCCTGGGTGCCAATCCTCGTGCTCTCTCTGAAACACTCTGTGATCTGGAACCTATCACATGGGCCCATTTCTGAGCTATACCTAACTTATGAACTTTGGGACTGTTTGGAGGATCATATCGATATAACCTGTGAGAGTACGTGGCACATGAAACCTATTCAATAAATAATTGTTTGGAACTAAGGGATGACTGGCCAGAATCTACACTCAGCCTGCAACTGGAGGGAAGAAACCAGCTTTGGGCTTTAAGACAAGGTCAGGCGATGCGTATCACTTCATTACATGAACTGGCCGCCGGGCAAGGACTAAGGCCACATACCAAAGGATTAGGGAGTAAGGGGCCACTCCAAAACTGATGGGCAAACTCTCCACAGTGTTAATCCTCTGAATCAATGTTTCTCTTCACTACCATGAAAAATTAGATAGGATGTAGTTAATTCCATTCTGTGCTTCTTCCCAGTTCCCACGCCACATCAAGGAAAATGTTGAGAATTCTGACATGTATGTCTTATTCACAGTACAACACCATGTTTTCTAAGGAAACTGTGGCATGACATTTGTCAAAGAAATTTATAAACTCACAAAATTTGTAGTTGAAACACTAGCAGGTCAACAGCCCAAATGGAAAATGTAGGGGCCGTGACCTGGATGATTGCTTGTTTTGTTTTCCACAATCCGGTCTAAGCACGTACCAGAGAATCCATGCTTCTCTTCAGAACAAACAGTTCTGTTGGAATGATCAATTCCTGGCAGGAGTCAGAGGGCATGCAGAGCCTTAACACTCTGGAAACAGTTCTTTTACTTTAATGATTGGCACAGGTAAGTTTTTCCTGAAGTGGCTGAAAGTGTGTTGGTCCCTTGAATAAAAGTGTGCGGTTAACATGGGATTTCAAGAGCTCCTCAGTGGGGATTTACTTACACCCTTGATTTTTATGACACCTGACATCTTACTATCTTACTAGCCCACAATAAATGTTGACCACTCTTCTTAAAAAATAAGACTCCTTTGATCTTTTCAGTGAATATAATAGATAACATTTATCTGCCTATTCTCAAATTAGCATAAACTGCATATATACCTATAATTGAATCGATCAAATCAACACATATTTATTGAGCACAACGCATTGTCTTAAGGGCTGAAAACAGAGCAGCAAACAAGACCAAACAGTCCCTTCCTTGCCTTCTCGGAGCATAAAGACTAGTGAGGAAGACAAATGGTGAGCAAGTAATAATCACTGTGATAGAAGCCACCAGTGCAGAAGGCAGCCTACTTTGGGAATGTGCGGCAGGGATGAACTGCTGAGAGTGCGGGAAAGGTTTCCCACAGGAAATCTGAGATCTGAAAGTAAGGGTTAGCCAGGCAGTGAGGAGGGGGCTAAAGAGCTTGTTTGTTTGTTTTTTCTTAAGGACTTTAACATATACTAAGCATGAGGATGATACAATCATGTTTTCCTTTATAAATATCATCTTTCTATATTGAAAATGAATTAGAAAAAATGCAAGAGTGATTATAGGAAGAATAATTAGGAAGATATTACTACAGCCAAGAAGAGAGAAGACGGTGAACGTGAATACAGATGTACACATATGGAATTAAGAGGATGTGACCTGGTGCTCAGCCAGATGCAAGGAACGAATGATCCCATGCAGGCCCTGTGAGGCCAAGCAGGGATTACGGCCAGCAGTCGGTGCATCACAAAATGAAGTAGCAAGTTCGTGGTTAGTTCTTTTATTAATGTAGTAGACAATAAAGTTGCTTCAAACAGAATTCAGAAATTTCCCTGTAATTGGGGGCAATAATGGCCTCTCTGGCTGTCTGCTTTGATCGAACTGAGTGCTGAAACTGCACCTTCCTTGAGGATGAATGCACGGTTTGGATGAGTGAATAGAGTTAAACACTAGATGTGTCAAACATCCAGTTTTAAAATTTCAATGCAGGTACAAACCATATAATTTCTACGTTGATGGACGTATAAGTCCAATTTAAACTCTATGTACACACATACAGATAGCAGGGCATGGGAATGATTTATCTCTTTGACTTTTTTTTAAATTGCCACTTTTAGCAAATCCAAGAAGCAGCAGATTATAGTGCAAAGTGCCAGGCTTTACAATCAGACTTGGATTCAAATCCCAGTGCCACTACTCGCCATGTCAACCTGGGCAAGTTAACCTTTCTATGCTTCATTTTCCTTCGTTGATCCAGGTCTATCAGTATTTTGAAAGTGATACTCCACAGTCACAGTATCCCTCCCTCACTTCTGATTCGCTTCCCTTATTCTCGCATTGTCCGTGGGTAGAACTGAGGCCAGCATTAATGTTCTCCAGTTATTCCCCTCCTGTGACTCAGAGTGAATATTTCTTGCTTCTGATCTCTAGTTAGGGCTGCTTGTTAGCAAAAGTTTGTCTCTAAAAGATAAAACCTAAAGCAATAGGACCAGCTGCTCTATGGGACAGATGCTCCCGATGATATTCGGTAAGGCTAATTATTAAAGCTTAGTTCAGGCGTAAGTGTGTTAGGAAAGTATGGAGGAGTGTCACCTGGTTCGGAGTTTGCATCACCTCCTGAACTGCTCCTGTAACTGGGCCTGTTGCCTGACCCTGACATGTCATAGTCCAAAGACGAAAAGCTGGGAATGCCAGTGGCTTACCCCTCTTATTTTCTATAAACCTTCTCTAAATGCCCTAACTAGCCAGGCAAAGTGGGAGGGTTTTAGCTGAGATTCCGAAAAACATCCTTAAGCAGGATTATAGGCAAGTTTCTATTAAGGACATACACATAATTTATATCTTCAACAATCCCACTTTCATTTCCTTCTTCCTATCTCCTGGTTGCCTAAATTAACATCAATCTCTTTCCAATAAGTTACATGAGGAATAATTAGAAAGCTTCAAAAACACTTGAATTTTTCATGCCTTGCATATTAATGGTAATGATAATAAATTTCGTTCTTTCTATAGTAATCAGACATTACACTTTATTCACGTTTTTCAAAGACCCTGATTTCAAGTTTCAGGGTGGAAATTTTATTCTTGGTCCAGAACAAGCTACATTCTAGAAGACAAATGCAAAAGTTAATCACTTTATCATGTTCACCAAAGAAAGAAAACACAAGTACAAAAGAAAAAATTTCCGTCATCTACTCATCTGAATGAGTGAAGTTATCAATGCCAGGAATGAAATGCTGTCTGCCAAAGCCTGGTCTCTGCCTCACATGCTCACCGTCCAGTTGCGGCTTTTATAAACTCCAGAATGTTTGTTCCAGTGCACTATTGTTACGCTGTTCTAGGTTTTACATTTTCACCCTGTTTACAAAATACATATATATGCGCTTTCCCTCTGTAACTCTATTTTTTAGGGTAAAGTACCTAGTTTCTTTGCTCACCACCAGCTCTTCATCAACTATGTTACGTGGAAGTTCTCAATTTTATTTGTTTTTTAGGCTATATTTTGGAGTATTCTTCTGGAGTCTTTGCAAGTAAAGTCTTTCTGTTCAAGGTGTACCTTGAATGGATGTAAGATTTTTAAATTTTAATCTCTTCTTCTCAAAACTCTGTATATTCATCTATTGTTTTTATTGTTTGGGGCACCTGTTGTAACTGATATTCTATATGTCTCTATTTCATTTTCCCTCTGATGATAGGGAGAGTCTTTCAACACAATTCTTCCTTCAGATTGGGACGTATGAATCTCTTATAAGTTTTTTTTTTTTTTTCATTTATTTATTTGGCAGAGAGAGAGAGCACAGACAGGGGGAGCGGCAGGGAGAGGGAGAGGGAGAAGCAGTCTCCCCACTGAGCAGGGAGCCTGATGTGGGGCTTGATCCCAGGACTCTGGGATCATAACCTGAGCCAAAGGCAGATGCTTAACCAACTGAGCCACCCAGGTACTGCTCTCTTATAGTTTTAAGTGTTATCTTCATGCCATTTATTCTAAAATCCTTTTTAGAAATATCATTTCTATATTGTATTTTTGCTATTCTCTCTTTCTACCATATTCTCTCTGATGGTCTCATCTCTTTATCTTCTTCCCTCTGACATGCGACTATATTCAAAATAGCATTTATCAACAATTCAATTTTATGCAAATACTCTATGGTTTTTGACACAATTTTTTTTTTTTAGTTCTGTAGTGGCTGTACTCTTTAAAACTTTGCCTTAGCTCTGTCAGCCATCACCTTACCTCAAGCCCTTGTTTCAACATTTTCCTTTCCATTGTACCATATTTTCTTTAATATTTTTTGAAAAAAACAAAGTATTTTCTACCTAAACAAATTTCTTGTTTCCTGGAGTCAGTCTTCAGAAGTAAGCTCTTTACCTGGTCCTTCCATGCCACATCTGTGTCCTTTCATGTTGCAGAAGCTCTTCAGATCTCTGGAATTTATTTATTCTTCTGCTTACCCACTCTTAAATAAGAACCAGACTCCCTGGGCTATTTGGAAGGTGCACGAAAACAATCTAGGCCAATTGTCCTTGGGTTTCTTCCTCGTTTTTCTGGGCTTCATCAAAATGTTCCTTTTAGAAATTAACCTGCAATCCTGAACAAAAATTAAGTAAAAAATTATATTACTATTTTGAAACTTGGTGTCGGTAGTTGGAAGGGACATATCAGTGGGGATGGGGTGTAGAGTTGGAGGAGCACAATTTTTCTCTGTCTGGTTTTCTTTCTTTGTTGGTACAATTGCACTGTGGACCAGCTTTCTGTCTCTTTCAATTTGGCCTAATTTCTATTCCAGATGCAAAGTATGGTTATGTCCTTGGACATTTCCTTCATGATGCTGTAGACTTCTAGTTGAAGCCTGTTTCACTTTGCTTCATACCAGGGATGCCTCTAGCTTTGAGAGTGTTCCTTTTAAACCAGGTCAGGGGTAACTGGCCGCAGTGACGGGAAGTTCAGCCACAGGGAAGCACTGGCCTCGCTCTCCGTCCAGCAGAAGCTGTTTCTCGTTGTTCTTCACCTGCAGCAGTTCTGAGTAAAATGAACCTCATCTTTCAACAGTACAGCATCACCTCTAGCCCTTTCCCCTTTAGGTTAAAGGATTCCTCTTCATTTCAGAAAGTGCAGTCTCATGGTGGAGTCAGCTCCTGACTCCACAGAGAAGTTGGGTTGTGAACACTCATATTCCCCACAAGGTGTCTGTTGGGTAGAGCTGCTGCTTTCTCTCAAGCCCTGCTCCTAAATCCATGGTGTTCAGAGGCTCTTACTACAGTGATGCCTGATTTTCCAGTGTGTTCCAGGACTCAGCCAAGTCTTCCAAGTAAGGCTTTCTAGAATATTCTTCCAGGGCTCCCATTCCCAGCACTTCCTTTCCTTATTCTCTACAATGTTGCCCCATTCCCATGGGAAGAGGATTTGTGAATCAGTCTTTGATATTGTTTTAAATCCACTATATCAAATAAAAATTTTGTGGTAAGGTGTTGTCATAGTTCCTTCGCTCAAATTCTGATGAAAGTTTCAAAATTTTTCTTTGGCCTTTTTTGGCTGGAAGCTTCCTTGTAGTATAATCTCATCAGGAACTGTAAACGTCCTCATATCATGGTCTTTAAAGAATTCATACGTTCTACCAGTAAAACATTTTAAGAAATTTACTCAGTCCAAAGAATTCAATGCTATAGTTACTAGCTTTCTGTAAGCTTAGGGTTGAGAAGCCGTTGCATAAGTAATATAAGTTTGAAGCAACTACTACAGTTACCGTGTCCTCTTTCATAGGTGAGATGTCTGTAATTTAGGGAGTAAGGTTAGGTCACAGCGCTCTTTGCTGACCTGGCCAACACTCAAGCCCAAGTATCCTCACATATTCTCTGTTTGTTTGTTTTTCCACTATGATCTGGCCTCACAGTCTTTGGCTAAGATCAAATATGCATATATTCCCTCTAGATCAAAAGGAAATTACCTATTTTGACAATGTCTTAAATTAATTATAAATTTACTAATTTAAAAAAATATATAGTAAATTCAAAACCATTGTTATATTACTATACCTAATAACATGATGAACTAATACAAAATGATAGAATAATAAGACCTAAATGGCCTGTTTATGCCTTGCTCTGTACGGTGATGAACATGGATTCTCCTTTACCAAAGGTGGCTTTTCTGGGCAGCATTAAGGTGTAGCACATTAACTCATGCCTGGTTTCTGCATCTGGTGCTACTTAGCTGCCTCCCCTAAGGCTTCTTTGCCAGGTGTTTCAGCGTTAGAGCTGGAATCTATGACCATGCCAAACGCATGCTGTGCTTGCAGCCATAATATCCCATCTGCTAGGTGTCTAAATGGAGTTTTCTTTCTGGAGACATCTGCTTATCTGTCACCTGACTGTTGCTGTGTGAAACTCCTGTGCCTGCCGTTTGTCTGCCTTGGCTGAAGTACCACACTGTAATCAAACCTATCTGCAGGAACAATACTCTGATAGGATATGTTTCATAATTATCGTATTTAATCTTGGAGCATTTGGCCATGACGGCTACTCTTTCTTTCTTGAAACTCAACTCCTCTGGTATCTTTCAGGTCAGAGAGGAGCACAGGATTCTGGAATCATACTGCCTGGGTTCATTTCTACATCAGTTAGCTTTTCCCACAATAACGCTGGCTAATGAACAACCATCACTCTTGATGGATTATAATAAGCATTTGTTTCTCGTTCATCAGCTAGAATGGCTCTGCTGATCTCAGAAGATTTAGTCCTGTGTCCCGGCATCAGCCGGGGGACTAGGTATGCTAGGCGACTGCATCTCAAGCTGCTGGTCCAGCCAGCTGCAGTCACAACTCAGGTAAACTCCCTGCATAATCATTCCAGGAAGCAAGCTGAAGAGGCTTGCAGGCTGGGAGTGATGCCAGAAACACAGGAGAGCAAGTGGGAGCATGGCATGCCTCTTAAGTCCTGGGTTGGAACAGGTACACTCTAATTTCTGCCCACATTCCTTTGACTATAAAATTCAAGTAGCTGAGCCCAAAGTTGAAAGGTAGGGAGGTACACTCTGATTCCTCGGGAAGGACTACAAAGTTGCATGCTAATGAGCATGGATATGGGGAGTCACACATGGGGGGGGCGTGGCAAGAGCTAATCTGTCATAGAATCCCCATAGGGCTATTCTCACCTCTGTGGATGGGATACATTAGTTACTTTATTCTAAATTTTGTTTGTGTTTTAGAGATAACAATAATAATAATCTCTACCTTATAGTGTTGTTGTGATGACAGGGTAAAAAAAATGCATGTGAAAAGATTAAGATATGTTCTAACATACAGAAAGTGCCAGTAAATATAGGAGACAGAGGCAGTGGCATCATTACTACTTCTCTCCCACCTCTTCCGCAGCTCTTCCCTGACCTGATCCTCACATATGAGTACTTCCCCAGCTTCCAGCCCAAGGCCGTTTCCCTGCTCTCCCTAAACATGCTGCCTGGGTGAACTCTTTTATATCCCAAGTAACCGATAGTATAAAATCATGCCAAGGGGCACCTGGGTGGCTCAGTCAGTTAAGCATCTTCCTTCTGCTCAGGTCATGATCTCAGGGTCCTGGAATGGAGCCCCACATTGCGCTCTGTGCTCAACGGGGAGTCGCCTTCTCCTTCTCCCTTTGCCCCTCTCCCCTGCTTGCGCACTCTCTCTCTCAAATAAATAAAATCTTCAAAAAAAAAAAAAAAAAGCTGATTATCTCAAATCTCCTACCCAGACTTCGGTATAAGGCCTCGAAGCATGTATGTTGTGTCCTATCTTCCTTCTTGGTTTTACTTTTCCAACCACTGCACTTTTCCTGGAACTCAAGCAGCACCTTGCATTCCCAGCTCCCTGTGCTTAAAGTGGATAGACAGCACCTAACAGATGTGCCTTAAGGAGCATAAAAGAAGTCTGAGTAAAGAGCCCCCTCATTTGCCTGCCAGCAACAGATAGAAAAACAATCCCGCTTTAGGTCCACCTGGTACTTTCTTACTTTCCACAAACTTGTCACATCACCTGATCTGATGTTAGCCTCTCGCCTCTCTAAAACTCCTCTGAAGGAGATATTCCACCCTCACGATCCACATTAAGGTTATCTGGGTTAGGACTGATTAAAATTCCTCCTAAAATGCAAACCTATCAAGGAGGAAGAGGAGTAAGGCTTCTGACAGAAGCCCATTCTACCCAGTACCCCTCATCAATGCAGACTGGCATATCAGGCAGAGCCAGGTGGCCAGACAGGGAGCCTGGAGGGCAGGACTGGGGCACTGTGACAAGAGGTGGGCGCTGAGAGCTGCACACTGAGAGGTCTTAGGTGGAGGAAGCAGTGCGATGAACAGGTGCTGGGGGACAGGGCAGGGGAAGATGAAAAAACCGTTCTCATGAAACTTGCTGAGACCCAGTTCTGCCCCTCAGTGTTTCCCAAAGAGAAGCTTGGAAGCTTCTGACCAGCTTTTAGTAGCAGTCTCTGTAGCTGCTGTTTACATAACTGTCAACAGAAGTCAAGACAGGAAGAGTTAAGGGAGATCTGTATGTCTCACAGATTCAGGAAAGGAACAGTTATTTAAGAAGATGACTAAATTTGTGATGTCTGCTTGGCTCAGTCAGTTGAGGGCCTGACTCTTGATTTCAGCTCAGGTCATGATCTCAGGGTCGTGAGATGGAGCCCTGCATCAGGCTCTGCTGAGCGTGCTTAAAATTCTCCCTCTCCCTCTCTCTCTGCCCCTCCCCCAGCTCACATACTCTAAAATAAATAAAATCTTTTTTTAAAAAAAGACTAAAATTTGAGTCTCAGATTAATATTAAGGGATTATAAGAAAACCACTGTTTGTGGAGACCAAGGTGAAAGTGAGTACTTGTTAAAAATTAAAATGGGAACTGGGAGAGTAAGTCCCAATTCCGGAATACTTAGCGGCAAAGACAGAGTTCCCAGGGAGAGTAGGAGGGGTGTGGAAGAGCTTCCCAAGGATGTCTTTGTGAATCCAAGTTTCCTTGCAACCGCCCAAACATAACTCAGGGTTCTCCTGCTGCTCTAGCATGGACTGATGTTGGCGGCCTCAACTGAGCACATGAACCTCACTCTGAACAGCAGCATTTTATTCTACTCATAAGGTCTTACGGGGTTCCATCCACGTGCTCTGTACACTTCCATCTTATAATCTAGAACTTGCTCACCACCTGCCATGAAATCACAGTTCAGACTAAAAGAAAAGAAATTCTTCTGAAAAGTTACACAGACTATCTTTATGGTCTCGGGGTGGCAGAGAATATATTTAAAAATACAGAAATCACAAACCATAAGGAAAAGAATGACAGATTTGACTGCATTAAAATCATAACATTTGTAAAATGAAAAACATAATACAATTCCTTGGGGATTTAATGATCAGTTTTGGCAGACTTCTGTGCATATAAACACAGTTCTACGAAGCCATCTCATTGTTTTGAATTTACAGATTAACTTGGAGTAAATTACTATGGCCATAATATTGAATCTTTATAAAAATGATATAGCTCTTCATTTATTTAGGTATTTAAGTTTTAAAATATTTTATATATTTCTCCATAAGCTCTGCTTATTAGATTTATTTATCTCTAGGTAGAAAATAAATTTTGTTGCTACTGTAGATATTTTTAAAATATATTTTTAAATAGCCGCTGGTATATAGAAATTCAATTGTGTATATATGTGTAATTAGCATTTTTACTCTATAGGTTCTTTTGGATTTTGGTTGCATAAACCTATTGTCTGTGAATAATGATAACTTTGTTAATGTCTTTCCATGGAAGAAAATGAAGCTTGCCTCCACTATATCCAGTTTCACTATCTTCCTGAATGATAGCTCCGAATTTCATTCACTGAAGCCACATACCCAACTATATTTTCTAAATTCCTTTATAAGTAGAAGTGCCAAGGATACATAGTTCTGACAAATGTATCATCAGTAGAAACCTAGGGATTTTTGAGTATTTTGAAAGGGACAGATGCATTTGGCCTCCTTTCTTTTGCCCTTTGTCCTTCCCCTTTCCTCCTGCCTGGAAGGTGTACATGATGCCTGGGAGTACAGCAGCCATGTCGTGCACATGAAGACAAAGGCCTCACACTGAGAATGACTTTCCTACCGCTGATGACATTTCACGCCTCTGTAAAAGCCTGAGAATGCCTACTTCTCTACCACTTCTACTGTAAGAAAAAGAAACCCACATTTGGTTAAGTCTCTACACAAAGTTTAAAATAGGTGGCTGAACAAATTTACCTCCAATTTCTTAGCTTTCATTTATTTTGTTCTATTCTGGAGTTTTGTTTCATTTTGTTTCCCTCTTCCTAAACTGGTTCAATCTCAATTACTTCTTAAGATGAATAATAAATATCACCTTTTGAAGGTAAGTTCTTTGTCAGTTTTGAAGGCAAAGAGTGGGCATAATCTGCACAACCAGGTAAATGCAGAATCTGTGTATGAGTTAGCTTACTGATCGAGAATTTGAGATGGCTAAACATATTTATTCAACTATTATTAAAGAGAATCCCGCTGGATTTATTTTTAAACACGAATCAGTAAGAAAAGAGTCACAACGCTTTCTTTTCTGTAACATTTATAAACAAATCACGTTTGCTTTTGCTTGATTACTGATTTGCATAAAAAAAGATAGTACAGCCTAGCAGTTACGAGTATGGCTTTTGTATTCTGTCAGCTCTGCTTCAAATCCCTGTACTGTCACGTTCAACTGTGCGACCTTAGACCAGTCACTTAGCCACCACTTCCATGATCATCTCAGAATCTGGCAGGGGAGCTTACCATGGACCTACAAATGATGTTTGAATATGATGAGTGATGTGAATACGGTAAAGTAGGACTGCAGATTACGACCCTAGGTTTGATCAGAGCGCTATAGAGGAAATGATGTAGGTTTTGGAGCCAAACCAGAACTGGAAACGCTGCATTAAAATTATTCCACTGCTAACATATTTGGCCCTGTTTTTTTCCTATTCCTCTATTTCCCGTGCCTCAATTTTTTTTACTATTATTTTTTATTTAGATTCAACTAGCCAACAAATAGTACATCATTAGTTTCAGATATAGTGTTCAATAATTCATCAGTTGCATGTAACACCCAAGGCTCACCACATCACATGCCCTCCTTAATGCCTATCACCCAGTTACTCCATCCCCCCGCTCACCTCCCCTCCAGCAACCCTCAGTTTGTTTCCTAGAGTTAGGAGTCTCTCATGGTTTTTCTCCCTCTCTGATGACTTCCCATTCAGTTTTCCTTCCCTTCCCCTATGAGCTTCTGTGCTGTTTCTTATATTCCACATGAGTGAAACCATGTAAGTGTCTTTCTCTGATTTACTTATTTTGCTCAACATAATACCCTCCAGTTCCATCCATGTCCATGTAAATGGTAAGTATTGATGGCTGAGTAATATTCCATTGTAGATATATACCACATCATCTTTATCCATTCATCTATCCACAGACATCTCAGCTCTTCCATAGTTTGGCCATTGTGAACATTGCTGCTTATGAACATTGGGGTGCAGGTGTCCATTCAGAGCACTACATTTGTATCTAGTAATGCAATTGCTGGGTTGTAGCATAGCTCTAAAATGTCTGGAGGAACCTCCATACTGTTTTCCAGAGTTGTACCTCAATTTTAAATGCTAAATTAACATGTGAACTTTTTTTGTTAAGGGTTGATCTTGGCTTGCCTTGGGATAGAACAGGTTCTTCAGGGAGAAGCAAAGAATACCCAGTTGGAAGTCCTTATGCCACCACTTACAGATTTTGGAGTCTTGGGCAAGTTATAGGACTCTCTGAACTTCTTTTATTCATTTGTGATTGGGATTTTTGAATATTTGCTTTAACTACTTTGTAGGAGAGTCACGAGGTCCAAATAAAATAATTCACGTGAAAGCTTTTTGTAGCACCACTCAAATATCACATTTCACACAGCACTTGGCCCTATGATAGGTTTACAGGATATTCTCAATAAAAATTAGATTATTGAGTTCTGGATCCTTTCTTGTTATGTTAGAGTTAGTTGTCAAAATAATAACTCATCTTAAAAGTGTGAAGTAGCATGCTGAAATGCCCAATAGGCTTGACCCCTATGATTTCTCTGTTTCTATATTATTTTCATTCTACACTGTACTTTCAAGTTACAAAGCATGGGGCATGTAATGTTAGAATAATCCCAAACCCTAGCTCTTCAAAGAAGTGAAAATGTCTTTACCAACTCATCTCAGCTACATTTCAGTTCCTTGGGAATTAATCCTATTTCTAATGCAGGGTCAACCAACAATTAAAATATCCAGTTGGTAACTGTCTTGTCAACACCAGTTAACAACCAAACTCCACTCTGTTATTCTTAGCTTGTAAAATATTCTCAGTTCTTAGTTTTGTTGTATACTGCTGTGAGGACTCCTTTAGCTACATATAATGCATCTATTAGGCATCATCATTATTACCCCACCTAAAGTTAACCAATGCTATTTGTTCACAGTAATTATTTAGTCTCATGAAAGCTATAGTTTAAATACATGATAGAATTTCCTACCCATGAGAATTATTTGCATATGAAATTACTTCAAAGTGAAGTATTAGTGTCACTGAAGCTTCTATCCCATAAACTAGCCTGGGACTCTTCCCAGTCACTCCCTGAAGAAAATAACCTGGTATAAATCCTCAGAAAATGAGAGCAAAAACACTACTCGTGTTTTTTTACATCTCCCATCCCTGGGAGAACTAGGAGTGGAGCATGGAAAGGGAATCTGTAAGTTGTTGACTATGAATGATAGTTCCTTACAGAAGAAAATATGCTAAGTGGCTAATGATAAGGTTTCAAGTAGATGATTCTCTACCCTGTTTTTAAACAATTCACTGTGTCATATACATATATGAATTGTCCTACTACTACTTTCTTTATAATGTCCTATCTGTCTCTTTCTGCTTTTATTTTCCAATGTCTTGTTCAAACACTCATCCATTCACCTCTCTATTACTGCAAGCAAAACCCACTTTCTTGCTCCACTTTCCTTATGTTAATTCCAACAATCTCTAATCTATTTGAAATACTACTACAGATGAATTTTTCTTTTTAAAAATCCATTTTATTATGTCACTTAAGTTTCAAAATCCCCAGTAGCTGTTTCTATCCTGGGGGTGAACGGGAATAAGGAGTCAAAAGATGACTCTGAGGTTTGAGCACCTAGGTGGGTGAGGGTGTCACTAACACAGGGGACCCACGAGAAGGAAGACGGGTTTGGGACCAGAGGGAGATGATGAAGGCAACAGAACGTGAGGGACTTTGAGACATAAAGAGCAAGTAAGTGAACACTCAGACCTGATGCTCAGGAGAGAGAAGTGAGCTGGAGAGAAACATTTGAGAGTCATCATGATATTGAGAATTATAAAACCACACGCAGATAAGAGTGCTTAGGGGAAAGTGGATAGAGTGAGAAGAAAGTCTAGGACATACCTCTGATATTATTAGAAAACTTCTAATATTTGAGGAACTCACATATGGAAGAAAAACCAATTTGGCATAACCAGGGCCAATGGGAAAAAGTGTGAGAATCCGATTTTATCCCATCGTTCAGGAGAAATGTGTATTAACTAGATCAATGGCAGTCATTTCCCCAGGCTAGGAAGCCCAGGAGCCTGGGCTGAGGCACAGTTTATCACTACGTTGTACAGAGATTTCCTCCATGGAGTAAGAAAGCTGAGATCACATAGCTTCTCGGGTTCTTTCAAGTCTCAGATTTTGTGATTCAAATATGTTTCATTTTTCTCTCCAGTCTATAAACATCCTGAGCCTAAGGATTATTCCTTAGAGAAGTGTCAGGCATGAAGTGGTTCTAAATATTATTTATCACTTAGACTTTGGAAAGGTCTGTAAAATTATATTAGCAAATACTTTTTAACCATCCCTGTGTATTTTTTTAAAAGACTTTATTTATTTATTTGACACAGAGAGAGACAGACAGACAGACAGACAGAGAGGGAATACAAGCAGGGGGAGTGAGAGAGGGAGAAGCAGGCTTCCCACTGAGCAGGGAGCCTGATGCGGAGCTCAGTTCAAGGACCCCAGGATCATGACCTGAGCCGAAGGCAGACACTACATGACTGAGCCATCCAGGCGCCCCTAGCCATCCCTGTTTAAAGAACACAGAAAACAGGACTTAGAAATAAGATGAAGGAATTTGCAGGGCTGGTAGGTGAGAGAAGAGGAGGGGGCAGACAGTTGAAGGAGAGAGAGAAGAGCCCTAACAGAGGGGAAATTTGTAGTTGCACGCTTTAGAATAAAGACTTAGTTATCGAAAAAACAGCAGTCTAATGTAAGTGCTGGGAGATAGCTTAACTGTATACGATGCCTTTGTTGCGATAGTCTGTGGGAGTGCCTAACATACGCTGCACAGACAATAAACATACATAAACACACACACACAGACACCAATCTGAGTTTTCCCTTTTCTGCCCTGCAATAGTCTCCCTATCAAAAAGATAGCAGTCATCTTAAAAGAAGGTATCCTACATGATGCTACTTTAAATCAAATACAGATCAAACCACACATGCACACACATCCGAAAGCTTCAGTGAAATGTAGAAGGATGTGACATTTTACAGTCAACTGGAACTCAGTGGCTTTTAGAAGCTAAAGGCATCACAGTTGGTGAGCACTTGGGAGATGGTGGGAGTGCAGTCAACAGGCAAAATGACATCTTCCATCAACGCCTTTACTTGCATTTGTGCCAAAACAAGCAGTTGGTTCTTTGTGAAAACCTTGTTATTGCAAGGTGTTTTCTAGTTGTATTAATCGAGGCATGCATCAGCTAAGGCAAGTTACAGTTGGAAAGGTGTATTCTCCTGTTTGTCCTATGTTTAAAAGGGCCCATTAGATAGAAAGCATAATTTCCCTTGTGTGGTGGATTGTAAGTGCTGCAAAATGGCTGCTTTCCTTCCCTGTCATTTCTTCGTTTAAGACAATTATACTCACTAAAGCAAACACTTATGTCCTCAATCTTTCAGTGCAAAAATATCCCCTTTGAATTGGGTCATTTTGCATGTGTCTGGCAGCCATTTCAAGGTCTCAGCCAGTAGCTCATTTCAAAAGCAAATGATAATTTGCAGATTCCATGCAATGGAATTGAAATTAGTCCTGTATGTCCTAATATTTTGTACTCTGCAGCTGCCAAAAATGATCTCCTTTTCTTGATACTGAGCTAAATTGGGCTAAATCCAATTCAATAAATTTATGGTAATTGCATTCTCAATGATTGTTTAGAGGAATACCACACCATCTTTTCAGAAACCTGAGGCACATATAGACAATGGATCCCAACCCTTCCCTGTCTTGCAGTTGCCAAATGACTGGGAAGGAAGTAGATTTCCTACAGAAGAACAGGTAGCCTCCGTTGCATCATGAACCCTACTGTGAGCAAGCAACATTCTTGGTGGATTGCCTGTCCCTTCAAAATATCTGCACCTTGTGACTGGAGGTGATGGGCAAGACTGTCAGGTGACTTTGCTTATAAATCAATTCCTTAGGATGATAAGAACCTCAAAACCATTGGCATGGTCTCAAAGAACTGGAATTTGCCCCTACCCTGGCCCCCAAATAATAAAAAAAAAAAGTACTGCCACATTCAACCAAGTTTCAGCTCTAGTAATATTATTAATAAAACAGTCAACATTAAAGAATTCTTACTTCGTACCAGCTGCTGTTCTAAGCACATTGTATGTACAAACACTTCATTCTCACAAAGTCTAATAATATAGGTACTCTTCCAACAGTCCCCCTATTTTACACATGGGTACACTGAGCCTCCGAGTGGTTAAGGGAGTTGCTCAAGTTCAAGTTAAGGGAGCTATTAATTTGTAGTGTAAGGATTCCAACAATGGCAGTAGGGCTCTAGTATCTCAGCTCTTGACCACCTCACTGATGCTACTGTGATTTTTCAGTGTCTGATCATCATTATTTGAAAAGTGTTTCCTTAAATCTTTCTTCAAGCATTCCTGTGATTATTAAGGCTATTTCCCTGTGGGCATAATTTCATCTTGTTAATCTGCTCCTCACTCCCCCCTTTTCTACCTTCCATTAGGTCTACTCAATGATCATGTATCAAGCACTACTATGTCCACAGTTCTTTAGTAGACGTGAGACTATTCCACTTAAACAAGGAGCAAACTGCACACATGCTCCGTGCTTATTTCTTTGGTAATTCTAGTAAAAATCATATTTATATCACCAGTAGGAAGTTACTTTAAGTTTGCCTTCTACTCCTATTTTTACGCTTCCTTATCCTCCCCCCCAACTTTGCCCAACTTCCCCATCCCCCACTCCAAGTTACTTTATTTTAACTCCTAATTATTTGACTTAGTGTTCACCAAAAATGATGGATGGTTATTTTCAGGTGGAACAATTATAATAACCTCAGTGTGTCCTTAAGATATACACTTTCCATCTTTCCTCTTAATAGTTTCTAACATCTTAAAGTTCATTCAGTCACCGAGCCAGCGTGCTGTTCTATCTATCCCCACTGCCACTTTGTCAAATACAGATTACCTCACCTGAGCAACTATAACAAACCATTAACTTGTTTCCTTATGTGTAGTTACATCATTTCAAACCCATTTTCCACCCAGCTACTACAGTGACTTCTCAAAAATACCCATCTGGGGCACGTGGCTGACTCGGTTGGAAGAGCATGTGACTCTTGATCTTGGGGTTGTAAGTTCAAGCCCCATGTTGGGTGTAGAGATTACTTAAGAATAAAATCTTAAAAAAAAAAATCCCCTCTGACTTTATCATATTATGGCCCAGCATGTTTGGGATACAGCCTGCATTCCTTTTGAGGGGGCTGTCGGCCTCATTCCCAGCTCCTCACGCCTCCCTCACTCCCTGCTTCCATCCTCCGTGTTCACTGCTATCTGCTAGCTCTTGCTCTTCTCTCTGCAGGAACAACCGCCCCTCTTCTTCACCTGGCAACTACCTGTCACCTTTGCACAGGCAGCTCCCAGAGTATTTCTTCTAGGATGCCTTGCCTCTCCCTCCTACAGATTTTCTGTTGCAAACCACTCCCACTAGATTAGCTATTTCTTTCTGTTTTTCCCCTAGTCACGCATTTACTACATTGATTCAAAATGATCTGTTTCTTTCTTCAGTATATCAGGTCTTAGTTCACCTTATTTCATTAGGCTGTATTCACAATCCAGTGCTTAGCTCAGAGGGGATGTCATAAATATGTGTGGAACCGAACTGGAATTTCCCCATATTCTTCAACAAAGGAGGAGACCAAAGGGAGACACCACATTCCCAGCAGACGTTTGATTTTTGTGGAAAGAAAAGGGAGATTGTTTCAGAGTCTCATTAGACTCTAATTTATCATGCATTTTAAAACTTCACTTGCTTTAACAAAACCGTCACAGGACTAACTCACCCAAGAGAAGGTAACAAAATGATGATGCTAGTGCCCCATTCTATTTAAATTTAAATCTTCTTTTGCCAGGAAATGTCAGTGCTGATGCTATTAGAATCAGAGGCCCCACTTTTGCAGTTCTCCTGCTGGGCTTAAGTGAGCCACAAGTAGGTCAAGTGTCTCACTCCCTGAGTCAATGGCTCTGCCTGAAATAGAATGCAGATGGATAAATCTCTTCTCTCAAACATTGCTCAGACAAAGCCAGCATTTTGATGTAAGACCAAGCACAGCTAGAAATCAACATGGATGCCAATGCACCTGTTGAGAAAAAAAATATTTGGAGCAAGGATTTATGATGGAGTGAGGCTATGAACATATTCCAAGTAGTTTTCAAGGAATGCACTATCAATATTAGGAAAAAATAATTCAACTATATGTGTTTGGACCTAACGAAATAAACTTGATCTATAAATATGACTCAATTCATCTTCTACAAAAATGCTGCTATGATTCTGCTGCCAAGACTTAAAATAATCTTTTATATGATGCTTTTTAAATGGCATGACTAAGGTGTGGATATGAGCTAAATTTAGTTCGCAAGGAGCAAACAGAAGAAGTTGGCCTTCCCTCATCTGGTGCCTGCCTCTCCTTCGCCTTTGCCTCTTACCGCAGGTAGCCAGGACCTTTAGATGCCAGCCACGCCAACCCTTTTATCATAGCACACTTCCTGCCTCTATGCCTTAGGTCATCCTGCTCCCCCCAGTCTGTCCTCATCCATCTTCTGTGCTGTCATCATGCTCTCTACAGCCCACGGTTACCATACCTACCCTGTTGATATCTGGAGTCATTTCTGATGGTCACAGCTGGATGGGGAGGCCACCGGCATGGGTAGAGGTGGGGGCGCTGCTAACTAGTCTACAATGCGCAAGTCCAATAAAAAAAAACTTGATAGTGCTGATGTTGAGAAACCCTAACCTGGAATGTCTGCTACATCAAACAAGCTGAGTTAATGTTTGAGGAAAGAAGGACGTCTTAGGCAAAGGAATGTGGTACATCTGGAATAATGACCCTCTGAGGAAGAATTCCTTTGCCATTCTCTCCCTCTGTTCCTGTCTCATCTCTCTTGGAAAATAGCCTTCCATTCTCCTACTTAGCAGCAAAGCAGTGTGGGGCCTACTACCACATAACCCCACCTCGCACCTACTGAGTGTTTCGTGAGCACGTGCAGGGAACACAGTACGGGCCGGAGCTGACCAGACATGAGGAGTTTGTTTAGTTCTGCATATGCCAGTTCCAGTTTGCAAGTCTGAAATTATTTTTTTAAAAAAATGGATCCCAGGTTTATATGGAAAGTATAGCATTATCAAAATTATCTAGCATAATCAGATGCTCAGCAGAATGAAAACTCACCAAGTAGAAGATTTATGAGCATCAATACATCTTCAAATTGCAATGATCTTAAGGGATTATACAGGCCTCCCCATCTTGCATGCTTATTTGAGGATCAAAGAGGAAAATGGAAAATTTACAGCAACCTTGCTAACTAGAATTCTGGGTTTTAAAAAGTCCTTTGAGGGTATCTAATTTTATTCTGCTGTAAAATGGCTTCTTAGTACACAAGAGAGAGGAATGGTCTACCTACTGTCCCTTCCTAGATTTAGTTCTTAAGTTCTTTCAGGCCATGAGGACACTAGTGATACCTCACAGTTCTGCATCAGCCATTCAGGAAATGGAAAACCCCACAAACATTACAAATGCCAAGCTGGGGTGGATGTGGAGGGTGGGGTTATTTGGGATTGGGAGGGGAGGGAGAGACCCAAGAATCTGAGATGTCTTAAACTGAGAGAACTGCCCATCTTGTCCTGTCTGCTTCTTTCCAGTCCTCCTTACAAAGAGCCACATCTTGACCTGGGCAACTCGTAAAAGCCATGATCTAAGAGAATATGGGACATCGGGAGGCTCAGCCCCATTTGCAATCCAGGTTTTTCTCTAGAGGGAAGAGGGGGCACTCAATCTATTTGCGTTCTTCAAACATCAGCTACCCAGTTAAACAAAATTAATTAGTACATATAAAATTTTCCAGGAGCATAAAAATTTCAAGTTCTTATCATAACTGGTGATGGGGTAAAGGTGAAAGAAAAATTCTAAACAAGCAATTGCCCAATCGAATTAATATTACAACAAAGCGGGACGCCTGGGTGGCTCAGTCAGTTAAGCGTCTGCCTTCAGTTCAGGTCATGATCCCAGGGTCCTGGGATCGAGTCCCGCATCATACTCCTTGCTCAGCAGGGAGCTTGCTTCTCCCTCCTTCTCCCCCCCATTCATGCTCTCTTTCTCTCTGTCAAATAAATAAATAAATAAAATCTTAAAAATATATTACAACAAATCTCTAGAAATAGAAGTAAATGTATACCAAAGAAATTACCTTAGTAAGAAAAAACCAGGAATGTGGTGCCCGAATTTAATTTTGCATTAAGAGAAATGATAACCCAGTCAAGTGATGATATCACTAAGAGAAGTGAAATTCCTGAAACACTGTGAAGACTTTGTGCTTTTCTTTTGCTTTCTTTCCATCAGAGAAGCCTAGATTAGTTTCCTGTACTCAAGTTTTCTGGCTACTCTAGGTAAAAGTTTCTATTTAGAAATGAATTATTGACTTATTTCACTTAGCATTATCTCCTCCAGTCCCGTCCATGTTGCAGCAAATGTTGAGAAATCGTTCTTTTTGATGGCTGAGTAATATTCAAGCAGAGAAAGACAATTATCATATGGTTTCACTCATTTATGGAACATGAGAAGTAGGAAGATCGGTAGGAGAAGAAAGGAAAGAAGAAAGGGGGGGGTAAACAGAAGGGGGAATGAACCATGAGAGACTATGGACTCTGGAAAACAAACTGAGGGCTTCAGAGGGGAGGGGGGTGGGGGAATGGGACAGGCTGGTGATGGGTATTAAGGAGGGCACGTATTGCATGGTGCACTGGGTGTTATACGTAAGTAATGAATCATGGAACTTTACATCAAAAACTAGGGATGTACTGCATGGTGACTAACATAATATAATAAAAAATTTTATTTAAAAAAAGAAATGAATTATTGTGCAACAAGATACCTTGCTGATATTACTGTTAATAGGAGAGTGTTTTAATACTTCTAGATAGAAGAAGACATGTCAGCTTTTCCAAGAATATCTGTTAGAGGTATTTGGGCCTTGCATTACTACATACTTTGTGTCCTTAGGCAGGAATATGCCAGATTTGCACTCTGTTGCCGCCTTTTTTCAACACATGTCATCTAAAGGAGTAAGGGAGTCAAGATTACAGCTCCTTCAGTCTCCCAGATGGCTGTGCATTCTTGCTCTTATCATCACACAGTCAGGCTGAGGTTGTACCCTTTTAGCTTTCTGAGGAAGGAGCACCTGCATAATGACACATGGTAATTTTCCATGTCCACTAACCTGAATTCCATATAACATACAACAAAGTATACATTCCATCACCATTTGTTTAATCAGGACATATTAAAGACGCGTCTTGGTGATATTACAGTGTTTTGTATTGATGTTCTTCGCTTTGACAGAATGAGGTGCAGGACTGGTACTGAAGATTTTTCTCTGGGTAATTGGTAGACTCCATATGAAGTAATTTGAGTGGACTGACATGTATTCTCTTGAGAATGATTTTTTTTTCTTTGGTCTTCTTAGCACATCATACATGAATAGAGTGATTGTATTATTTACTATCCAATAAGGGACGCTTTTGTCTGGAAAAAGTTTCAAGTAGAAAGGACACTTGGACCACAGACACACACTGAGACTGCCCCAGGCAAATTGAAACTGTAGGTCATCCTACAGAAGAGCAAATGGGCTGGGACACGTGGCACAGTACTCCAGACACGTATTTTAAATGAGAGGTGTGGCCGAAGATTGCATCTGCTCCTCAACAAAGGCACCAAGTTTTTTTGTTTTTGTTTTTGTTTTTAATGAAATCTATGCCTATGAATTGTTCTGGGGGCTTGCCCAAAGAACAAGTGAAGCCAACAAATAAATGGAACCTATAGAATCTGTGCTTACTTGCCAAAGCACGAGACATCACTGTCAGCATAAGACACGTCTTTAGGGGTATTCGAGTTCAATTAGCCCCACTGAGGGAAGTACTGAAAAATGCAACAAAAGAAATATATTCTCAATCACAGCCCAAAGAACACTGTGCCAACTCATGTTCAACGTCAAAATAAAAGTGAAATAATAATCTTGTCAACCACGGTGTAATCAACGAATTCTCTCATTCCTTTCTGTTCCTTTTCACAGGACTTGAAGATGTATCATCAATCTAAAACACCTATAAAACTTACTCTACACTTATTATAACCTGCAATCATAATGTTGAAATTCTTAGCATCATGAGGACTTTACTCGGAGGACTCAAAGATCCATGTGTTTTTACCTGCTTTCCCTATCTTGTTAAACTTGTTGGATGGTTGGTTGGTAATGTTTAACTGACTTCAACATTTCGCTCTAACTTTGGTCGGAAGCTGTTGGCCTCGATCAGTCTCCTGGTGATAATCCTAACCAGCACCTGAATTGTTCTAACCTCGCTCTGGAAAATCTGTCCTCTATTTTGAGTGATTGGTGGTTCCCACTGCCTGTTTCTAAACCGTCTGGGCGATGACAACCTTCTTCTTCTTTTTTTTTTTTTTTTTAATATTTTATTTATTTATTTGATAGAGAGAGAGAGAGAGATAGCCAGTGAGAGAGGGAACACAGGCAAGGGGAGTGGGAGAGGAAGATGCAGGCTCCTAGCGGAGAAGCCTGATGTGGGGCTTGATCCCAGAACGCTGGGATCACACCCTGAGCCGAAGGCAGACGCTTAATGACTGAGCCACCCAGGCGCCCCGATGACAACCTTCTGCATTTAAGAACTTCTCATTTCCCTGCTAGATCATAGTAATTTTTAAGGTATTTCATATGGCAATTAATGAATGACAATTGTGAATGAAATCCAACCGCAGGTGGTACAATAATTGCAAATATCTGAATGGAGGCGGCAATACTTGGACAGCTACCTTTATACAGTTGCACTGATACATGTTCAGGCAATTACCACAAAGGACAACTTATATTTCTCAGAGCTGGCAGGTTGCTTTTCATTTAATTATGCAACGAATACCTGATTTCAAAAATATGAAAATGTTGACAAAATACATCCATAAATCAAGAGACTATGTAACGTACTGGGCTGGTTAGTTTTGCTAATGGAATAAAAGCCGCTGAAATGGCGAAATGGCAAGAACGCTCACTGTGATAGTGTAAATAAGGTAACAAAACAACCCTTCACTCCTCATACTTTTTGCAGTGTTCATCCCGCTTTTTAGAACCCAGAATAATTTCACAGAGTTGCATGCATTTATTTTTAAAAAGCTGAGCTATGAAATGGTTCATGTTGTTTGTCTCTGTAAGGTAGCCAAATCAGTTTTAAAACAGTATGTTAAAAAAGAAAAGCTAATAGCATATGAACTGCAAAAAGGGATGGTGCACGGGTCAACAGATACTATAAAGAATGTGGTAGGGCCTTGTGACCTGATGAATCAAGAGGATAAATCTCTTCAGGATCCTCACCATTCCCTCTCCCAAATGAGTATATCCATCTGGTTCTCATGATCTTTCAGGGACTTTCTGCACAGTCCATTTTCATGGGTTCTGCCTGGGGCTTCCTCCATGTTTTCAGAGCATGTGTGCTGAGTTCTGCAGACTCACCCCCGTCTTACGTATCCTTGCATGTTTTACAAACTTAGAATGGCATTTGGGCTGTTCAGCTCCAAACCTCACTTGGCGATAATGACAACAGATTTGCTGCTAGAGAACTACTGTGAGCTTCTTGTTTGCAATCGAGTAGGAGGTGGCACCTGCTAGGCAGGACAGTTCAGGGACAGTGAAGAAAAGGAGGCACTCCCCCACATTTCTATTTCTAATGAGTCTTTCTCATGCAACAGAGTCTACCAGAGCAGAGCTCTCTGCCCCTTGTCGTGCTCACCAAGTATTGCATGGATGTTTGAAGAGAAGCCAACTTACTGCTGACAAAGAAGAAGGGGGGGGGGAGGGAGAGAGAGAAGAGAAGAGAAAGGAAAGAAAAATGTAGCAACTTATTTAAAAATTAATTATCTATGTAATCATATGACATCTATCACTCTGGAACTTAAGTGCTCCCACATACCAAGAATATACTGAAATATATCAGGTCTAAATAGCCAAGAGCAGACACCTTTGAATAAAGATGCCCTGTGACAAGTGTAGTGTTCCGACCTGCCGCCTAATATCATGTCCATGTCAGCAAAAGGCATCCGGGAGACCGCATGCAGTCTCAGACACTGGGTGGCATCAGGGAGAGGATGGAAGCTCAGGTCAAGATGAAGATTGGGGAAACCTAAACGGGATTAAATGAATGTAATTCTGTCTTTATCTAAAAATTAAATGAAAATGTGGAATGAAGGGGCCTCACACTGTGAGACTGGGGTGCACTAGACATAGAGTGCTATGCCACGTGACAGACTGGATGAGAACAAGGCAAACAGTAGCCTCACAAAGGAATGCAAGAGGTTTAGGGTCAAGGGGAAGAGAGGCCATAATGGTATAATTTCAATTCTCTGTCTAAACAAAACCTTATGAGGCTCTCGGAATGACACGGAGTCATAAAAACGTGCACGCACACATCCCAGGAGCGAGCAGTCTAGTTTATCGTCCCTTTTAAATTTTACACACTGGAAGTCTTCACAGTGAGAAAATCAACAGCACATTTTCAGAGGACTCACCAGAGCGATCCTTCATTGTCTGGCTATGCACCCAGCGGAATGCATTCTTCACACAACTCTAGTTTATGCCGCCACACGCTGCTTTGCCTCTCCTCACCTCGGGAATGCACTTGCCACGTCCATCCTTAAGATGAAGAGAACGACCCCTGTACAGTGATCTGCCAATTAAAAATTAAGGAGAAAATTAATTAGAATCCAAGACCTGACTTGCTTTCTTTTGGGCCTGCCTACCATGTTGGGCTGTGCCATTCACAGCGCTAACGTTTCCAGGATTTAGTATACTGTGATATTTAAGTTCACAGGACCTTGAGGAAAACATAACGTTCTAGTTTATTTGTCAAGATTTATGGCAGATTAAGAACTACCAAGGCCAGGTGTGTTCCAAGAGGTCACAGAACATGGCTTTACTGCTGCTATCTGCATGAGGCTGCGTCTGTAGTTTAGGTCCTGTCCCCAATTTCTGTTTCCTCCCTTCCTCGCTTTGTTCTTTTCTTACACTGAGACACTTAGGAGAACAAGAAGATGAGGAAGAGGAAACACCTTTGATGCTTTTCCTTTGAAAATTCACATCGGTGTTAAGCTTTTTGCTCCCCTGGGATTTGCAGGTCTATGAAAGAGCGCCTTTGGAAAGGGTGATCTGCAGGGAAGCATTCACTGGATTCTCTGGTCGTCCCTTGACAGGCCACATAATTGTGCTGCAAATCAATATGTCATGGCCTGAACGCAGGCAACCTCACAGCATGTGACAGAAGTTCCTGTGAGGAAATGCCCTCTCCAGGAAATGGAGCTGAACAAGCCCACTGAGAATGAAGAGTGCCTGGCGGGGCAGCTGCTGGTCTGCTGTGAGCTGTAGTAACTGCAAATCCGACCCAGCTCCCCCGGGGGTGGGGGGTGGGGAAAGGCAGGACACTGGACACTCGGCCCCCTGCTCCACACTCCTGTGCTCAGAGCCTGCCTTTGGCGGGAAGGGCTGTGTGCTGGGTTCTGTAGTGAACGACTTCTATTCCCTCTGTTGCCTTCAGGGGCTATCATCTTCCATTTCCCCCAGGGTAGCTTCTAATTGCTCTCTTGGTGTGATCATCTTAATTTCACACTGATTCTACACTGAAAATAGGAGATGGTTTGGGCTTTATTTGTTTTTTAGAAAGTGTCTTTTTAATTCTCAACATTTCTCAACATTTATTTGTTTTCCTATGGGCAGCCACAACATTTAGAGAAAAAAGAAAGCTGTAGTTGGATGGGCTAGTGGGTAGCATCAAATTAGGGGACTAAGTCATTTTAAGACACGCATCCCATTACTATACTATTTTGATTTGTTTATTAATATGCACTTAATTTATTGACTTTCCTCGTTCCCGACACACGCACAACTAAAATGCACACCATTCTGCTTAGTGTGAGAAAATTATATAAGTCAGATATCGCAGAGCATTTGCAAAGGATATTCAAACACAAGGTTATAAAATGGCTAAGAGATTAAAAAGAATTACTACAAAATTGTGTAATTGAAAAAACCGGGGGAAGCAGCATATTTAAAGGGCTCAGTATGCTTTTCAAATTATAGCCTTTGAAAGGTCACGGTGGAGTCGAACAGACCTGTCTTGGATACAAGTGTAGTACGTCTGTGCAGGGCTGGTTAGGTTTCCAGCTGGAAAAGAGTTAGTTCACAATGCAGCTCTGAGGTGAAGTCGTTGGAAGCCAATCCCATGAGCAGACGCAAACAAGTTCTACTGGTATGGGCATTGTTGTGATAGCCTACATAAGGTGTATCACAACAGATGAAGGAGCAAGTCACCGACAGCAACAAAACAAAGCCAGACCAATCCACAGAATCATGTCGGTCCACAAGAACTTTCCACAGGGCTGATATGCTGGGGTATTGATTATTGCCCAGTGAGGAGCGGTACTGGCAATCTTCTTGATGTTCATATAAAACACTTGGTGTTACGTGGAGGTAAAATATTGCAAAATGACCATCTTATTTATTTATTTATTTTTTTTAGATTTTTATTTATTTATTGACAGAGAGAGACAGCCAGTGAGGGAGGGAACACAAGCAGGGGGAGTGGGAGAGGAAGCAGCAGGCTTCCAGCGGAAGAGCCCAACACGGGGCTCGATCCCAGGATCACGCCCCGAGCCGAAGGCAGATGCTCAACAACTGAGCCACCCAGGTGACCCAACAAAATGACCATCTTAAAGAGGAAGCATTCCTATAGTAGGAAGCTGTTTCAGGAGGGATTATAAGGGATCAAGTATTAAAAATAAGATGTGTTCAATCCTTATTTTCTTCTTACCAAGGAGTGGTACCACAATTGGGGTTTACATTCTGTTTCTGCCACTTATAGTGTGACCTTGAGCAAAACCCTAAACCTCCCTGAGCCTCAGTTATTCTCATCTATTAAATGAAAATAATGATGTTTCACACAGTCATTATGAATTTAGCAGTTCTGAATCCATAATACATGCTCAATAAGTAACAGTATTTTTAAAAGAAGCTTATATTCTCAGAGTGCCTGGGTGGTACAGTCGGTTAATCGTCAGACTTGGTTTCAGCTCAGGTCATGAACTCAGGGTCCTAAGATGGAGCCCTGCATCAGACTGTGCTCAGCGTGGAGTCTGCTTGAGATTCTCTCCCTCACTCTCTTTCTCTCTCAAATAAATAAATCTTTAAAAAATAAAAGAAGCTTATATTCTCACTTATTTCTAATTAAGTTCTACGAATTCGATTCAATAGATACGACTGCATACTTGTGAGTTCTGTGAGGTAGTCTCAATTCTGGAAACAAAGATGGATAAGACTAGGTTCTGCTTTTACAAGTCTGCACTCTAGTGCAATGGAAGAACAAAGTACAGGAAAAAATGATGAGTGCCGAAAGTGAAGTATAAAAAAGACGCACTAGAACCTTGATCAGGGAGCAAGCAATCTGTTCTGACGGTGGGATTGGAGAGAACTTCACTGGGGAGGTGGCATTTCGAGTGATTCATGAGTAATGGATAAGTATTTTTCCCTAGTTCAATTTGTCAGCTCAACTTATTCCACATTACTTTGTCATGATAATTACGATGGTAGTGAATGGCACACCCTGGACTCACTGTCTAATTTGGGAGAGGAGATAGAAAACATATTCCTTCTCCCATGTATTCTATTTAATCACTACAGCTTTTATTGATTATCTAAGAAGTAATCTAGGCTTGAATTGAGAAGATGCTCTACAAAATCATATTTGGAAATAGGCAAGAAAAGAAACAAGAAAATTCCTGATTTCCATCCAAGACACTATCATATACTAATTCTATATTTCTGGCAGCTAAACACTCAAAAGCATTAATTTTAAACACTGTTTTAAGTAGTAAATTAAGAGAAAGGCAAGGTGGTAAGCAATAATAGCTAATATTTATAGAGGGCCTACCTTGTATCAGGTGCTCTTCTATGAACTTTATATACATTAATTTACTTAATCCTCAAAACAGTTCTATTAATTATATATCATCATGATGCCCATTTCATTGTTGAGGAAACTGAAGCATGAAAAGATTCAATAACTATTCCCAAGACCACAGAGCTAAGTAGAAAGAATATTAGCTTAAAAATTGTGAGATTCTTAGTTTCCAATCTGTTCTAACTAACTAGATAAGAGACCTTGGACTGGTCACCTACCTTTGCATGGGAAAGTAATTAGGGGAATTCTCTGAGTTCTTCTAATTGTGCTAAAACTATGTATAATCTTTGTTTCAAACAGATGTTTTAAATATTCTCAAACTCATTCATTTACTATTTTAAAGTAATTTAACTTAAAGTAGTTCTTCAACTTTCTTTGCCTTCCTGTTTTGTATAATAAAGGACATCAATTAAAAATATTTTTATTTAGGAAAAATTAATAAGAACTCTAGGTGGGAAATGCAAGAAGGAGGAAGTGGAGAAGGCACTTATTGCAAGGAATATAGGAGTCATACCTATTAACTTTTTTCTTGCATCTCTGCTGTCTTTTTTGGGGGGTGGCAGAGAGAGAGGGAGAGAATCCCAAGCAGGCTCCAGGCTCAGAGCCTGACACGGGGCTCAATCTCATGACCCTGAGATCACGGCCTCAGCTGAAATCAAGAGCTGGGCGCTTGACTGACTGAGGCACCCAGGCGCCCCTCTCTGTTCCATATTAGTTTGCTTGCAAGTTCTCCTGCTTCAGAGTTACCCCTTGGATGAATTTTTATACTCCAATCTATTAGCATTTAGATAAAGAATCTTAGTTAACATAGAACAGTATGGTCATTTTATACACACGCACATACACACACACACACACACACACCATTTTTAAAATTAGGTCCCTATTTTCACTGGTCCTAAATAGACAAGTTAAATAACTATATTCTATATTCTGTAACAATGAGCAATTCGAACAGAAGTCTGAAGTGGTCAGGTAAAAGATACACGCATGATTAGGAAACATTAAACAAATGCCTAAGTCAAAATGGCATGCCCTCTCTTCCAGCCATTCGTGGAAGGCTTCACACTTCAGTCAGATGGAGGAAGAGGACAGGGTCACCTGAGTGTGGCCGCGGCTTTCCTAGAAGCCAGCCCTCCTGCACACTCAGCTGAGCTACACAGCCACTGGCTTCCCCTTACAAGCTGTGCAGTAAAAAAGAAGCCCAGAAAATTGATGGGCCAGATTCTCACTCTGCGTGACTCCATGGAAGTCTTTTTCACTTGCTTTGTGAGATTTCAGGCCCATCCAGGAGTCAGGATTCTCCTCGGAAGAACTTTAAAATACAGCATTGTTTGAAAACAAAAGGTTGGATTTGGCCCTAAACAAATATGTGAGATCTGGAGAAGAAATCTAAACCTGCCAAGGGGCATGATTTCTTGCCAGTCTGTTCTAAAAAGCCCTCATTTTCCTGAGCTTTACGAAGTCATCTGTCCTTTACCAAGATAATAAAATTGATCCAAATTCTTGACACTGTATGTTTGGACAAAAAGTCCCTTCCATGGCCTACTCTTAAAATGTACTTCTCCTTTAAACAATCCAAAGTTAAAGGATGGAATCATAATCCTCTCTTTTAATCATGTTGCTTCCTCTCGGGTTTCTTTAAGACCATTCTCCCAACTTATATCATTCATGCCCATTTTGAATAGGCAGGCTAACTGTCCCTTCTCTTTGGGATTCATTCCTGTTATCCTCCCTATCCTCTCCATTCCTGATAACTTTAAACCGTGCTTCCCAATCCATGTTCTATTCTACTCCTCACCACAGAGCTGGGGAGGGATTCTGTATTGTGTACCTAGTTGCAACTGGTAGCTGCTCATAAATTTGGAGTGATGAGGAATGTCATCAGTGAGACATCCATAGTCAGTCACTCCATGAACTCACAAGGTACCTGGGCCCTTATGTCGCAGGGTGTGATTTTCCACTTCAGCAGGCAGAATACTGCATGCACAATACCCCTGGGCTGTGGCCACATCTGCAGTGGAGGTGCAAATAGGACCAACTTAACTGTAAGGCAACTGCAATCCTAGAGCCCTAGTCCCAGTTCAATTTATCATGCTTTGATGAGGGAAGGGGGAATAGCCACGCCCTAAAATCCCACTCAGTCTGACATCCCACCTCTACGCTGCACCTCATGAGACGCTCTGAAATGTTGGGCTGCTGCCATCACATCTGCTTCTCTTCTACTTCTGACCCCAACGCCTTAGACCTCCTACAATCACCAGCAGTAGAAACAGCAGTCAAGCTACCCAATTAGTTGTCTTTTTTCTTTCTTCCCTTTTTTCTTTCCTTCTTTCCTCCTTTCCTTTCTTTATTCCGATGAATGGACTGTAGAATACTTTTTCTTACTAATAACTAAAAGATGTATTTTATTTCAGATAAGCCTGTTCTAAGCCACTTTAATATTCAAAGTTGTAATATACTCTGTTTCACATTACTTTTGAAATGAATGTGACAGTTGCTTTCATGACCATCCCTGGCTTTGCTTATTTCTGATACAAGGTCAATTACGTGAAAATTCGTGGATTCAGGGATGAGAGATACGTGTTAGCACACTAAGCCTTTATAAAATCCTAGGAAGTGTTAAAACAGCTGTTTCTGTGGGTATTCATATCTTCCCACATTTCAGGAATGTCCTCCACATTTAAAGACCTCTTAAGACTTATAAATCATTTAAAATTGCAATAGTAATACCTTCCTATTGTATCTGTCAAACAATGTAGGAATCCACAAAAAAAGCTAACACACTCCAGTCACAAGCCCTGAATATCCATGCCCCTGAGTAATCAACAGGAAAAGGTTTATGTTTTTTTATAACTTTCCCTAAAAATAAAATATATTACTAATTATATTAAATGTCTATTCACAAATATAGGGAATTTACTTCTGTTTGAATTTTGGTTTTGTTTTTACAAATGTGGAATTACACTATACATGTGTATGCATGTGTCTGCACGTGTGTGTGTATAATTTATCCAAACATTCCCCTCTTCATGGACATTAGGTGGGTGTCTTGTGGGGGGAGGTTATTTCTTTTTTAACTACAGGTCATGCTACAATAAACATCCACCTATATGTGGTCAGTTTTAAAAATCTTTTCTTGCCTGGTTTCCAGATTTGGGTGAACAACTTAAGAAGTTGGTCTTTAAAAAATGCTGTTATTTTTTCCTTACATAAAAGATTAAAGAATGCCAAATCTCTGTGACCCTCTTGGGAGAAAATTGTCACAAAGGATAGCATGACTTTAAATCTTAAGATTTTATCTGGATACACAACTTTTGTGTTAAGACAAATTACTAGAGACTCCCAGTTTCCACACCCCATCTTCAAAAAAATGTTAAATCTCCTGAAAATAAAAGGAATAGATTTTGGAGATCATAGTACACTATATGTCCAAACCTTAAACATGAAGACAGAATGTTAACTAGACAGGAATAAACATATTAATTCAAAAGACCTAAAAGTGTCTAAAAGCAGATGTTAAAGATTTATTCAGCCCACAAATGTATTTCTAATTAAGTTTTGCTGTATTCAGTCCTGCTTATTGTATACTGCACGAGAGACTGCGGTGTTTGAGAGCCCTTAAGAGTCCAGGGGACCCAACAGCAGAGATAGTAACTACTTCAGTCCTCCATCTAAATTTTAACTTGACCAAATCAACCAAATGTCCACTTCCCCCAGCCTTGCTCTATTCACAATCAATGATTAGATAAACAACCTGTCATTTAATCATTAATATCCAGTGGACGATCAGACTTACTCCTTAGGTCCCGAATAGCTCAGCCTAGAAAGAAGAGTACCTTTGACCTAAATAGCAGCATAATCATCCCTAATTATCTGTTTAGACACACACTGGCCTAATGTGAAGTCCTTGCATACTCTAACCTAAAATCTTAGATCTGTGCCAGGGTGAACATGTAAGAGTTCTAATACTAAGCACACACCAGAGTGGTACCGAACTAATATTCACTGAGTTCCCATTAGGTACCAGACACTGTTGTAAGGGATTGTGTGCACGTATCTAATTCTCACAACAAACTGATTGAGGTAGTTGCTGTGATCATGCACAGTTTACCGATGATGAAGTTGAGGCTCGGAGAAATTAGGTAACTTGCTTTAAGTCACATAGATTAGTCATGGTGGCAGAGTTAAGTATTAAACCCAGTACAAGCTCTTTCTACTAAAATTACTAGGTGCAGGAGAATGACTGGTAGCTGCTATAACAAGTAAACCCACAAACACGCGACAGCTCACACACAACCGCTGTTTATTTCATGTGTACCAAGAGTCCAAGGCAGATGTTTTATGGTCTGTGGTCAGTTTCCTTAACAAGATCATTACAGGACCTAAGCTCCTTCCATCTGGTGGGTTTGCCAATCCCTAAGAACTCATTTTTACCAGAAAAAGAAAAAAGAAGCACTGGGAAGGGAAACATGAGAGGTTAAAATGGAATAAGCCTGGAAGTGGCAAAGACCGCCACAAGGTTCAACTTCCCTGCAGAGGAGGTTGGGAAATGCAGTCTAGCTGTGCATCTAGAAAGAAAAGAAAGCAAATTTTGATGAACAACCAAGTATTCTCTGCTACGACCTCATTTTTTGTCCAGTAGGAACTGGCAAAATATCTATGCCATGGGGTGCATGGAAACAAAGATAGAGAAAATAGAGCCATGCCCTTCAGGAATTCATAATTTAAGTTGGCAACAAGGAAATTAATCTATAATGAAAAATAACAGGACAAGTTGGCATAATAGGGGCCAACTGTGTTATAGGAATTTAGAGAAGGGCAATGTGATTATGGGCACTATTATAAAGGTTCTGAGTTATGTCTTGAAGAGAAAGAGCAAGGAACCTTTGGTTCCTGAGGGGGAAACGAAAAAAATCTTAAAGTGAAAAAATAGTCTATATTTGGACTGGAGGCCTCAACTCTGAACTTCAACTACTTCCCCCAGTTTTGTCTTGGGTAGGTATCTATGTCCTGCAGCAGACGTCATATTGACCTTAGCCTGATTGACCTTAGCCATATCATATTGTAATATTACATATTCTCATGGCAAGTCAACAGATTGAGAAGGGCAACTAACAAAATTAGGAATATGGAGGGAATTCTGTATGGATATTTTTGCTTAATGGCTTGTTTTAGATCACCTAGAGGATGATATAGTGAATCACACTCTACTCTCCCTGATCTAGAGTCATCACGACGACTTAAACAGAACCGTGCAATTTTGTGGGGACAGAAATAGTTTTACCACTTTTTAAAATTGTCTGTTTTTGCCAAAACATAAAAAATTCTGGGGCGCCTGGGTGGCACAGCGGTTGGGCGTCTGCCTTCGTCTCAGGGTGTGATCCCAGGGTTCTGGGATCGAGCCCCACGTCAGGCTCCTCCGCTATGAGCCTGCTTCTTCCTCTCCCACTCCCCCTGCTTGTGTTCCCTCTCTCGCTGGCTGTCTCCATCTCTGTCAAATAAATAAATAAAATCTTTAAAAAAAAAAAAAACATAAAAAATTCTTCAAGACGATATCTATTTGCCTCATTTTATCCTAAGAAATGAGAATAGTGCAAAGGCTGTCAAATGCACAAATCTAAAGGCTTTTTCATGGGTGACTCAGAATTCTTGTATGTGTTAGCAAGTAAGTGGGGGGGGGGGGAATATCCACTTCACCAAGAAAAGCCATAAAACCTTTATTCCACAAAGGAGGAAGTCCACCGATACAGTGCACATTGCTGCCCACTATCCCAGACACAGAATAGGGAAGCTAAGGGCGGACATCTATTAAATATGCCATTGGATCTGAAGAGAAGAAAAAGATTAGAAAGATGGATAGTAGAGAACTGATGAAATTCTGAGCAACCTGGAGGATCCTTACAGATTCCTCATGAGAGGTAGTAAGAGTGAGCTTTGGGAGCCTACTTCGGATTACTGAGCTTCTACATCTGGCTTTTGATTTGCTCATGTCCTGCTTCAGGGCCTGCTAAAAAGGGGGGGCCATCTCCCCAACATCTGTTGAGTTCTATCTACTCTGCTTGGCAGTTAATTAATATCAAATCAGCAATTCCAACAAATACCCTTTATTCTAGTGGGAGCTGACTTGGGTCAGACATCAGAGGTAAGGCGGAGGGCTGTGTATGTGAATAAAAATATTTGTTGAAGGAACCCACATTGTGGATCTTAGTTTCTATCAGCCAGTTCTACATGGTTTTCTCTAAAAGCAATGATTCACCCACGTGTTTGCACTGAACCTCCGCTTGTGCCAGAACAATGACTTGTGATTGAGTGGGACTTTGAACATAGAAGGTAGCTTCAGGGCAAGGCAAAAAGGCTATGTATAAACGGATAACAAGCTGGGTCTTTGTGTCTCAAATCACAGTCATCTCTGATGACATTCACTTATTTGACAAATATTAACTGAGCTCCTGCTATGGGTCAGTCATGGCAATTTTAACTCTTAGCATACAGTGTCGTACAAATGAAAGTCTCGGCACTCATGGGACACACAGTTTTGTGGGAATGACAGAAAAATATCAGTAAACAAATGAACAGAACGCATAGTTAACTTGTGGTAACTGCAGTGAAGAGAAACAGTAGAGTGCAGGTCCTTCTTGGGGTTGGGGTACGTACACAGAGTAGTAAGGAGGAGTCTCTGTGAGGAGATGATATCTAAAGTGGAGTCCCGAAGGATGGAAAGGGGAAAAGGTATCCACCATCCAAAGAGAAAGGGAGGAGAGGAGGGGACAGTTCGGGCAAGGATGAGATTAAACATACTGAACTACCAGTAAGGTAGACAACCAGCAACCACAGTGCTGGAACATCTCTGATGGCCAGTTTTATGTGTCGCTAGCGAGGGCTACAATCCCGTTACTCAAACACTAATGTCAGTAATGCTGTAAAGGTATTTTGTAGATGCGATTACTGTTCACAATTCATTGATGTTAAGCAAAGCAGATCATCCTACATCATCTTGGTGGGCCTGATTCAGTCAGGTGGAAGGCCTTAAGAACAGAGCCCAAGATTCCCAGAAGAAAAATTCTCTTATGGACTGCAGCGTCAGCTTGTGCCTGAGACTTCTGGTCTGTCCTTCCTGCCCCACGGATTTGACTTGCCTTGCCAGCCCCCACCACAGCCTAACCCAATTCTCTGCAATAAATCCCTTAGTATGTATCTCCTATTGGCTTTGTTGAATCCTAACTCATGCAGGGTCTTACACGCCTCATAGGGGGCCAGCCAGGCATGATTCCTTCAGTTGCTGGACAGCGTGGAAGTCCAGGGGATTCTAAGAAAGGAGCAAGGTGGAGAGATATACGTGGGGGTGTGCTGGGACATGGGGTAGCAGTACTCACCAATGAGGTGGAGAGGTATTTCACTGTTTTCACAACTAGTGTAACTGTATGGGATCGTGCTGGCTGAATATTAGTTGAAGTTCCAGAAAGAGGGCAGAGAATATCCAAAAACCCTGAAGCCAGAAAGTATTTGGAATATTCAAGGACTAAAAGGAGAACAGAGAAGCCAGATACACCGGGCAAGAGGGAGAGCGGAATAAAATGAAACAAAACAGGGTCAGGTGGTACAGGTGTGGTTAAGTACAGCAGGTTTTATTTAAAAGCTCATTGAAGCATTTCAAATAGGTGAGAAACTGCTCAGTGGAGAACAGATTAGCCTGGGGGTATGGTGAAGCCAGACACAAGGGTGTACAATTTACTCCTGAGCAGCATGAGGGTTAGAGGCGCCAAAACCCGTGCAGCCAAATATCTATGTATTTTGACTCCCCCAACACTTACAGTAATAGCCTAGTGTTGACGGGAAGCTTTACCAATAACATAATTGATTAAAACATATTTTGTATGGCATATATATTATATACCGTATTCTCACGACGGAGAAAACAAAATGTTGTTTGGAAAATCAAAGGTAAGAGAAAGAACATTTACCGTATTGTACTGTAAAAAATCTAGATATAGTCAGTGCACCAGGCAGCAGTGGTCTGTCTCTTGCTTCAACCATGTTTGGAAGGAACAGACCTCAGGACGCCCCTTCCTCGGCCTCCCACACCCTGCAACCTCTTTTCCAGTCGCAGCCTCCGGAACCACCTTCTCCGCCACCCTCTGCCTCCCGGAAGAGCCAGCACCGCATTGCGAAAGTAGCCCCTGTACTGCCGCCCCCACCCCCAGCAGGAGCTCCCACCTTCATCTGCACCATTCCACCCAGGGGGAAGCCGCGTCGACACCCAGCCTGCCTGCCCTACGCGCCTCCCGCACTGACCTGTCTCGGGGGCTGCTGCTCGGCCGGGAGCATGTGGCTCCGTCAGAGGCCACTCCCGCCAGCTGGCGGAGGAGAAGCTCCCGGGTCCCCAGTGTCACTTGAAGATGCCAACCAACCGGCCAGAGGCACCTCTTCTAGGACGTGCGGAAGCCGCGCTCTCGACCGGAGCTGAACTCTAGACGCCAATGAAGCGGCCTGGGTCCTGGGAGGAACCCGACGCGGGCCCCGTGCAGCCTCGGGCCTGGCCTCCACTGGCCTCGCTGCGCATGTGCCGCCGGGGATCCGCCTCCCGCCTGCCCAAGCTCGGCCTCGCTGCGCATGTGCCGCCCCAGGTCCGCCTCCCACCTGCCTAACTCGGCCTCGCGGCGCATGTGCCACCCTGGGTTGGCTGCCCGCCTGCCCAAGCTCGTTTTCGTGGCACATGTGCCGCTCGTTGAGAAGATGGCCCCGGCCTGCCAGACCCCTGCGGGCGGACCCCAGCTGGGGCTGTTGGGCGGGCGTCTCCTCACCCAGCTCCCCCTCAGGCGTCACCGGGAGCCTTACTCCGAGGGGCCCCTTGACACCGCCCTGGTGTCAGGGCTTCTGTCAGAGCCTCTTCCTGCTTTTGTTCAACCACCCTGGAGCCCTCTCCAAGCCATAGCCCAAATGGAAACAAAGCTTTTGCAGGAGACATCCATGTTTAAGCGGGCCCAGAGTTCAAAGCCATGTTGTTCAAGGCTCAAGTATATGTAGTGGCGGAGGCAAGAGATAATGGCGTCTTGGACAAACGTGACAACCGTAGGGAGGGAGAGAAATGGGTGGAGAAATTTTGAAAATGATGATGTGAATGCCTGCTGATCAAATAAAAGGAGGGGGACTAAGGGATGAAGCTGACGATCCCCAATTCTACAACAGGTGATAAAGAGATGAGTATCTGTGTAAACCACCGGCGGCTTTTCCCACCACTGTTGATAATCCACCAGGTAGCGTGAGGAGTTGGTTGTTTAGGTTTGGGGGTGTGGCAAAGCTGGCTCTAGGCCGGTAACACCACACATCTGGGGATTATGGGACAGAGATTTCACCCCCATTTCATATTTCCACTGATTCTTGCCCACGCCCTATCTTTGTTTCCCTAACCCATTTCCTCCTGCCTTGCACGTGAGGTGCTTGTTTCCCCGTTGTGATTTCCATGTTGTTGTGAAGGAGTGTGTTGTATATTTGATTGCCTTGCATGTTTCATGCTATGGAATTTGTGCAACACTAAGGTTGTTCTTATACAACTGTAGAATTAATGGGCCAGGCCCAAGAAATGTGTTGTGTTCATCTTGATAGGGTTTGTCTTTGTGCAAAATGAGCAAAGGACTCTTTGATGTCATCTAGAAGAATGTTGTGCTGGAGTTTTAAATATACCTTAATTAATCCTCAGAAAGGATTAGATATACATGGTTAATTGACAGGGACCTGCTTTAAAAAGTATCACTGAGACCAACCGGTCAGCTTTTGAAAGGGTCTTGTGGCTACTATGTTTTATACTCAAATATTAAGTATTATGAGTTGAATTCTGTCCCTCCAAAAGGAAATGTTGGAGTTATAACCCTCAGTACCTCAGAATGTGACCTTATTTGGAGGTAAGTTCTTTCCGAAGGTGATTAAGTTAAAAGAAGGTCATTAGGGAGGACTCTAATACGGTATAACTGATGTCCTTATAAAAAGGGGAAATTTGAACACAGACACACATGGAGAGATGATGTGGAGCAACAGAGAGAAGATTGCCATCTACAAGCCAAGGAGAGAGGCCTGGAACACATCCTTCCATCGTAGCCCTCACAAGGAAACATACCCTGGTGGCATGTCGATTTTGAGCTTCTGGTCTAAAGCCATACGACAATAAATTTCTGTTGATTAAGCCACTCGGTTTGTGGTACTTTATTACAGTAGCCCTAGCGGACTGATACGGTATCTATACACTGAATGTTCGAAAATATAGACCAACACTTGGCTAAATCAAATTCAGCCTCTTTAACCTAGGATATCTAGATCATGACTAGTTTGGAAAATAAGTGAATTCATAAAGTTCCATTTTGCTGAATGAAATGAGTCTAGATAAATAACTCACTGATTCTGATAAAACATTCAAATGTTCATGGCTATTTGCCTTTTATTTGTGACGTGTGGTAAGTACAGATCATGTCTATCAATCAGATCAGTATAAGCCTTTCCTATTGTTTTGAGGATCTTGCTTTATCTAATGTGAAATTGCTATATAATCATTTTATATGACTAAGTATATTTCTAGATTTTCTGTATTTTCATACAGATCAATTATGGTAGCAGTGCTAGACTGTTTTAATGTCTGTTACCTTGCAATATATTTGGTGAGATGAGTTTTTTCTCATGATACTATTTGATACAGCCTAGTGCAGTAGCTAAGAGCTCAGACTTTGTGTATCATGACTCCTTTACTGATCAGCTGTGTGATCTAGGCAAATACCTTAACGTCTTGGTGTCTTGGCCTCCTTTTAGTGTTGCTATGAAGAAAATGAAAGAAATGTGAAGTACTTAGAACAATGCATAATAAACACCCAGTAAATGTGGCCTATCGTTGTTGCTATCAGTCAAGCATTATTCTAAGGTCTTTGCAACTCTAATGGATGGTACAAATAAAAGACCCATATACAGCTGAGGTAGCTGAAGCCACCGAGAGACTCAGCAACAAGTAGAGGAGCCAGGATTCAAACCCGGGCGGTTCCAAAGGCCATTCTCCTCACTGAAACGCATTAAGTTCTCCAAGTGGGAATTCTCACAAAAGTCAGCCATTTTTATCATATGCATGTTTACTTTCCCATATTAATTGTAGACTATTTTCTAGAGTTCCAAAATGGACTGGTTGAAGTGGGATATAATTTCACATTAGATAATAATTTCACATTTGCCTTATTATGAGTGAGGTTGAGCATCTTCTTGTATGTTTTGTGTTTTGTCTGTTACATGCATTTCTTTTTCTGTGAGCTCTTTAATGTTTAGTTTTGCTCATTTGGCTATTAATTTGTTAATTTTTTTTTTTTTTGTCCCAAGTTTACCATTATCTTTGGACACACTCCGTTTAGGCTTTTGCTCCCATCATTCTACCCATCATTACCTTCATTTAGCTAAAATGAATGGTTATTTCCTAGGCCTTGTCTTATTTGACCCATCAGTGACACCAGATACTCTCTCTCCTACTAGAAAGGCATTCTTAGGGGGAAGAAGGAGGCTCCCCACTGATCAGGGAGCCCGATTAGGGGCTTGATCCCAGGACCCTGGGATCATAACCTGAGCTGAAGGCAGATGCCTAAGTGAGTGAGCCACCCAGACACCCCGTAATTTTCCACTTCTATTTGAATAGGAATATAACAGAATTTTGCAAGTATGCCTAAGTAATATATGAAATCTAAATTCATAATAGGCAATTAAGCTAGGAAAACCAACACTCCTTTAGCAGCAGTCTCTCGAGGTAACAATTAAAATGATCCTTAGAACACTAAATTGAAAATCATGAAAGTTCAACTGTGCCTAATACTTTTTATTCCTAGGAGATTTGACCTCCTGGCAAGTTAAAGCTTTTCTTTGCTTTTTATTTCTCCTTTGTAAATATGATGCTCCAGACAATTTTCTCAGATGCAATGGCCTGCTGATGTCACTTATTCCACGGCAACACTTAGCCCGTCTATTGTAAATAAGCTAAACAATTCTTGGTGGTTGTTTTTTTTTTCTTTTTTACAAAAATTGTTATATGGAATTATTGAATCACTGTATTGTACACCTGAAACTAATATAACACTATATGTAAACTATGATGGAATTAATTTTTTTTTTAATTAAAGAAAGAAAAGTAAATATGTTTGTAGTAAAAAAGAACAAAAACAAAACAAACAAAAAACAAAAAAAAGAAAGGCATTCTTCTCTTGATTTCTGGCTTAGTGTATACTCTTGTTCATCCTGCCATCTCTCTGCACTCTACTAGTCAGTTTCCTTCCTCTTCTTTCACATCTCCCCAACCTCTAAATGTTGTATCCTGAGATTCGGTCCAGTTATTACACACACACCCCGAAAGTGTTCTGCCAGTCTCCTGGCCTTAAGTAGGCTGATGACCTTCTGCCCTGAACTCCACCTCCAGGTGTCTGGGTGCTCACTGTCTCCTTCTAGATGGCCAATAGGCATCTCAAAATTAACTTGTCTAGAATCCATCTTCCCCTACACCTGTGTCTCCTGAGTTCTGCTACATCCTTGTAATCGTGGGGCAAAGTGTTTTGGATTCACGTATGACTCGTCTCTTTCTCTCACAGTCTAATCTCTCAGCAAAACTTGAGTCTTTCTTCAAATTTTATCCAAAGTCCGATCTTTTTTTGTTTATCATCTCTTTCCTGGGTTATCGTCTTTACTGGTCCCCAGGCTTCTACCCTTGCTGCCTTTAGAGTTTGTTGCAACACAGCAGCCAGGGTGGTCCTTCTAAAATATAAGTCCAGTTCTGTCACTCCTCTGCTCAGAACATTGTAGTCACTTTTCATCTTATTTAAAATAGAAGCCGACTACTTACAGCAGCTACAGCCCTTAGAGGATGTCCCCCCGGGCTGCTACCCAGGCCCCATCTCTCCCACTTGCGTTCTATTCCCTTCACTCCAGCCACACGACCTCTGCGCGGTCACTCCGATAGCCCGAGTACGCTTTCGCTCAAGGGCATCCGGCTGGCTGTTTTTCTGCAATGTCATTATCCCTCCCCCTTTTCACGTATCTCCTCAACTATCCTTCTATCAGTAATGCCTTCCCAGACTACCTTATTTATAATAACACATACTCAAGTGCCTCTACCTTCTCGGACCTGGTTATCTCTATGCCCATCCTCTATTTTTCTCCAGAACACTTACAACTATCTGATGTGCTATATACTTTACCTGTTTATAGTTTATTGTCCCTATGTGCCCACTGAAAAACAAAGTCCGTGATAGCACGAGTGAGTTCTCATCTTCTTCATTGCTGCATTCCCAGTGCTTTAGAAGAGTGATTGGCTCCGAGTAGCTACTCACGTATTTGTTGAATAAGCCACTATGTGCGCTGAGTTACATCCTCATTTTCAGTGAAGGAGACTGGCACTTAGAGAGCTTACATAACTTTCCTTTGTAGCTACGAACGAAGTCCGAGTCTATACTCAGACACATCAGACTCCCAAGTGCTCCTTCGTTTGCCACAGCGCTGCTTCCCAGAAAGAGGGCTTTCTACCTACATTTTGAGGAAGTGGCTGACGTACAGGAGAAATCTTCAGAGAATCTGGATTCTGGTCCTCGCTCAGCCACTAAATAATGGTGCGAACATGGGCAAGCAACTTGTTTTTCAGTGTTCAGTGATCACTTTAGGAATCTAAAGAGAAGTTTCTGTCATCTTGAAAGTTTCTTCCAGCAAGCAGTCTACAACCCATTAGCTTACACAGTGCTTCAGTGGATGATACACAGTCCGCCCAATGTTGTTGCCCAATGCGGTTTTACTTCTTATGGAAAGAAGTACAGAGACCGTCGGTTGATTTTGTTTTCTTTTGCTTTAAGCCCTTTTGCTAAGGGAGGTATTAACATACCATAAAGGTTTGATTGTTTTTCTCTGAAGCAAGAGGAACAACTGAAATATAACTTGAAAGAAATAACTCACTCTATATCTTTGCCAATGTTTGACAGATCCCCTGCCCTACCACCTCTCTAAGTGAAACAAGACATAATTTCATATCACTGGTCTGAACAAAATTGCCATATGCTTTAGAAAATCTGAAAATAATGTATTATGCCTTGTCAAAAAGAAGCTTTTTTAAAACTGGTTTAAAATCTAGGCATGTAAGCACAGTACAATAATCATAACTTGAAGAGCTTCCCTAAGAAGGCTGTGAAAGGTCAGAGAAAAACCTGGAAGGTGGACATGTGCAGCAACAGGTTAGTTGGTCTCTTAGCAGTTATTTTCCTTGCTCTGTCCCTAGGTCTCTACTCTGCCAGTTAAAAACACAGATGCTGAATGAGAAATCTCAGGACTGACAAGCTGGTTCCTGCCACAGTTGGAGAGTGGCATTTGGAATTAGAATATATTATGTGAGTTATAAAGGAAATAAATCTCATTTGTGGTCACTCTAGTCCTTTAATTAGAAAAATAAAAAAAAGCACAACAAACTGTCTGAGGCTCCAAGAACTATAGTTGGCAGGAAGTAATTATTGTTCTTGGAGCCAGTGCAAATGCCCAGGGCCAGGTACAGAGCCAACTGCAAGATCTGACATACGTAGCATTACATAGCATCAAAAGATCCCACTGCAATTATCGCATTTTATCCTCAGAAGAGTGGCTTTTTGTTCATTCTTTCCTGTTGTCAAGAGGATGAAAGTGGGAGGCCCATTCCTTATCGTGGTTTTTGTAGGGTCTTCTGTGAGACTTATTCAGGATGGGACTTCAGTTCCAGAAAAATCTCTGGATGAACCTGCAGAGAAAATCCTCACTCTTGTCCACTATCATGACCCAGTGTGTTAGGGAGATCCATACCACTTAAAATTAGGCTATCATTCCTATGTACACACTGAGGTTGTGAGTGCTATCAATACCACAGAGGCTGAGTGCCAGTGAAATACTTTCATGGATAACTCGTTGTTGATTCCTTTTAATTATTCTCTAGGACCCGGAGGCAAACTTCAGTGTGTGTTAGAATCATTAGTGGATTGATTGATTGATTTATCCCCCCCCCCGCCCAGCTTTATTGAGATATAATTGACACATAACATTGTGTAAGGGTAAGGCATACAGTGATGATTTGATACACATATATATTATGAAATGATTACCATAGTAAGGTTGGTGAACACATCTATCACCTCACATAGCTACGTTGTGTGTATGATGAAAACATTTAAGCTTTACTCTCTTAGCAACTCTCAGGTACACAAGACAGTATTGTTAACCATAGCAACCATGCTATACGTTAGGTCCCCAGAACGTATTTATCTTATAATTAAGTATGTAGCCTTCTAACAACTTCTCCCCAAATGAAGATTTACATTGCTATGCATGCCTCCAGAGTGTGAATTGTTTGGTCTGGTATAGGCCAGAGAATCTGCATTTAGGCAAACTACTGAGTCGCCAGAGATCGAACTAGATGCACTGTTCTCCCACACTCTGGGGTAAGGGTAGTGGCGAGAATGACCACAAACAAGTCAAGTAGTCCCTCTTGGGTCTTCCTGAAGTTCAGTCCAATGCAGCCTCAAGAGTGGTTCTCCCCGACCTCTCTTTTTCTCTTGGCAGGTACTTCTACCCTTTGTGTCCTTCAAGTTTCTGTCTCCGTCCCCTTCCCTATGCCTAACGCTCAGTGCAGAGTAAGACATACTCTCCAGATCTTCCTTCCTTGCACCATCAAGACAAACATATTCTTTCCATTATGCAACTTTCATTGAAAATCCTTATGAATAACAAACCGGATGTGAATTTTATCAAAGATTTTCTGGTTGTGGCTCCAAGTCTGCTTCTCATATGAAGGAATGGAAGAAACTCAGGGTTTTAAACTTTAATTCTTTTTCCTGAGACTAGAAACCCCCAAGCTTCCCTTCCTTCCTGCCCCTGCTTCTTGTTCCAACTTTGGTAAAGCCCCAAGATCTCCAGTGTTTCATGGATCTCTGCCAACGGAATCCAGCATTCTCTTTGTTTCGATGGTTTCAGTAGTAGAATAAATACAAGCTAACTTTTATGTGCTAAAGACACCAATTTCCTCAGTCTAAAGAGACTTTAAATATTGGAAAAATGAGAACTATTAGGAAGAGGTAACTTCTCGCAGAAATTGGCCATCACTGGTAACTGGCACTGCTGTTTATGGTTCTGAGCGGAGAGCTTATGGGGCCAGTCCCTTATCTCCCTCACAAATTCCAATAGAACCCAATTCTTAAAATTTAACTTTTATTTTAAAAATCAAACACACCCAGAGGGTTTAAACTGCCAGTTGCTTATTATGGCATATTATGAACACCTTTCTTTTCTTCTCTCCACCCACAATTTTATTTCATTTTTTACATTCACATTGTTTTAGGTTCCAGAGAAACAGAGCTGAACAGAACAGAAGGGGGTTCCTCACTTAATGGATGATTAAAAAAAAATACATGATTTAAATAAAACATTTAAAAATGTTTAAATAAAATATAAGATAAAGACATGTGATTGAAAAAACAAAACAGGAAGAAGAGTGGAGAGTGGCTGACCTAAAATATGCAGAAAGCTGTGTGTTAATCGGGAAACACTTGAGAGCAGGGGCACTACTACACAAGGGGAACCTGGGAAAAGTTAGAAAACAAAACAGGTCATCTGTGAGGTAAACTCATGCAAGTAGGGCTCGTGGGAGTGGGAGGGGAGGGTGGGCAGAGAGGAGAAATGTGTGCAATGGAGCTCGCATTTGGTTGGGCTTGGTTTGTAATGTTGCTTGGATTCCTGATGATAATCTTATTTCCTTTATTTGTGCCTCTGATAATGATCTCATTCACTTTGTAAATAAGCATGAAGCCTATAAAATGATCAGCTCTTGAGTGTGGATTCCCACTTCTATGTCCCCACCTGAGGGCGACCACCAGGCTCTGCCTGGGGTCCTCTCTCCCTCAGCTGTTTACTCTCTCCAGAGGGTGAACTGTGTCAGTTGTAGGGTTCACCTCCATCAGGATTCACTGTCCTTCACCCACGAATGGTCAGCCTGTACAATGTTATTTCATATACTGTGCCTATATTTTTTTTTTTTAATTATTTCAGGCGGGAGAGTAAATCTGATCCATCTTGGCCATAATTGAAGATGAGTCCTCATACTTTGTCTCATGAGCCATCGACATGCTACACCAGGGCCACACACAACTGATTCCATCTGACATTTGTTACTGAGCCTAAGGTAGCCACCTATGGGCTGGCCAGGGAACAATGACTAACATTTCCAAATTCTTTCCTCTCTTGGGTACAATGAAGATGAAGCATCCCAAATGACAGTGGTACCAAAAGGATCCACAGACATAGGAACTGAAAGAACCCAAAAGCCAAGAGATGCAAAGAAAGTGGCAGCCAGAAACCATGTTTAGTAGAAGCCTCGGGGAAGATGGGAGAAAAGAGTTGGCAGTGGGGAGCTTAAGTAGAAACAGAGACAGAAAACAAATCAGAGAAGAGTCATGGGGAAGGCAGACTAGAGATTCTACTGTGTTCTAAATCATTTTCCCATTTACTATAAAACGTGGCTATACTGATTATGAGAGTGTCCAATACCTCCTTACTTTCTTCTGAATCTTTCTAGTAACGTTCATTGCTTGAGGTAAGCTGACCCCGATTCCTTTTCCAAAAGAGATTAAGACTCACCTATTGAGGGGCGCCTGGGTGGCACAGCGGTTAAGCATCTGCCTTCGGCTCAGGGCGTGATCCTGGTGTTATGGGATCGAGCCCCACATCAGGCTCCTCTGCTATGAGCCTGCTTCTTCCTCTCCCACTCCCCCTGCTTGTGCTCCCTCTCTCGCTGGCTGTCTCTATGTCTGTCAAATAAATAAATAAAAATCTTTAAAAAAAAAAAAGACTCACCTATTGAATCTGTGGTAATGGCAGTTGGTTGAAACATGAGGCAGCATACCAGGTATGTATACATACTGGTTACCTATTGTGAAACTGTGCAGTGAGACCCATGTAATGGTAGATATAATAAGTACCTATTTCATAACATTGTCTATATCGCCTCTCCATTATTACAAACCAGAGATAATTCTCCCCCAAAAAGAAAGAATGCTATTTCAGAACAAATAAAAGGATATAATACTTAAAGCTCATTTATTCTTCAGATGACAGATCAGGTATCCCTTCTTTAGAAACGTGTCACTGACTCCTATCCCTATGTCAGATATCCTGTTATACACTCTCAGAGCACTCTGTATTTTACCTTCACGTACTTGTCTCAGTTTACAATCATACCTTGTTGTGACTATGTAATTAATATATCTCTCCCCAACTAGATTATAAGCAATAAAGAGGAGGGACTGTTTAACATTACTGGAATTAGTAAATGGATTCTTTAATGACATGGGAAAACAGAATTCATGTGACAAAAACTGTTAGTTTTTGCCAAAATCTATTTTGGTTTTATCCTGGAGACGCCCAACTTTATTTCTCAGGCTCCCACGTAGATGTGGCCATGTGAAAGAATATAAGCGATGTGGGTTGCTTCCAGGCATGATCTATTAAAGTCTCCCACTTGTGCTCTCTTCTAAGCCTTTTCTCCTTTTGAATGGTTTGGGTGATGACCCCTGACTACTCCGCTACTCTCCTTCCTTCTTTCTACCCCTAGGGATACGTTGGGAGCTACACGATGAAGATGATGGGGCCGCAATAAAAAAATGAGCCTGGGTATCCAAGTCACCACATGGAACAGAGTTACCACATTGTAAGAAACACCTGCTTTGGACTATTTCATAAATGAGAAACAAACTTTTATTGTGTTTGAACCAATATACATGTGTGGATCTATTCATTATTGTAGGCTAATCTACTCTACTACAATCCATGTGAATAAAGGTATTGGGAGATAGGATGCAATATGCATCAAACATGAAGAACACGACTGCCCTTGCATTAATAAACATCTGCAATTAGAAATTAGAGATGCCAAGTTTCAAGCAATGCCCAGAAAGTAAGTTATACATTCTCCATTTTCCAAGTGCTTTAAACATCATTTGGCAGGCTGCTGGTGACTGAATCTAGTGATTTCTTGACATCCCGTACAGCTCCATTATTCTATCTCTATCTACCAGTGTTACTTACAGGAAAATAATTCATTCTTGTTTACAAAGGGATAGATTGTCATGGCATCTAAGAAATACGGCATCAGGCTCTCTGGAATAATTGAGCATTTTATTATTCTATTGAATGAAGTTCTAGACTCCATGCCAACAGAGCCCTTGTGAGGCTGACTTCATAAAAATAAAAGACAGGAGAAAAAACATCCACATATATCCCTCAAATATGTTTTCAAACTAGCTTTGATAAAATTTCTATGGCTGAAGGACATAGGAAAGATACATTCAATCTACCTGTACCCAAAGGAAACGTCATCTTTATTTGATGTAACTATAGAGTAAAATAACATATCATGCTCTGCTTTGGGAAACAGAAGGCAGATTCAGCCATTATTAATTCTTAGCATGTAAATGATGAAATGTCTATGTATATTGTCTTTCAAAAAAATACAAAACAGCAAAAACAGCTTTCTAACTCAAAACTCTTGAAATGTATGTCCTTTACCTTTGTTACTTTACATAAATGTAATTTAATTCACCTATCTATTTTGCAGACCATAAAAACTTTTGTTAGGGGAAATAATCTTTTTTTTTTTTTTTTTTAAGATACGTGTTTTACATCAACAAGTATCTGTAGTACATCATACTATCAACCCCATCGGCGAATATAGGGCATCATTCCTGCCTTCACATAGTTCACAATCCTGTTTCAGAAATCAGTTAAGAGTCTAAGAAGGGATAAGCAATGTTTAAGTTGTAAATTAGAATTAAGTGTAAAATGAGTAATATAAGAATTTAAAGGATGGAGAGAGAATTTCTGACCCAACTGAAAAATTAGTTGAGAGAGAATATCATAAAGGAGTTGGGATTTGAGATGGACTTTGACTTGGAATAGACTATTTTATTGGTTAGGAGTTAAGGTTAACTGCATGTAACAGAAAATCTAAATAAAGTAGCTTAAACAAGATAGTTGGTTTTTGTTTGTTTGTTTGTTTGTTTGTTTGTTTTCCCCTCCCCACATGGAGCATTATGGAGATAGGTAATCCAGGGCTGGCCTTGTAGTTCAAGAATGTCTGGACCAAGGTTGATGCCCTTGACCTGCCCTTCAGAGTTGCAATGTGATACTGCAGCTCCAGCCATCTCTTCTACAGAAATGGATGGAGGGGGTCAATAGGTACAAACTTCCAGTTATAAAACAGGGATTGGGATGTAATGTACAGCATGGTGACTATGGTTAACAATACCATATTGCATATCTGAGAGTTGCTAAGAGAGTAGGTCTTAAGAGTTCTCATCATAGGAAAAAATATCTGTAACTTACATATGGTGACAAATGTTAACTAGACTTATTGTGGTGATCATTTCACAGTATATATGAATATGGAATCAGTGTTTCACACCTGAAACTAATATAATGCTGTATGTCAATTACACCTCAATTTTTGTTTAAAGACTATTTGGCTTTTCTATTATTTGCTCTTTTCTAGACGTCTAATTATCGCTCCAGTTAACTTGTTAAGGAAAGATAGGGCATTTAGTAAAACAAAAACAAAAACAAAAAACCAAAAAACTCTGCTGTCTGAAATAATTCGCCGTTTCTCCAGCTAGAGAGTACTTTCTGATCTCAGCAGGAAGCAAGTATGTGTGGCTGGGATATTAAGGGAGATGAATGATTACTTAATATATTTTAATGGCTCTCTGGTTGGCAACCTCACATAGACGCTTTCAAAACTAGAGCATTGGCAGACTTGGAGAATAGCTCTAGGTCGTGGCAAATCAAAGTTAGAACTGAATTCCTTTGATTCATAGTCTTTTGACACGTTTGGAGAAGTTACTGCAGCAACAGATTACGTCACCCAAAGTTGAGAAGAACATTGGAAGATGTCAGAGGAAATGAGTAATCCTTACCTGGAGAAGTAAAGCAGGTAGCCGACGCCTCTTACCAGAAAAAGTGACAGTGGTAACTACATCACCTATTATTTCTGTCTTCTATTAAGAAAACATATATGGTTATAGCATTTGCTGTCAATGAGCGTGCATAAGGCAACTCATAAGAATCACAGTTCAGGTTCTCCTATGAACTCTTTTAAAGCACACATTAAGCTCAAATCTGGACATTCTTCCTATTAAAATGTCAACTAAGCTTTTTGGGTTTTTTTTTTTGGATCTGTAGTGATTTCCCTTTAATTTTTAATTTTTTTTAAAGATTTTATTTATTTATTTATTTATTTGAGAGAGAGAACATGGGTGAGAGGGAGACGGAGAGAGAATCTGAAGCAGACTCCACACTGAGCACAGAGCCTGACGTGGGGCTCGATCCCCCAACTGTGAGATAATGACCTGAGCTGAAACCAAGAGTCTGTCACTTAAGCAACTGAGCCACGCAGGCACCCCGTGATTTACCTTTTAAAAATCAGTTTGATTACCAGTACAGATGCTACAATTTTAATGTGTCAGACAGTTATTTAAGAGATGGAAATAATTATGCAAACATTCTTAGAAAGATGAGGTGAATTAGGATAACTTTCCTAAAATTATAGTCATTGATTTTCACTGAAATGTGTTTAAGGTAACTAAAAATGTAATATTTATAAAGCTATCCTGAAAGTCTAAAGTACAGAGTTACTTAAGGTGACATATATTTGTGTATATCCATATATACATACATACACATGTATATACTTAACACATTTAGAAAAGAAAATTTGTTTCGAAAATAGGTTGCCTTTATTTCTGTGAATACGTTTTTCTAAAATTCATAGGTTGAAAGCCAAGGAGGCTTTTTTTAATCTCTCATTTTGTTATGCAATTGTACTTTGTTTTTAAAATTTTAAAATCTATCACTCACAGGTAGATCTCAGATGGAAAAGAGAAATTCAGCTTCCTTGAAAAAGTCAGAATGCTGCAGACAGCAGGATATTTCTGGAGGCCACTAAGCAATTGCTTCATTAGCACCTCAAGCAGAACATCAGTAACTCTGGTCACTAATTGCATGTTCTGTCATGCCCAATTTTTGTCCTAGGGAGGAAAATTTTAAAATTGTGTATATTTTTTCAAGAAATTAAGTCCCAACTTGTCCTAGTTTCCAGGACCATGATGTGTTATGTCTAGAGCTATTTGTAGCACTCTGCAGTATGTCAGCATTGCCTCTGTGGAAAAATAAGGACACCTGTTGAAAAATACCCTTCCAGTTCTTGATTTAGGCCAACTAGTAAATACAGAAAGGAGAAAAATATTCCCCAGGTTCTGAGTTTATGAACAACGCTTATTATGTTTTCTCCTCCAGCAAAGCCATTTTCCTCCACCTTCTATTGCCAACCTGCCACCTCAAAGGTGGGGTTAGGTATCCCTTCCCCATGTGTCCCTCCTACCCTGTGCCAGTCTGATGTGGTCTTCTAAATCTGGGCTGGAACTGCCTGATAACCGGCCTCTGCACATGCCTGGCACTTAGCACAACTCAGTGATTGATTTATTGGATACTGTATTTCGTTAGTTCTGATATGCACATTTTGACACGTCTGATATGTCTTAAAATTAATGATGTCCTATCAGTATTGTTGGTCTGGGGACACAATTGTCATCGAAACAGTTACTTATGCTGAGCAGCGGAGTATAACTTGATTTTAGGGAAGTATTTATTTATTGAGGAAAACCCACAACTCTCTATGTTCTTGCAAAGCCATCACCAGTTCCTTTTATGGTCTCACTCCTCCCTTTTATGGTCCACCCGTAGCAGCACCGTCATCACCCGGGCGCTTATTAGAAATGCAGAATCTCAGGCCCCACCCCGAGTTACTGAATCAGAACCTTCATTGGAAAGAGATCCGACTACATAAGCTCATTAAAGTTTGAAAAGCATCGCTTTATGGGACCTAAGAAAGGTAGATGCCTGCAAGCAGATGGAGCTGTGTGACATTTTTGTCACAGTCATGTGCGAAAGAGCATTCTCTCTCTCACAAGCCAAGAGCTACGGCAGTGGGCAGGGACAGGACCCCAGCCCCCGGCACACCAAAAAGAAAACTCAAAAACAAACTAGGGCTGTATGGGGGATTCATGTGGGGAACACGTCTGCTCTTAAGGCAGCACGAGCACTTCGGCTCGAAGTTGTTTTTCTTTTTCAGTGATATTTAAATTAATGTTGTCCTTCCAACCCTCCATGACATCATGCATTCAGGGGCACATGGCATTTCTTCCCTCTGTAAGGTCAGCTGAGAACAGGGGCAGGGGCCTGACCTAGCACCTGGATCGATCCCTAGCACCCAGGGCAGCTTCAACAAGCACACAAGCCTATTTCTAGGAAGGAGAGACGGATTTACATGTTTTACCCCTTTCTCTTCCTTTTTTTTTTTTTTTTTAAGATTTTATTTTTATTTATTTGACAGAGAGAGACAGTGAGAGAGGGAATCACAGCCAGGGGGAGTGGGAGAGGAAAAAGCAGGCTCCCAGCAGTGGAGCCTGATGTGGGGCTCGATCCCAGAGTCCCGGGATCACGCCCTGAGCCAAAGGCAAATGCTTAACGACTGAGCCACCCAGGGGCCCCCTTACCCCTTTTTCTTCCTTTGAAACAAACACGGTAAACATTCCTGAGATTGATGGTTCTGAATCACCAAGTCCTGTGAACCAGGTGAGGACGATAATTTGTAGGTCTGAAATAGAAACTGGGATCAGGAGAAACATTAAATAAAATATGATTTATACAAGGGCGCCTGGGTGGCTCAGTTGGTTAAGCATCTGCCTTTGGCTCACGTCATGATCTCAGGGTCCTGGGATCCAGCCCCGCGTCGGGCTCCCTGCTCAGTGGGGAGCCTGCTTCTCCCTCTGCCTCTGCTGCGCCTCCCACTCGTGCTCACTCTCTCTCTCTCAAATAAATAAATATTTAAAAAATATGATTTTTATAAGTTCAGCATATAACTTAAACAGAATATGAAACAGGGAGTCCAGAATCTGTTTCAATTTCAGGCCCAAGAGCTTTATGCACATGCCTCTACCTGCCTGCACTCAGCTTCCTTGTCCTTCCAAGGGCCTAGAACATATGAGCTCCTTTCGGGTCAAGTCCCCAGGACGCATCTTTTTCCTGGCCTTCTTAAGATCCTGTGGTCCATTCTCACTTTTTTTTTTTTTTTACGTGTTTCCTCACTTGCATATAAAATGTGAATTCTAAGTGAATTAAAAGGAGAACACGTGCAAGGATAAGGATCATGTTTTTGTCCACATGGTGTTCATTAACACGAGCAAGCATGCCAGGCATCTAGTTGAACATTGTATGCATAACTGAGCTGAAAAACTTAAAGAGCAACACAGAAAATGTGGCCATCTTTTGCTGTTTCTAGTAGTTTTAATACTAGCATATTATTTAGATTTAAGAATTTGATTTTTTTTAAAGATTTTATTTATTTATTTGACAGAGATAGAGACAGCCAGCGAGAGAGGGAACACAAGCAGGGGGAGTGGGAGAGGAAGAAGCAGGCTCATAGCAGAGGAGCCTGATGTGGGGCTCGATCCCAGAATGCCAGGATCACGCCCTGAGCCAAAGGCAGACGCTTTAACCGCTGTGCCACCCAGGCGACCCTAAGAATTTCTGATTCTGACACTGAAGGCTTTCTCCGTCTTTACACTTTTAAGATATCCTCTTTTTTTTTCTCTCTCACTCTTTTAACTCTTTACAGACTGTGGGAAATAATGACAACTTTATCTCTAGACTGTTCAAAAGATAACATAGTCCATTTACGCTCTTAAAGATGAAGGATAGCTGGGAAAAGGACATCTGAAAAAAATAACAGAATTGAGCTTAGGTTTCAGTCAGAGGAACACGTTGATACTGCACAAAAGAACAGCTGTACAGCTGTTGGTCAGAACTTGAATTCATGGTTCTACTCTACTCGCTACTTAATCATATTTTCTGATCATTTTTAAAAAATGATTTAACTTTCATCCTTTGTGTGAATAAAATGTTTTTCAGCACATTGGCTGGGCTAGAACTGGTATGAAAGGGACTGAAAAATGTCCAAATGAAACGAAACAGGCAGCAGGCAGAATCTCTTTGGACTCCCAAATTTGGCTTTGGTTCGTGCTCCCATTTCTGGCTTTGAGTAGAGTCCAAAGGTGCCGCTTTATTCTTTTCCAGATGTGATTGCCACACGTGTTTGGAGCACTCAAATGAAGTCTAAAGTAAGGGGTGTTCCAGGATTGGGTTAAAAACCCCATCTTGGCCGATTTTTATCCTCACCTTCTTAGAAATTGGTTATTAAAGCTCTGGTTTGTCATTATCCGTTATTCACGTAGAGTACCATCCGTTTCTAAACAAATACAAATTAACATTCATTTTGCTCTTCATAAAAAGAGTAAGATTTTTGGAACACGTGAATCCTTAAAAAACATTGAAGGGCTACAGAGTAAGTAGAGGATTTCGTCTTTGCCAGTTCTTTATGCTACTTGTTCATCTGGATTTTTCTCACCTCACTGTTTTATATTTAAAAAATTGTCTAGGCTTCTTACTTTAGTTTTTTTGTTGTTGTTGTTTTGTTTTGTTTTTTTTTTTTTTTTTTACTGGTTTTTCCTTCTTATTTCTTTGTTGACTGCCTTATCTAAATTTCTGTTGCATAGGCCGAATGCAGGGAATCATTGCTACGTTAGCTATCTTCCTTCAGAAAAGTCCCTTTTTGGAGCATACTTTTTCCTCAGATACAAACTCTACTAAAATTTTCAAGAAAGACACATGCAGAGGGGTTAGAAAGGCCAGAGAAGCAACACCAGAAAGAATCTTAAAGATCAAATAGTCCAGAAATTACAAAATGTGACCCTTAGGCCCACACATTAGTTTGCTTGCCAGTTTTATTGAAATATAATTTACATACCTTAAGATCCACTCAACACATTATTCTTTCAAATGGATTGATTTCAACATTTATAAAAAGCTAAATTTTTGCTTTATCTCGGAAAACTAAAGCACTTAGGAACACAGGGTATGAATATGCATGTAGACCAAATTGCTTGGAGTGGAGCGCATTGTTGTTTTCAGATGGGACATGAATCCTGCACTTTGATATCTCTGTACCTCACTGTCTTATACTTAGCAGATTTCATTTGTTAAGACACCATCAGGATCCTGTGGGGATTACGTCTGTGATACCTGATTTAATCCAATCCCCATTCAATAAATCAATATACTTGAGCCCAGAAGAGTGAAAGAAGTTGCCCAAGTAAATTAAAAACAATTTATCCACCAGGCACCGACCATATGTTACTTTAGAAATATTTGGTAAAACAGACTTCAGTTGTAATTCTTAGTGACAAAAACAGAATTCATATAACAACGCTTCTATGTCACTAAATTGCTTTCATGAATGACTAATGGATTTCAGTCTGCAGTTTAAAAAGCACTGCCTATAATAATGCTTTATGTGTTTGAATTCACCGCAACTGATCCTTAAAACATTCTGATAAACTTCAGTTTTAAGGATTGAATTCAGGGTCAAAGGTAGGTAGTAAGTGAATAATAATAGCAATAAGAACAATAAAGGCTAATATTTACTCAGTGCCTACTGTGTGTAAAACAGCATTATGAGGTACATGTAAGGGAGAAGACTTGAAAAGAGTGACTGACAAGATGGGACAAAAAGTCACCCTATCAGGGCACCTGGCTGGCTCAGTCGTTAAGCGTCTGCCTTTGGCTCAGGGCGTGATCCCCGTGTCGGTGTCCTGGGATAGAGCCCCGCACTGGGCTCCCTGCTGGGAGCCTGCTTCCTCCTCTCCCACTCCCCTGCTTGTGTTCCCTCTCTGGCTGTCTCTCTCTCTGTCAAATAAATAAATAAAATCTTTAAAAAAGAAAAAGTTGAAGACATACAAATGGCCAACAGACACATGAAAAAATGTTCAAAATCATTAGCCATCAGGGATATTCAAATCAAAACCACACTAAGATACCACGTTACACCAGTTAGAATGGCAAAAATTGACAAGGCAAGAAACAACAATTGCGGGAGAGGATGTGGAGAAAGGGGATCCCTCCTACATGTTGGTGGGAATGCAAGTTGGTACAGCCACTTTGGAAAACAGTGTGGAGGTCCCTCAAAAAGTTAAAAATTGAGCTACCCTATGATCCAGCCATTGCACTACTGGGTATCTACCCCAAAGATACATACGTAGTGAAGAGAAGGGCCATATGCACCCCAATGTTCATAGCTGCATTGTCCACAATAGCTAAATTGTGGAAGGAGCCGAAATGCCCTTCAACAGATGACTAGATTAAAAAGATGTGGTCCATTTATACAATGGAATATTACTCAGCTATCAGAAAGAACGAATTCTCAACATTTGCTGCAACATGGACGGCACTGGAGGAGATAATGCTAAGTGAAATAAGTCAAGCAGAGAAAGACAATTATATGGTTTCTCTCATCTATGGAACATAAGAACTAGGAAGATCGGTAGGGGAAGAAAGGGATAAAGAAAGGGGGGTAAACAGAAGGGGGAATGAAGCATGAGAGACTATGGACTCTGAGAAACAAACTGAGGGCTTCAGAGGGGCGGGGGGTGGGGGAATGGGATAGGCCGATGATGGGTAGTAAGGAGGGCACGTATTGCATGGTGCACTGGGTGTTATACGCAACTAATGAATCATCAAACTTTACATCAAAAACCAGGGATGTACTGTATGGTGACTAACATAATATAATAAAAAATATTATTATAAAATAAAAAACTTAAAATTAAAAAAAAGTCACCCTATCATCAATGAGTGATTTAATTTTAGGGCGCTGATCAAAAAGAGGGATTTCCATTTGTTTTGAATTAGCATGAAAATGAAAGACTCTAGAACTGTACTGTCCACTATCTTAGCCACTAGCCAGATGTAGCTATTTAAATTTCTAGTTAAAATAATTAAAATTTAAAAAATTAAAAATTCATTTTCTTTGTCACAATGGCCACATTTCAAATACTCAGAAGGCATGTGTGGCTAGTGGCTACCATTTGGACAATACCGATGTAGAGCTTTTCCATTATCACAGAAAGTTCTTTTGGGCAGCACTACTTTTGAGTAATATAGTACCTTTTGAGGCATTAGAGTTCATGTTTGAACAAACGCTAAAATTGCCACGCGCCAAATGTATACAAATTAACCCATGTATATTTTATAGTCCTTTATAAAATGCAATAAGGGGTAGCCGTCATCAGCCAGCCAACATTCATTTCCCTTAGAGAAGTTTACAAGTTAGCTAATGTGAACTAAATGAGTTGGGTGTGGAGTTACCTTAAATTGGTTTTCGTTAAGCTGGTATTTCAAACTTCCCTCCAATTTAACTGCAATTGTTTGAAATGATTAGCTAGCACTAATGTCAAGTGATTCTCATTTCGTGAATAAATGAGAAGTAATTAGGGCAAAGGCAAGTGTTGATAGCATTTATAGAATTCACCGGAAAGCTTAAGTAAATATATAAGCTACTGGACAATGCAAGCCTCTATACCCACCAAAACAATGAAATCTCTTGCAGTAGTTTCTGAAAGCAAAAGAAAATGTGGCAGGTAGACACACGCCAGTCTTAATGTGATTTTTCAAACCACCATTGGCCTGTTAGAGAACACACAGCTGGTGCTAAAGACAGAAACTGAATAAAGGATTTCATAACTACTAGAATTGCTCTACCCAGGGCAAATGACACAAGATAACTGATTCAATTTACCATCTTGTCCCTACTGTGTTATCCTGATTTGGAGAAGGATGGGCTAGAAACAAGTTAATTCTCCAACATTTCCCTGGTTCAGACTTAAGACGCAAAGTCGTCTGTCTCTCCATCTTTATCCAAACCCAGGCGGAACCCACAAGGCCCTGGACCAATGCTTTTCTGCTTTTCTGACTACAACTCACAGTAAAAAGGACGTTTTACACTGGGATCATGTGAAAACACACCTGAAGCAGAAGCTTCCCAAATAATACTTCTTCTTGCTACTGGATGCCCTCTAGTATTTTCTGTTTATTCTGGTCTAAGTCATTGTTTTAAAATGCTGGTCAGGACCCACTAAATTGCTTTTATGACCTCCTAATGGGTTGCAAGCCGCAGTTTGAAAAATAATGCTCTGGGCAATACTAGAATCATCTTTATCCATTCCTGGATATGAATGAAGCCTCCTTGAAAATTGGCTAAAATATGCATAAACATGGTAGCTCATGCAGATATGTTGATCTATCTGAAACACGGATGGAAATACTTTCCGGCTTCTGCACTTTTGACCTGAGCTTTTCTGATGATTTGTTGGGACTGATGTTTCCACTTGCCAGAAGTTCAAAAGCACTTCTCAAATCGGGCTAGTTAATGTTTCCACTTGCCAGAAACAAGTTCAAAGGCCTTTCTCAAACTAGCTCATTATGACTTGGAAGATAAATGGGTTCACCTTTTGTAGAGAGATTTGACCATGAATTATTTTTCCTGCTTCTTAATAATCTCTTTCAGTACAAATGTGGTAAAATTATAAAAACAAGCTGACTCCCTAGAGGAAAGAAAAACATACCATCGGAAAGATTCTATAGAATCTGACACAAGGAAAATGTACTGTCTGAATGATTTGAGCACTTAAAAACCTTTCTATAACAATGTATATTCAGATATCACTTAAGAAAATGAGAAGCCAATAATACTCTACATTAGGGAGAAGGCGACATTGAAAAGATTATTTCATTAACTTCCACTGATTAGGGTGATGTGGTTTTCTAGTTAACCGAATTTATATTGGTTTCAAAAGGTTGTCTTGGTTTGCGTTCTACTGGGAATAGATGGCCAAGAGAGTCAGATATAAGGATCATGGAGATATTTTATTGGAGGGCCAATTAGTATGCCTATTGCTCCCCAAAATATATAATCAATTCAGGACAAAGAATAAGAAAGGCATATCTCACTTAAAAAACCCCTCAAATGTAAGAATTGCTTGGGTTTTTCAGCAAATACTCAGTGCATACCTACTCCATACCAGACACATTGCTGAGTGCTTTTTATATTGATATAACTAACAAGTATTGAATCCCACTAGGTCCTAGGCACTGCCATAAATGCATATGAATAGTAAATAAGTTAAAGCTTATGAAGGGCTGCCATTATTATCCCATCTTACTGATGAGGAAATTGAGGCACAGAAAGGTTATGTAACTTGTAAAAGTTACACAGTAATAAATAAAGAAACTGGAATCAAGCCCCCATAATCTGACTTTAGAGACCAACTTTTTCACGATCACACTACATATTATCTACTGAATCCTTATAATAGCCCTCTAAAATAAAGGCAAAAGGCTAAAAGGCTATGCTTATCATTCTACAGGCAAGGAAACTGAGGCTTAGAAAGGAAGTGTGCCTGGAATATTGTTACAAACTCCTAAATAGGGGGTGCCTGGGTGGCTCAGTCAGTTAGGCCTCTGACTTTGGCTCAGGGCATGATCTCAGGTCCTGGGATTGAGCCCCAAGTGGGGCTCCGTGCTCAGCGGGGAGTCTGCTTGCCCCCTTCCCTCTGCCCCTCCTCCTGCCCATTCTCTCTCTGTCTCTCTCTTAAATAAATAAAATATTTTTTTAAAACCCCCCAAAAACAAAACTCCTAAGTAGGTTAGTTGGAATTTAAACCAAGGTCTTCTGACATTAATCCTCCCCATTGCCATGGAAACACCCCTCCCATGTGTGTATGTGTATACACGTGTGTATATATGTTTATAGCATATATATGTAGTGTGTATATATGTATTTACTCAGTGGCAGAACACAAAAGACACCTAAAGACACCCAAACAATTGGACAAATGTAATGTTTCCTCCTATAACTGACAAACTTGGTAATTTTATTTTTGTATCTTTTTCCTAGGGTATAGTTTTGTTCTTTTATTTCTGAGAGAGCTTTTTAAAGTCAAAAGTACTAACATTTCTCCGCTCTTCATCTTAATATCTTACAACCAAAATTCTGACACACTGTTTATCATACCTACGCTACGGACATCAAATACATTTTAAAATATTTTTGAAGAACAAAATAAAGAACAGAGTTGCCTTTATGACGGTTTTATCGAAATTCAGCTCTCAGTGAGGCTACTGATTTAATTGATCCTCTCTCTACAATTCAGAATAAAAGCAAACATTGGTTTTTTATCTTTTATACACTGCACGTACCTGACACCCATGACACTGAATATATTGCTCTTCATTTAGAAAGATTTGTCTTAAGGGAGCAGCCATGGCCAAATCCGACATACAGATCTGAATATATTCCAGTAAAGTAATAAGGAACAATTTGTTTCCAGAAGTTTACTGTGAAATGGAATGAACTTGTATAAAAGGACTAAGAAGACAAAGGTATAGAAAACCCTTTCCTCACCCTGAATATTTTCTGAAGGAAAAGGTGATTTCTAGTCAAGGCAATTTAACTCCTTTCACTGTCTCACCAAACTTTTGTCTTCAGTCTTTGTCTTAGGCTTTCCTTAAACTCCCTTGCCTCATGTTGCCTTAAACTTGAACTGCAATGGCCATTGCAGAAATGACTGGTGTACTGAAAAGAATCACATGAAAGGTCACAGTGCTCGCCTGAGGGCCAAATGTTAGCATTTTTGCTGAGAAGATCTTTCTACTTGTTGGTGAGGATAAAGGGAAAAATGATGTGCAGTGATTCATGATTTGTTTTTCTGCTTAGGAATGTTCACCAAAAGAAAACTCTACTGACTCCCTGTTTACCACATCCCATTAGGGCCACTGTCCTTTACAGAGAGGCCAGAGGGAAGTGTGATCTCTTGGCCATCTGGTTATCTGCCTGCAAAACCACTTTTCCCTTTGCTAAAACTCCAACTCTGTTAAGTAACCACGGGCCCTCCCAAAGATTTGAACAGGTCCAGTTCTCCTTGTGGTGGTGCTGTGTCCAGAGCAGGGAAGTTTTGCTAACTCTGTAGCTGGCAAGTCCAGATTGTTTCCCACTGTGAATTAGACTGACCCTCTAGGTGGGGACACAGGGGTAGTTTGGATATCCCATTCAAAAAGGAGCTAAAATCACAAGGAAGTCAAGCCATTTGTAAAACTAAATTAATTAATCTAGTATTGGTAAAAAAAAAAACAACCTTCCCTCCACCCTACTGCCCTTCCTTTCTTCCAGTCAATACCCAGAAGCTGGGCAGAATATGACCAATGAGAAAAACTGGTCAATACAGAGTCAAGAAGACAAGATCAATAGAATATTAGGTATTCGTTCTGTAATAGAGCTTTAAAATTATCTTTTAGGTGTTCTGGTTAACATTTTAGGGCTTTTAACTTCACAAGCATGAGCATAGCAATGCTCTTCTGACTCGAAAAAACTAGGTTTTCTTTCCCCAGAAACACACCAAATAAAATACTGGTAAATCAGAAACATATGCCAATACAGCTGGTCATCTTTTAAATAATTAAATGCAAACCTGTTAAATAAACATTAAAAGTTCAGTGATGTGACACCAAGCTTCTCTGGACTTAGATGAAGTTAGAGACTAGTGTACAGAATCAAATGTGTCCTTATTTTTCAAAATAAACAAAGACAGGAGAAAGTAAAATACCCATATACCCTCCAAAATTGATTATCCTTGAATATAAAACTTGTCTTTTTACTCTGTAGCCTGCAGAGGACTGAAACATGCGAAAAAAAAAAAAAAAGGCTAATATAAATACTAAGTGAAAGAAGTTGCACAACAGTATGCATAATGCCAGTTTAGGTCCTTAATAAAGGCAGTATAGATGCTCGAAAAACTATAAATTGTGCCTAGAAGGATTCTTCATTGGACATGTCTCATTTCATATCCTCTTGGCTTCATCTGTCTCTTGCTCTAAGCATTGCTGGAGGGATGTCTTCAGAAGCAGTTTATAAGGCTTCTTAGAGGGTGATCCTGAGAGATCCAGCAGTCAGGAGCACATAGTTGGCCCCAGCTACATTATACGCTTGTGTTAGAAATCCCGCCTTCCCAGCTTCGCTCCCTTGTCCTCATTCCTTTCTCATGGATTGCAGTCTTTAATAAAGTAGAATGTATGAGCCTCTAAGACACACGTGCACACACACACATACACAAACAACTTTAAGTGGTCCTCTAGGCATGTTGAACCAGCCTTGCATACCTGGAATAAATCCCATGTGGTTGTGGCACATAATTCTTTTTATACATCATTGGATTTGATTTCCTAGTGTACATTGCTGAGGGTTTTTGCTTCTATGTTCATGAAAAATACTGGTCTGTAGTTTCCCTTTTTGTGATGTCTTTGTCTGGTTTAGGTATTAGGGTAATTGGTCTTAGAATGAGAAATATTTCCTCTACTTCTGTCTTTTGGAAACATTGTAAAGATGGTATAATTTCCTCCTTGAATGTTTGATATAATTCACCAGTGAACCGATCTGGGCCTGGTACTTTCTATTCTTTGAAGGTCATTAATTATCGATTCAATTTCTTTCATGGATATGGGCCTATTCAAATTGTCTATTTCTTCTTATGTAGTTTCAGTAGATTGTGTCTTTTAAGCAATCAGTTCATTTCATCTAGCTTATTAAATTTGTGGGCATAGAGTTGTTCATAATATTCCTTTTAATCCTTTTACTGTCCATGGGATCCATAGTGATGGCCTCTTTCATTTCTAATATTAGTAATTTGTGTCCTTTCTCTTTTTTTCTTTGTTAGCTTGACGAGCAGCTTACCGATTTCACTGGTCTTTTCAAAGAACCAGCTTCTGGTTTTGATTTCTCTATTGATTTTCCGCTTTAAATTTAATTGCATGAGAGATACCTGCTCTGATTTTTCTTATTTCTTTTCTTTTGCTACTTTGGGATTAATTTCCTCTTTCCTTCCTAGTTTCCAAAGACGGAAACTTAGTTTATTGGTTTTAAATCTTTCTTCTTTTGTAATATGCGTTTCTATATGTTGCTACGAATTTCCCTCCATGCACTGTTTTCGCTGTCACACAAATTTTGATAAATGTTATGTTCATTTTAATTTAGCAAAAAATATTTTAAAATTTCTCTTGAGATTTTTTTTCTTTGACCTGTGTATTTAAAAGTGTGTTGTTTAATCTCCAAGTATTTTGAGATTCTTCCAGCTATCTTTCTGTTATTGATCTAGTTTAATTCCAATAGAGTATGAAAACAGACATTATATGATTTCTAGTCTTTTAAATTTGTTAAGGTGTGTTTTATGACCCAGAATATGGTCTACCTTGGTCAGGTTCATGTGAGTGTGAGAATGTGTGTTCTGCTGTTATTGCATGAAATAACCAATAGGTGTCAATTATATCTAGTTTATAGGTGGTGTTGTTGAGTTCAATAGTGTCTTCACTGATTTTCTGTCTTCTACATCTGTTTTCCATAGAGGGGTCTTAATGTATCCAACTATGGATTCACCTTTTTTTTTTTTTTTGCCAGTTCTATCAGTTTTGCCCAACGTATTTTCATGTCTGCTGATGAGTCTGTTTTTAGAGACGTCAAGAATCATTATGTCTTCTTGGAGAATTAAACCCTTTATCATCATGTAACGCCCCTCTTTATCCCTGATAATTTTACACAGAGCGGACTTCAGAGCAAAGGAAGTTAATAAAGCCACTCCAGCTTTATTTTGATTAGTGTTTCCATGATATATCTATCTCCACCCATTTACTTTTCATCTATATGTATCCTTATATTTAAAGTGGGCTTCTTGCAGGTGGATATGGTTTTTTGATCCACTCTGACAATATCTATCTTTTAATCAGTGTATTTAGACCATTGATATTCAAAGTGATTATTGATATAGTGGGATAAATGGTTACCATATTTATTACTGTTTTCTATTTGTTGCTCTTGTTCTTTTTTCCTATCTTTGTTTTCTACTCTTCTGCCTTTTGTGATTTGGACTGCGCATTTTATGATTCCATTTTCTTGTCTTAGTGAGACAGTTATATTTCTTTCTTTTACTTTTGCATAGTGCCCTAGAGTTTCAATATATATTCACAACTAATCCAAGTCCACTTTCAAACTACACTATACCACTTCATGGATAGTACAACTACGTTACAATAACAAAATAACCCTAATTCCTCCTTTCCCTCCCTTGTATCATTGTCGTCATTCATTTCACTTATACATAAATAAGCACAAATATATACAAGTAAACATAGCTAACTGAATACATTGTTGCTATTGTTTTTAAAAGAGCTACTAAGTCAATTAAGAAAAATAAAAAAATAATAGAGTAAGAAAAAAAAGTTTCTGTTTTACTTTCACTTATTCTTTCTCTGATGTTCTTCCTTTCTTTATGTAGTTCTGAGTTTCTGACTCAGCTCATTTTCCTTTTCTCTGAAGAACTTCTTTTTTTTGTTTCTTGCAAGGCAGGTCTACTAGCAACTAATTACCTCAATTTTTAAAAAGGATTTATTTATTCATTAGAGAGAAAGAGTGAGTTTGGGGGGGGGGGGTTGTGGGAGAGACAGAGGGAGAGGGAGAGAGAATCTCAAGCAGACTCTCTGCTGACACACAGCCCAACCCTGGGCTCAATCTCATGACCCAGAGATCACAGTCTGTTTAGAAAATTTAAAAATAAAAAACAATAAAAGAAATCATTGTTTTCTATCCGGGAATGTAAGGAACCTAGAAGTCATCATTCTCTTCAAACAAGTAAAAATCTGAACAAATTGAAAAATCAAAAACTCTTTTTACACCCATCAGAGAAGGAACATTACAGGAGAAACTGCTGCCCACAAAACTGGAAAGTCAGATGAATACAGATAATTACAAGTTACTGGAGCAGAAATCTATGAGCAGAAGCCTCCATTGGAAACCAATAGCAGGATAGGAAAAACCAAACTGTCATTGATGAATAGTTGAAGGCTCGGTGTGGACAATTCTGAGAGTTAAAAACTCCAGTAGAACCCCATTACCTTACCTATAGAGGAGCAAAGATGAAAATTCAATCTGACTTCTCCTCAGAAACCATACAAGCAAGAAAGAAGTAGAATGAAATATTGAAGGTATTGAGAGGAAAAAAAGAACACCGATGGATTCTGTACCCTGTGGAAACATTGTTCAATAGTAAAGGAGAAATACAGACTCTATCCGACAAACAAAAATCGAGGTAATTAGTGGCACCTGGGTGGCTCAGAGGGTTGAGCATCCAACTCTTGATTTTGGCTCAGGTCATGATCTCAGGGTTGTGAGATCAAGTCCTGCCTTTGGCTCCGGGCTCAGTGGGGAGTCTGCTTGGGATTTTCTCTCTCTGTCCCTCCCCCCACTTGTGTATCCTCTCTGTCTCTCTCAAATAAATAAATAAATCTTTTTAAAAAAAGATTAAAGATTATTTTTCCTCCTGTTCATCTCACATACCTTTAAAAAGAAGTCTTCCGGCAGCCTGGAATAGGACACATAGAAGTGTATGGGGAGCACCTCTCAGGTCAAAAGGAGTCACTAAGGATCTGGTAAAAGTTTCCTTGTAAGTTAAGCATCAGTAACACCTGGAACAATACTCCCTGATATCAACTCAGGGTAGGGAAAGCACCAAACACCCTATGTGCTAATAAAAGAAAATCAAGCCGTTTTTGTTCTGAAAGTCTCTTACAGTCCAGTCAATGACCTGTGATTTTCCACCCAGAGGTGCCCTGTCTCTTGACTCGAGATAGCTAAAGAAGTGAAAAGGCTCCATGCATTCCAGAAACGGTCACTGTCATCTTTGACTTGGTAAAGTGCTGAATACCAGTTTTAAAACCTTAAATGTGCTAGCCATTAAGTAACACTCGGATGTTAGTTCCACTTTTTAATTACTCAAGGATCAGATTTAGCAAACAAAAATAAAGATTACCCAGTTAAATCTGAATTCCAGTGAAACAACAAATACTTTTTTTAGTATATGATTCCAATGCAGTATTCAGGACAAACTTACACTAAAAAAAAAAAAAAAAAAAAAAAGGAGGGGGGGAAGCTTTGCTGTTTCTCTGCAATTCGCATTTAACCGGATGTCCTGCATTTAATGTTGCAACCCTACTCAAATTACACAGATGATAGGTAAATGTTTGGGGAATTGATGCTCTTTGTTTTGTTTAGATGAAGAGTTTGATTCTATTTGTGTTAAGATTTTTGATGAAAGGATCAGCTAAATTACGTGGAGGCCATAGAAATGAGTCAGAATTGTAGCAGGAAGGGTTTTGATTCGGTTTAAGGAAAGCTATTTTGACTCAGCAGATACTCAGTTTTGGATACTTAAAATACATATTTTTTTCTCAATATAACTTTTTCAAGATCCAAGATCCTCTGAGATATCATTGACTATAAATGCTAAGATACGTTAGGTATAAAAACCAAGATGTTTGGAACAATGGAGAAAAGGAGACTGAACGTTGGCGAAGACTTAGACTGTCAGCGCAGACAATGGTTACATCTGGTTACATCTCAGAGGAGTGAATCGTTGAAGGACCTGAAAGCACCGTCTAGTAGAAATTTTTGTTTGTACATGTAGACTCTGAGAGAAGTGTTCTAGAGAGTTCTTAATATTTAAAAATATAATTTTGAATTTAGGTTTTCATCTGAAAGTTTTCCCTTTGAGAGCAGACTGCTGCCAGACCGCAGAGCTGTGTCTTCGGCTCCTCGGAATCAACCACAGCACCTTGCAAAGCAGGTAGCTCAAGACATGTTCCAACCGAGAGATTAAGAGCCCAAATTCGTATGGAAGGAAACATTTGCTCTTGACCACAATGTCCCCCCGTGGGCCATCACAGCAGATCTTCCAGCAAGTAAATATGGATCGTTCGCTACCCTATTCATAGTGACAGAGGAGCTGTCAAATCATCTTTGTGCTTCTTTTGCTTGTGTGTCCCAAGTTTTATTTTCTTCTCAGTGATGTCACCTCAACAGTCTTGTTTTTCTGGTTCTTCATTGAGCACTTTGATATCCTCCTGCCTTCCTCTAGCTGCTTCCAGCACCCATTATGTTCCCTTTGCCTTACTGATTTATCACACCCATTTCCTGCATGTGTTCCCAGAGTAATGTTTGCTCCATGAGAGGGATTTCCTTGTAGACGGTTCTGCCCAGAATATGTGATGCAATGCAGACAACAGAGAGAATCTGTTCAACTGGACACATACCTTTTTTTCCCCCTGAACCTTCAACTAAACATTTATCACCAAGCTGTGTTTCTTAAGCACTCCCATACTCAGCACACTATCAGTAACTGTTCTGGTCAAAGTAAGACAGGCTTTCCTCAATCTTATGCTTACAAAAGAGTACTTTGTCAGTTCGTTTTTAAAATGATTTTATTTATTTATTAGAGAGAGAGAACACAAGCAGGGGGAGCAGCAGAGGGAGAGGGAGAAGCAGGCTCCCAGCTGAGCAGGGAGCCCGACGTGGGATCATGACCTGAGCCGAGCAGAAGACAGATGCCCTACCGACTGAGCCACCCAGGTGCTCCTGTCAGTTCATTTTTTAAGAGACATTTCCTTTGTTTCTTTCTCCCACCATCTCTCTCCTTAAAGCACCAATCTGTAACCCACCTCCCAATTTAAAAATTATTTACATTTTTGAATAGGGAAGGCAAATGCACGTTATAAAATGCAAAAGGTACAGATGATTTGGACAGAAAATAAGCACCCCACCCCATCTCCTGCCACCGTGCAACTCACCTGGCAAACACTGTTAGTATGAGAATCTCTCCATGGATGAGCTACACTTACACAAGCATATATATTAATTGCAAAAGGTCGTGGACTTTATTATTATTTCTTTTTTAAAGAGAGAGTGTGGGTGCATGTGTGCAAGTGGGGGTGGGGGTAGGGGCAGAGGGTGAGGAGTCTTCACATCCAGCATCAGCTCATCTTGGGGCTCGATATCATGACCCTGAGATTATGACCTGAGCCGAAATTAAGAGTCAGACGCTTAACCAACTGAGCCACCCAGGAGCCCCAAAAGGTTGTGGACTTTAAACACTGTTCTGCTATTTGCTTTATAAAAAAAATAATATTTATTAGGTATAGAATTCCCTTTTGTACATGGAACATTTCACGTAAACTATTCACCTCTATATATACCCTTCTAGAGATCACCTGGAAGACGTACGTTCTGGACTCTGAAATACAGAGCTTCTGAGATCTATAGATCACATTTGTACAGATCAATTCTGACACTGCCTCAGATAACCCAGTCACATAAATTTTTTAAGTAATCTTCAATCTGTCCTCCTTATCCACTGAAGCCATTACCAGGAGAAATTTTCAGTCCTTATTTCTCTTTTTGCTTAAGATGAATGGATGGCTTGCCCCATCCATAGAGGCTTTGGAAAGTGCCGCAGAAAATCTTCTCCATTGCTTCCAAAAGATAGCCCAGACCCTTGAGGTACAGCTCGGACTCTGCTACTCGGATAAATCAACCCAGTGCTGACTTCCGGCAATAAAGCGTACTGGAAACATTTTATATGAATGATCTTATATAACTGATATTGTATTAATCCTGACAAAATATTATTTCTCTCTTTTCATGCACAGGGAATGGAAATAGGTCAAGTTTTTGTACCAACCATGCTTACACCTTTTTTCTAGTCTTTGGTTTATAAGTCTTCCATTGAGGTAGATAGATTCTAGAAGCTCAGACCTTCTTGACATTTCCTACAGTGTGGGTGTCACATAATTAAAACAATGGCAGGCCCAAAGTGTGAGTGGCTTCACATCAAAGCTCTATAGTTGCAGTCACGGGCCTTCCGTGCTGATATTTGCATATCACCTGGAGATAGAAGTATGATGAAACCTATAATAAGACTTCCTCTTCATGGGAAATCCACACTTGTTTGCATTTGGTGTCTTCCAGAAAGTGAAAGCCTGAGAAGCACCCTGTTTGTTCTCATCCCTAATGAAAGAGAATATTGAGCCATGCTCAATCATGCTGTCTTACTACAAGAAGTTTTGGAGAAATGGGAATGCAGTCTTCAAGAGACACTCTGATGGAAGTGGCAATACATCCACGGCAGAAGATACAGCTGAGCTTCTCAAGTAACACCCAGTCACATCCCTTCAGTCTTTCACTTAGAAAGCCTCACCATCTCAGTTTGCAAAATGACTGCGATTAGAATGGACACCTTCATTTGCATAGGACAGTTTTGGCTAAGGAAAGATACTTCACTGAGGCTACCTAGTACCTGAGTCCTTATCTGTCACACAGCCTTCCTCAGTTTACCCACAAGCATTGGCTTTAGAGTGGACCCCTTACTCATTGACATAATTCCAGTTTATTTAAAATATGCGTGTATCAAACAAAGTACTGACTTGTTAGGATGGTTTGGAAAATTAAATGACATAGGAAGTGCTAAAACTCTTAGATTCGGAGTGCTGTCCAATAAAAATGTCATGCTGGTCACAAATGTAGGCCGCATAAACAATTCTGAAGTTTCTTGTAGTCCAATTTAAAAAGTATGAAGAAACAGTTAAAAATAACTTCCATAATATTTTCTTTAATCTGACATGCCTAAAACATTGTCAACTTAACATTTGATCAATGTAAAATGTATTAAGTAAATATTTTACGCTCTTTTTTTCATACTAAGCCTTTGAAATCTGGTGGGCATTCTACATTTACAGTATTTCTCAGTTTGGATGGATGACATTTCAAGTGGTCAGTAGTCACATGTTGTTAGGATACTGAACAGTGTAGTCTTGGAACAATGGAAAACATTCCATAAATATTAGCCATTTTAGCTTTTACTAATATCCTTTTTCTCTGTGGTACTTTTTTACTCTCTTCAGCATTTATTTACTTTGTATTACAGCTACTGTTTATTTTATCCTTCTATAAAGAATGTTCGTTGAATGGCATTTTTGTTTTCTGTAGACATTTGTCTAATACACATCCATTGAGAATCCATATTCTAGGCACTATGTGGTCTATTTTCCAGGTTTGAATTTTCCATAGTTAGTGACAGTTTCCCTATGGTAGGCACCCGATATGTATCTGGCACATGAATTGCCTAGTTTTGTGTACTCACATACATTTCTGACTAGTGTTTCTCAAAAAAAGTATGGTTTTCATAGATTTAGACTTTTCTTTTTAATTAATAAGCAGTGATGGTATTTGCTTTGACTGAGTATAAGAATTTAGTCATAGTTGTTTCTTTATTGTGCAATCATAGAGTGATTGCTCCACTGATGGATTCTTCCAGGATCTGCATTGCCACAGAGAGACACAAACTTGGTACTACTTCATAACTTTGTGTCGGAAGTAAACAAAACTAGACATTTTTATGTAGTGTTTTAAGTGATTAACCAAAATAACCTAATATGAAAGTTCTATACAAACCATAAAGGCTATAAAATGTTAGTTGCTGCTAATATAGTTATTAGTGGTCTATAGTACAATTTGCCTTTTGTTACATAGACTATTGACCCATGACAAGCTCTTTGGGAGAAAATAAAATGAATTTGTGGTCAAACAAGTATAGAAAATTATATATACCATACACCATGGTTGGATAGTAATAATGCACATTAGGATATTTAAAGCCTTTTTAAATTCAGTAATAAAGAAATCTACTTGACTTTGTTATTTGATCAACAAAAATAATTTTTCAAGGTGACATCTGTAACTCCTACAAAACTGATATACTGGGGCACCTTGGTGGTATAGTTGGCTAACTCTTGGTTTGGGCTCACAGCATGATCTCAGGGTCCTGAGATCAAGCCCCAACTCAGGCTTTCATGCTCAGCGCAGAATCTGTTTGGGACTTTCTGTCTCTTTCCCCTTGCCCCTCCTCCCCCCCAAAATAAATAAATCTTTTTAAAAAACCTGATATGCTATGGAATACAAAACTGGCAAATTCTGGACTAATAGAACAGCATATGCAGTCAAGAGATCTGGATTTTAAGTTTGGTTCCCCACTACCTACAACTGAATCTTATCCAAGTCTTATCTCTCTGAACCTCGGTTCCTTCTTTCGAAAACATATAAATAAGTGATTTTCAACCTGATCACACATTTTCATCACCTGTGGAATGTGTAAACTAGACGTGGCTGAGCCCCAGCCCCAAAGACTCGGACTCTGTAGGTTTGGGATGTGGCCTTGGTGTCTGTTGCACATATGTGTGTACGCACATGCGTATGTAGGCACTGGGTACTAAAGCAAAACGTATTGCTTATGATGGACTACTTGGAAGATGTTAAGGTGAACACAGTCTGGGGCAGACATAGGAGGGAAAGTACAATCATGAAAGTGAAGAAATTAAGTTTTGTGTAAATAAGAGATATTTCCACAATGAATATCAGAAGGTGCTGTGGAATCAGCTGGAATTCTGTGGTAAAGGATTCAAAGTACGTCAAACTGACCCATTTACCAATTACTATGTAGTTGGGAATGTGGTATATATCTTAGTTTCAGGCTATCTCTGTTTCAATTGGAAATAATTCTCTATAAACTGATTAGTGTCTGATAAGTCTCTTTATTCATGTTCTCTTAGAAATAAAGAAGAAAAATCAACCCGCCTTCCCTAATGTTAGCAACTTCCTATATTAGTCATATAGCAGTTAATTTGTTATAGCTGTCAACAGAGAATCTTAAATTCCATACAAAACTAATCATTATTACAGGGTTTTAGTTTTGGCATAAAGAAATAAATGGAATTTGGAAATGTGATCCATTTTTACTTTATTCTATTAACTTATCAAAATAGGTTTACTCATTTTTTCCTTGCCTCCACAGACCCAACTAAATACATCTTAACCAAACCAGTGAGTAAGTATACCCTTCCTGCATCATGGGACTTTCTGTGTCATTCTGACAAAGGTCAGGTTGAAACAATGCGTCCTGAACTACACCCACAAAGCCAATGGTTTAAACAAAGATACTATCATGAAGGGTTTTCCAAATTGTTACACCACAACCCTGCAATCCAGCTGAACCTTCTACAGAAATCCCCCAGGACTGGACTTGGCTCCCTTCACCTGCATTTTCTGCATATGACACATGGAGGAAGAAAACATTTGAGCAAAAATCTGAGGACAGATTTCAGGGTACTTAACAAGAGGTGTTGAACAGGATTGCAGAAATCACGCCTGAGAACCAACATGCTAAATGTGTTTTCAACATCAAAGTCAAACAGCAATGTGGTTATTTAGATTGTTTCTGACTCCCCTTTTGGATAATTCAGTCCAAGTCTTCATTGGTAGGATTTTAAGGTCTAAATTATTGAATGCTAGTTTTAACCGTTTGCTTCCATTCACATGTACAAAGTCTGAAGAGAAAGAAAACATACAAAATGTTTTTTTTTTTAGCTCAAACATATTGACATCTTTGTGACTTTACAACTGTGCAAAAGAACCAAAATACTTTACATATATTTTTTCCATATCTTTTTTGTGGATTTTCACAATGCTCAATATCTCAAAATAGTAGGCATTTTTCAATAAGGCACAATCGCTATCTAGAATTTCTTCATGTGATACCATTTTTGCATATAGGCATATGCAAAATAAAAACAAATTAGTATGGATCATCTTCCAATCAGATAAAAGCAGACAGAAAAGAAGTACTACTCTCCCTTAAGAATAAGATATTTTCTCATCATAATAAAAATGCTCAAGGAATTACATAATTCTTTCAGTTTACTGTGGGGACCTTTAATGTGCCTTTTGTTTGTAAAAAGTAATTTATCCAAGAGACAAGACATATAGCTAAAAACTAAGATTAAAAAACACATAACAGAAACAGAGTACAGAAAATGTTGCTATTGTAGCTTATCAGATGTGGATATTAAAATAACTATGATTCATAAGTTCAAAAACTAAAGATAAGCCTAAAGAATTCATGCAGAGAACTGGAGTATGAGTAAGGAATCAAAAGAAAATTATAGAGCTATAAACAATAATTGGTATTAAGAACTCATTAGATGATTGTGATGAGTTGAATGGTGGTTCCCAAAAAGATATGTCCATGTCCTAACCCCCAAAAACTGTGAATGTTACCTTACTTGGGAAGACGGTGTTTGCAGACATAAGTAAGTTAAGGATCTCTAGATGAGATCATCCTGAGTTATTTGGGTGGGCTCTAAATCCAATGACAAGTGTCCTTATAAGAGACACATAAAGGAAAGACATACAGAGAAGAGAAGGCCATATGAAGAGGAGGGAGATATTGGACCGAAGCAGCCAGAAGCCAAAGAATAGCTGGGATCATGAAAAGATGGGAGAGGCAAGGGAGGACTTTATCGTAGAGTCTTCGGAGGGGAGAACAGCTCTGCCAACACCTTAATTTCACACTGCTTCCAGAAACGTGGGAGAAAAAAATTTTGTTGTTTTAAGCCATCAAGTTGTGGTATCTTGTTATGGTATTCCCCAGAAATTAATCAGTGGTTTAGCACTGATTAGGCACGGGTGAAGGGAAGATTTTTGAGCTAGGACATAGGTCAGTAGAAAATATCTAGATAGAAACATCAACAGCAAAAGGTATAGAAAAGAGCTTAAGAGACATATGTAACACTGTAAAATATTAACCTACATGTATGTTAGCTCCCAGGAGAAGAAAAAGAGAAAAAATTAAGGCAGAAACAGTATTGAAGAGATAATGGCTGAGAGTTTTTAAAAACTAGTGAAAGACATAAAATCCAGGATTCAAAAAGTTTTATAAAATCCAAACAGGGAAAAAGGAAAAGAAAAGAAAAGGAAAGAAAAAAGACAAGAGAAAAAAGAAAAGAAGTAAACACCTACACACATTTTGACGAAAGTGATGAAAAACAAAAATAAAAAGAACTATGTAAGGAACCACAGATAAATGATATATCACTTTCATAGGAATTATCAAGTATGTATGTATACGTATTTCATTTTCCTTCTCTGTCAATAAAGTAAGCATTCTTTTAGTGATTCATTGATAGAGGACGGAAATAAAAAATATACTTTATAATCTAAAATGATTGATAATACAGTATAATATAGAAATATATTAATTTAATGCATCTTAGTATGTATTATATACTACATATACCTGATAATCCAATATACTTGACAATACAAAAGAAAAAAAAATTATAAAAAAGGATACAAAGTACAACTATCAAACAAATAATAAGATCTAAATATATCATTAATTACATTATATATAACTGACTAAATACTCTGGTTAAAAATTATCATTAGTTTTAATTTCCAAAAAAATCACATACTGCTTTAAAGAGAAAGACTTTAAACATAAAGACTTAAGAAAGGTAAAAGAAGGGGCGCCTGGGTGGCACAGCGGTTAAGCGTCTGCCTTCGGCTCAGGGCGTGATCCCGGCGTTCTGGGATCGAGCCCCACATCAGGCTCCTCCACTATGAGCCTGCTTCTTCCTCTCCCACTCCCCCTGCTTGTGTTCCCTCTCTCGCTGGCTGTCTCTATCTCTGTCAAATAAATAAATAAAATCTTTAAAAAAAAAAAAAGAAAGGTAAAAGAAAAAGGAGCATAAAAGATACACAATGAAAACAGAAACCAAAAGAGAGATGGTATAGTTATGTTAGTATTAGACAAAACAAAAGCAGTGACAGATGTAAAGGAGAGTTCATGAAGATAAAAAGGTCAATCCACTAGGGTGATACAGTATATAATTTAAACTGTATTTACTCCTAATAAAATAGTCTCAAAATACATAAAGCAAAAAATGACGGAACTAAATGCAAAAGTAACCAAGCCTACAAATACAGTCAGATTAAAAAGAAACAAACAAAACTCCTCTCAGGGGCGCCTGGGTGGCGCAGCAGTTAAGCGTCTGCCTTCGGCTCAGGGCGTGATCCCGGTGTTGTGGGATCGAGCCCCACATCAGGCTCCTCTGCTATGAGCCTGCTTCTTCCTCTCCCACTCCCCCTGCTTGTGTTCCCTCTCTCGCTGGCTGTCTCTATCTCTGTCAAATAAATAAAATCTTAAAAAAAAAAAACAAAAAAACTCCTCTCAGTAACTGACAGAGGAAGCAGTGGGAAAATCAGTGAGCACATAGAATATGTGAAAAATATGAGAGCAGGTGACTCGGCAGACTTACATAGAACAGAGTTCACAGCATCTGCAGGATACACATTCTATTCAAGAAAACATGAAGCATCTACCAAAAGTGAAAACATACTGGGCTAGAAATCAAGTCTCAGTAAATTATAAAAGATGGGAGTCATAAAGAGTAGGTTTTAAGGTATAATAAAGCTAGAAATAAGTTGCAAAATAACTAGAATGTTTCCCAATTTGGGGAAAATTAAATAATATACTGCTAAATAAATCCTTGGTCAAAGAACAAATTCCTCAGGGAAAACTGGTAAATATTTTGAGCTGGATGACAGTGAAGATGTGACATCAAAAATTGTAAGATAATGCTAAACAGTGCTCCTAGAGAAAAATATATAGCCTTAAATGCATTCATTAAAAAAGAAAAGTTAAAACACTCAAATGATCTAAATATACAACTCAAGTGGATGGGAAAAAACCCATCAACTAAAATCCAGAGAAAGTAGAAGGAAGAAAATAATAAGCATAAAAACAGAAATGAATGGAAACAATAAAAAAAAAACACAATGGAGAAAAACCAATAAAAACAAAAGTTGGTTCTTTGAAAAGATAAAATTTTAAACTGGCAAGATTGTTAAGTAAATAAGAAGGAAAGACAAAAATATTACAGGAAACATAGCACAGACATAAAATGCAAATAAAGGATGAAATGAATGGCTTTAATGAAAACTTGAAAATTAGGTGAAATTGACATATTCCTTAATAAATTACAAAGCTGAAAAAAGATGACTAAAATAGTCTTATATTTATTAAATATGTTAATCTATACTTTAAAATTCTCCAAAAGAAAACTCCAGACTTGAATGGCTTTGCCAATGAATTCTTTTTAACATTTAAGGAAGGAGTACCTGTCTTACACAAACTATTTCTGAGAATATTAAGAAGGAAACTCTTTCACTTGTTTTATAATGTAAACAGAAATGAAGAATTCCTAACAAAATATTAGTGACTCAAACACAATAATGTATGCATGACCAAGTTGGGTTCTTCTTGATATAAAAAAATTATTTTAAAGTTCAAAAACCAATTAATATAATTTCCCACATCAACAACAAAAGGACAAAAGTCACATGATCATCTGAATAGATGAAAAAAAATTGTTGATAAAATCCAATAGCCATCTATGGTAAAAACAAAAGAAAACAAAAACTCTTACCACACTTGAAATAGAACAAAACTTTCTTAACCTGGTTAAAAAAAAACAAAAACAAAAACAAAAAATATCCTCTCCAACATTTGTTGTTTCCTGCCTTGTCAATTTTTGCCATTCTAACTGGCAAAAGGTGGTATTTCAATGTTGGAGAGGATGTGGAGAAAGGGGATCCCTCTTACATTTTTGGCGGGAATGCAAGTTGGTATAGCCACTCTGGAAAACAATGTGGAGGTCCTTTCAAAAGTTAAAAATTGAGCTACCCTATGATCCAGCCATTGCACTACTGGGTATTTACCCCAAAGATACAGACGTAGTGAAGAGAAGGGCCATATGCACCCCAATGTTCAGAGCAGCTCTGTCCACAATAGCTAAATCGTGGAAGGAACTGAGATGCCCTTCAACAGATGACTGGATTAAGAAGTTGTGGTCCATATATACAATGGAATATTACTCAGCTATCAGAAAGAACGAGTTCTCAACATTTGCTACAACATGGACGGCACTGGAGGAGATAATGCTAAGTGAAATAAGTCAAGCAGAGAAAGACAATTATCATATGATTTCTCTCATCTATGGAACATAAGAACTAGGAAGATCGGTAGGGGAAGAAAGGGATAAAGAAAGGGGGGGTAATCAGAAGCGGGAGTGAAGCATGATGGGTGTTATACGCAACTAATGAATCATCGAACTTTACATCAAAAACCAGGGATGTACTGTACGGTGACTAACATAATATAATAAAAAATTATTATAAAACAAAACAAAAAAAACCCCAAAAACAAAACAAAACTTCAGAAACCTTATAGCAAAGACCATCCTTGGTGTTGAATTATTGAAGTCTTTCACCCTATGGTAGGGGACAAAACAAGGCATGCATTATTATCACTTCTATTCAGCATTGTGTTAGTAGTCCTAGCTAGTGTAATAAAGCTAGAAAAAGAAATAAAAGGTAGACACATGAAGAAGGCAAAAAAATAAAAACTGTTGCAAGTCATCCTCAATAGTTCTTGTAGAGACTCTATTAAACAATTAAAGTAAGTGAATTAAGCAATCTGTTGGATACAAAATTAGTGTACAAGTATCAATTAAATTTCAATATTCTAATAAGTAGAAAATTAAAATTAAAGATTTATTATAACTTCAAAAATACCTAATACCTAGGAATGAATGAAAATTTTGTAAGAACTCAACACATACACACACAACTATAAAACCTTATTAAGAGAAATTAAAGAAGAATTAAATAAAGGAAAGGGTTGCCATGTTTATGAATTGGAAAAGTTTTTATTGTTAGCATGTTGGTTTTTCCGAAATTGATCTATCAAATAAATGCACTCACAAAAAAAAAAAAAAAAATTGAAAAATAAATAAAAAATAAATGCATGCCCTCACAAATAAAAATCCAGCAGACTTTTTTGGCACATAAAATTTGGCAAGTTAATTCTAAAACTTACATGGAAAAGCAAAAGGCCAAAAAAGCCAAGACTATCTTGAAGGAAAAGAATGAAGTTGTATGATTTACACTACCAGATGTCAAAACTTATTATAAAGCTACAATAATTGTTACAATATGGAATTGGAACAAGATTGACAAATAAACCAATGAGATAAAAGAGAGTCCCCAAACAGACCAGCATCTAAATGGAAACTTGATTTGTGGCAAAGGTGGAATTGCAAAGCAGTGAGAAAACAGATGAATGCTGGACCAATTGAATTACTATGTGAAGATACATACCCTTGGACCCCTATCTCACACCATACGTAAAAATTAACTCAAGGCTAGTTATAGAGCCAAATGTGAAAGATGACACAAGAAGTCTCTATATAATAAAATACAGAATATCCTTATGGCCTTATACAAGGCAAAGATGTCTTAAAAAGAGAATCATAAGCCCTATATAGATAAGGTCTGAAAATTGGGGTAAGAACTTGTCAAAATAAACCATTAAGAAAGTAAAAACACAAATTATTGAGTATGGGCAGATATCTGCAAGCTATAAAACCAACAAAGAGCTTATGTCTGCAAGAACAAGGGCACAATACATTGAATAAAAAGATTCAACAACATCAGTTATTTGGGAATGCGTATTAGAGCCACACCGCGATACATCTATCTCAATACCAGAAATTGCCACCGGTTGAGAACCACTGGTTTTGATGACATGGAATTTTGGGTTTAAAATTGACCAGCTGCTTGACTTTGGACAAAGATTTCTTCATCTGTAAATGAATGATAACAATATATGCTCAAAGTGTTTTATCTCTACACTTCAGAAGTTCTATTCTTATGTTTCTAAATGAAATAAACAAACAAAAAACTCCACCCTAAATTTTAGGCAATTGACAAACAAAGGGATCTCACATTTGGAAAACACATTTCAGACCATGCGGTCAGGTTGTGACTCTAACTGAACCAATACACAATACACACCCAACCAATATACATTACATTCATGGGCTAATGTAAAAATATATTTTAAAAAATTATCATTTTAGTGTTTGACCAGCTAATCTTAGCTTTTGTATGTTATTATTAAAAAAAAAAACCTCAAAACAAAGGTCTTCCTATGTTGCTTTTGTTCCTTTTTTTGGCTATTTTGGTTAATACCCAATATTTATCTAATGTTTATTTACAAATGTATACATGCAAATGCCTAGTGGAATACTGAACATATAGATATTCTTGTGTTTGATTACACAGAAGTTGTATTTCTGACTTTGAAAGCCCTAATTCTATTATTAAAGCATTTGCAAATTTGAAAACAATTTTTATGTTAAAATTACAAAGTCTCAAAAATCTCATTCTTCTTTCATTTTTGTCATTTCATAAAACTCTACAACTCGTGGTTTTGATTTTGACTTCTTGCCTCCTGAATGCCTAGGGGCAAAATGTAATTTTCCACTATTTTCTTAAGAGTGTAGAGGTCTGGGGGTGAGAGCGTATGGTTGTGAGGAGAAATAGCACCGATTACTGGAAAATCCTTGGAAACTGCCAAAATTCCTAATGTCCTGAGACTTCATTTTCCCTTTTCAGTGAACATTGTCTGGGGATATAAACAACTGGCTTCCCATTTGGAGTTGGTTTTGTTACAGAGAGAAAATAGGCTTTGAAATTAGTTAGGTAGGCGACCTTAGTTTTGAACGCAGACTTTCTATTTAGCACTTGTGTGACATTAGGAAAGTACTTATTTCTCTAAACGTCCACTTACGCATCAAGTGAATAAAAAATATATATATTATTTACCTTTTTTGGAGTTAGAATAACAAATGGAAAATACACAGAGCTGTACCTGATACATGTAAATACGGAGTAAGTATAGACTCTCTTCCTACTCCTTCCTGTTCCCTTGGATAATCCTTGTAGTCCTACAAGGTGTTTTGCACCCTGGCTCTACTCTTCCTCCTTGATAGTCACTCCTCAGACCCTTCCTTAAAAATTAGTTTGCTGTGGGAGTTGCCTTCCCTGTAGCTTTATTTTATTTTTCATTTTTGAGAGAGAGAGAGAAAGACAGAGAGAGAGTGTGCATGTGAGCAGGGAGGAGAGGGGAGAGAGGCAGAGGAGAGAGAGAATCCCAAGCAGGCTCCATGCCCAGTGAAGAGCCCAGTGCAGCCGATCCCATGACCCTGGGACTATGACCTGAGCCAAAATCAAGAGTGGGATATTTGACTGAGCTACTCAGGCACCCCTTCCTTGCAGCTTTTAAAAACTATTAAGTAAGATTAAAGGAGTCAATCGTCTGGTTTTTTTCAAACTGCGTGTACTAATTTCCTGTTCCTTTGAGAAGTAGCTTTATGTTCTTTTAGTGTGTATATTCCTTTCATTCCACTTTGGTTTCCCTGCTTTTGCTAATGGTTAACATGCTCTTCCCAAGGATTTATGTGACTCTCCCCACTTGGTATCTGAGTGGTATTTTCACCAGGATGAGTTCTGCTGTTACCTATGTTTCCTTCTACAGGAAGCACAGTGGAAAAGAATGCAAGGCCCCCAGGTGACTTTCCTAGACACTCTATGGCCCCTAGGACAACACAGCCACTTGAAATAAGCCTTGATGACTGATGAAGAGACCGGAGTCCTTATACTCGTGGTTCCACCTTACATTTGTCACATATCATCATTCCTTTTAGCCACACAAGTTGGGGGGCAGAGAAGAATGTATTGGTTGTACAATGAGACATAAAACCAAAAATATTCCAGGTGATTCAATAAAGAGTATATGACAAATAAGTCTTAAGATAACTCTGCACTTTAAAGCTGATCTCCATGGTGTTTTTAAGAGAAGAATATAGAAGAGAACATTCTTTGCCTAATTACAATTTGCCTGGAGCTTGATGTTATCGCTGTGGGTGTCTGCAACAATGGATTTTGCTGCCAGCCCCTGGCAGACTCTGCTGCTTATGCCAAAGCTCCTTCTGAGGACACCCAAGTAAAGCAGGGCCTTGAGGAGCTGTGCACTGATTTAAGAAATCCATAGAAATATATAGTTTTAAGTCAAAATGTATTTTGCTCAAATACTTAAGGTTAGTTATTTTTAAATATGCAAAATGGAAAAGATAATGGCGACACTTTATTATGTCAGAAAAGGAAAAAAAAGAGCTATAAATACAGGTTTTAGGAATTGGGATTCATTTCTCAAAGGTCAAAGGTATCTGGCTCTGTTTAATTGTCAAAGAAAAATTGCATTTAAGTTAAGTTGTGTGAATCTGACAGAAATCTTTAAGAGCTGTTTGGGGAGAAACTTTAAATTGAGCAAATTTCAGAAACAACCTCATTAAACATATTCAAGGAAGTATGGAACGAGGCTATTTTTCCTTTGGTTTAAAACAGTGTTTTGCTGACTAAAGACGTATGGTACTTCCTGAAATACTGCAAAGTTATTCTTGCTTTTCTCTTCGCACTCAACCATGCTTCCTCCATATTATACATATTACTGTAGGTGATAATATACCTCCATATTATCTATATTATTCTCAAATTCTTTTAGATATATGCCTTTCTCAGCGCCTCTGTGACTTATAGAACTGGACTGAGCCAAAGAGCTTCTTCAGTGAGATGATCAGAGTTGGCCATGTTTGAAGGAAAACTGGTCCTCCAACCTCAGGGGGGGAAGCATGGAAGGAGGCAGTGCGTAATCAGAAAGTGGAGCTCCACCTGGTTTGGCTGACCGCTCCTCCTCCAGCTTCTGTTTAGAAAGGAATGGAGAAATGGGAGGACTACATTCAGAAGGATAGCCAGGCACCACGGCAGCCTTTTGAGTCAGCACAAACCCTGTATGACCATGTCATTATGCACTCAACTCTTCACGAAGTTCTGCTCTACTCACTAATGCGTCTGTTGTGTGGGCAGTTGTATTGCTCAAGTTATAGTTTCTACTTGTGGTAGTATTCCATCTGAGTCACCAGAGTGCTTTATCTATCCTACCAGGATACAGTTTTTGAACTGATGCAACTGATCTTCCAGAAGGCTGCCATCCAACCATTAGAAGGAAAATTTGATTATTGTTGGTTTCCTTTTTTAAACTTGATTACCAATGGCATACTGACTCTTAAATTCAACAAAAAGTACACTCTGTATTAGTGATGACTAATTTTTCATAAGAGTAACCAGATTTCAGATCTTATTCTACTGTACAGAGAGGTTACCAATAATCCAGTGGAAAATGTTGGCCAGTTTAAAGATCAGTACAAAAGAGCAGTAATTGTTTTTAAAAACTCCCTCCCTCGGGGCGCCTGGGTGGCACAGCGGTTAAGCGTCTGCCTTCGGCTCAGGGCATGATCCCGGAGTTCTGGGATCGAGCCCCACATCAGGCTTCTCCACTATGAGCCTGCTTCTTCCTCTCCCACTCCCCTGCTTGTGCTCCCTCTCTCACTGGCTGTCTCTATCTCTGTCAAATAAGTAAATAAAATCTTTAAAAAAATAAAAATAAAAAATATAAAAATAAAAAAAATTAAAACTCCCTCCCTTAAACAGCATTATATTATCAGCAAACTACTCCAACAAGTTGGAAGACATAAAGGACAGAGAAGAATATGAATTTAGTCGGTGTGAGTCCAAAAGTCAAGGTGGAGAAGTTCTTCCAATCTTCAAGGGGTACCACGACACCTCATTAAAGTGAGGAAAAGGGCAGCTTCCCTGTCATTTACCTTGTATCAATCCTAGGAATTTCCCAATTTGTCAGATCCTACTGTGCATTATACGTTCCTCTTATTATTTTGGTTTTATCTTCCTTCCTTCGAAGAAGGCTTCATTTGAAGCAAATGATTTTGTTTGTTTTGGTGGAGTGGGGAATGGTAACCCATGGTGGCTGTATCTTGCCTCCCTCCTCAAGTATTTATTTGTGAATTTATGTTTGGCTTCACTTGCAGCTGTATTCCTGAGATCATCCCAGTGTTAGAAGTAGAAGTAGAATGAGCGGTGCTCAGCTGCTATTTCCAGAACTTGAAGTAAGTGTTTTTAACAATGTGCCTATTTTCCATGCAAACTGTAATGCACAAAAAGGTGAAAGAGGGAGGCTTTTAAACTTTCACATCGGGTCTTAGAAAAAGCATTTTGCTAAACTGCATTTCATGACCTGACAATAATAGGGCAAATAGCATGACTCCAAATATAGCTTCCATCAAAATTCTGCCCCGACAAGAGGATTCCTGTTTGTAACTGATGACCCACTTGGAGACAGAGAATCAGTCAAGAACCGAATGTAGTCACTCCCTAGAATCTGCTGTTCAGCATTTGGCCAGTTTGTATCTTTAGCAGTTATGACCCTGTCAGTACGTCAGCCCTGGTGTGGAGCCTTTAAAAGTACAGATAGCGATCGCTATGTCACCACCACCCACTCCCAACCGATCCTGATGCTACTTCAGTATAGGGTAGGACTCAGGGGCTTCTCAGGTGTAAAGAATTCCATAGATGTTTCCAGTGGTTATCAACCAGTTTTAATTCTGGTTCCATCACTTATTCTGGGCACATCTTTTAACTTCTACGTACTCTAATTTTTTCATCTGGTTTACATAGGCTAATAAAGATTAAACAAGAATTTATTATATTAACATATGCAAATACAATTTTATTTTATTTTTTAATGTTTTTTTATTATAGTATGTTAGTCACCATACAGTACATCCCTGGTTTCTGATGTAAAGTTCGATGATTCATTAGTTGCGTATAACACCCAGTGCACCATGCAATACGTGCCCTCCTTACTACCCATCACCAGCCTATCCCACTCCCCCACCCCCCTCCCCTCTGAAGCCCTCAGATAAAGAAAGGGGGGGGTAATCAGAAGGGGGAATGAAGCATGAGAGACTATGGACTCTGAGATACAAATACAATTTAAACGTGGCTTTAAACAATTACTTGGTTCTTGATTCGGTTCCTGATTTTCATAGTGACGGTTATACTCAGGTTTACAGAATGAGTGTGGTTAGCTATCTTCAGAACTAGGAAAATAATTAACTATTTCCTACCCACAATGCAGTGGAGTGGAAAACTTCCCCAGGGATTTCCATCTTATTCCAACTTCCAATGTTTCATGATTCACAAGTCTGAACAGTTTACTAGAGCTCCGTGGTTAAGCACATAGACTAAACTCATGGTGCCTGGGGTTTTGTTCATAATCCACCACTCCATATATTGACTTTCTAAAAATTATTTAGCCATTCTAAGTGCTGAACAGATATTCTATATGTATCACTGTATCCGTAGGAATCATTAAGGCAGCCAAGTCTACCGGCCTTGCTATAAGTCAGCGTATTATAATATCAGTAACATTTATTAATACTCAATAAGACTTACTATTTATTAGTTGTGATGACAGAACTGCTCCTTCTTAATATTTTCTATTGTTTAATACAGCTGTCGAGCTTATAGAAGATGAGAGTGCTAGTTTTTCTCTCTTTGGTCCCTCCCTGAACCCCACCTCCATCTATTCTTCACTGTTCTCTGCCCTGCTCTGGAGGCTAGCCACGATGGACTGGATCTCCCTGGTTCCTGTGCCCTCTGCTGCCCTTTGGGTTTGGCCAGTGGGAAGTGTCAGGGGGAAATCAGAGTGTCTTCTAGAGCCAGAGCTCCTATCCTGCAGCTCCACCCACCTCCCCCTTTTCCATCTCCTGCAGTATTTGGTAAGCTTTCCCTCCTCTCATTGTTTTAGATCCAGGGCTTCCTGTTGGTGCTGGTTACTGGGATTTCATCATGTGTTACTAGCTCCCAACCAGACTCACATCTCTGTGTGTGTTCCCTTCACTGATATGTTTGGACAAATCTTTTAGAGTGTGCTGTCAGTTTCCTCCCAAGACTGATGAACAACAAACATTGCCCTTTATTCAAAGCTCTAGCTTTGCATTCTCCTGGGCACAGGGGAGAAGGAGATGATGAGCACACTTCCCCTTCCTAACATTGTGTAAGCAAGTAAGTGGTAGCAATGACAAGAGCTTGGAGCACTGTGCCTTAAGAGTCCCTGGAAATGGCTTCTTTTAAAATGTAAGCACACAAAGAATTTGGAAGAGCCATGGTGGGTGTTTGGGTGGGATAAGTGGGGAAAGGATGGTGAAATGGATGGCTTAGCTCTCTATGTACAAAAGGGAGATGTCATGACCTACCATTTTCCATGACGCTTTTGTTTCTTGGGACTTGGCCGTCACTGAAACACGAAAGAAACTGCAAAGATATGCTTAATACCATTATGCAGACATACGTTAACTAGGTCTTTGTTCAGGAAAATATCTGGTCTATTTCTCTCCTAAATAGCTTTTGTGTCATCTTCTATACATGCCTCTGCTTATAATGCTATGTCATGTACGGCTTCAGCATCTTTAAAGAATTATTTTTATATACTAATAAAGAATGTTTCTTTTCTGCTAAGGAATTTAGAAGTGCGCTTTGTCATGTAAATTCTACAATACATCAGGCCAATAATTATGATTAGGCTATTTTATATGCACTTAAACACACTGGAGGAAGGTAATCTTTATGGATGTTCAGTTCCTTTCCAAGTATAAATGAGATCTTGGGCTGTGTTAGTTGTTCCATATGCAAGTGTATGCTTCAGCTCCAGGTTTGGATTTGGGGGCACATTCCATTCCAAACACAGGGTGAACATCTGCCCGGGAAATTTGCAAGTCTGAACATTTCAGCTACAAGAAGGAACAGGAACCAACCAAATAGACAGTTGAGGGAAAACATGTTTTTGAGGAACTATAATATAGACAAAGAGGACATTAGATATTTGAGGGAAAAGAGGTGAATTTAAAGTTAATCAGATTAACTAGGAATACTTATGGACAGACTTGACTGTTGTTCTATACAGTTTGCAAACGCAGCAGCAGACAGCTCTCACGGCAAAGTGAGGAAGTGCTGTAACAGCTACTCCTTCTCTCCTCCAGCATCCACACACAGGTGCCTCAGAGAGACAGCAACCAGCAGCACCAAGAAATCTGAAACTGTTCTTTAGGCAACAGAAAGCCATAAACGTCTTGGAGTCAGGGAGCAATATGAACTATGCTGTATTTTATTAAAAATTACTTGGGGTGGCGAGGAGGATTTGCTGAATCGCGGGTGTTCTGGATGGGGAGACGGAGCCGGGAACAGCTGCGGGGATCCAGGCAGGAGGTCACGAGCGCCCGGCGAGGCAGTGCGGCCGCAACCAGCAGCGCAGGTGTGAAGGGAGGATCGGGTGCCAGGAGAACTGACCAAATCTGAAGCTACATGTGGGGTCTTGGGGTAGGGAGAGAAAGAGGCCGAAATAGCTCTAGGATCTTTGAGTCTCTACGGTTGGAACAATGAACACTGAAGAAAAGGGAAATTATGAAAGGAGGTGGGGAGATTGAGGAGATAGCAAAGATGTTTCAAAGCAGCTGAATGCGAGAGGCCCACAACATGTTGTCCATGAAACAGCTGAAGTCCTGCTGAGGAATTCGAAAGGCGTTTGGAGGAAGAGACGTCCACCTGAGAATCATATGCCTCGAGGTGACACTTGAAGCTGTAAGTGCTGTTGAAATCACCACGGAACAGGACATGATGTAGGAAAGAAAAGGGTAAGGGTGGGGGGAGGGGGGGGAAGCAAGCTTTTGGAGAAGGCTTATCATTTGAGGACTTGAGAAAGAGCTGGTGCAAAGAGCTTTCCATTTTAAGCTTTAGAAGTGTTTCCTCATGCGTTTCCTAATTTGATCAACAAGATAACCTTGGGAGGGCAAGTGGTATTAACCCTGAGAAAAGAATGCCAGACACTCGAAGTGGTGTGCCTAGGGTTGTTCGGTAAGTGGTAGGCAGAATCAAAACAAAAACCCAGGCCTCTCATGTCTCAGCCCAGCAACTACCACGCTGCCTTCATCTTTAAAGGGAGCTTTGCAAAGATCCTGTCCTAGAGCCCTGAAGGGGGGCTGGGGGAATGTCCAAGAGCCCTCTGGGGAATCTGCAAAGCTCCCTCAAGAAGCCCTCTCTGAAAGGAGGAGGCCTGGGGAGGGAAGAGAAGCGAGGGAGGTAGAGCTCAGTGCTATTTATGGAGACTAACTCTGATGACACACCAAACTTTAACCTAATATTTCACCTGTACCTGAGGTTCAGCCAAAATCAGGGTCAAATATTCCTTGATGTCATTGAGCTTTTTCTGAGACTAACTCGTCTTCTCAGTAAAACTGACATTATTCTATGAAAACTTCCCTCCTGTTACCTAAGGAAAGGTATTCACTGACCAATGAAAACACAGCATGGGGAGTGGATTTTCTACACTTGTGCCTCTTACAGTACTGTCCCATTCTAAAACAATATATGGAGGTAGCTTCAAGTCTGAGTGGCAGGATATATCATCCGAGGAGGGCACAGCAGAACCTCCTAATAGTTGGAAAGAGTTTCTTTGTCTCTTTCAGCAACTAACTTACCAAATGGCAGCTTCAATATTGAAGCAGAAAGAATTTCTGCATATAGACATCATGCATCCCAAAAAGATTTTCAGTAAAATAACAAAACACAGGGATGCCTGGGTGGCTCAGTCGGTTAAGCATCTGCCTTTGGCTCAGGTCATGACCCCAGGGTCCTGGGATTGAGTCCCGCATAGGGCTCCCTGCTTAGCTGGGAGCCTGCTTCTCCCTCTGCCTGCCACTCCCCCCTGCTTGTGCGCTCACTCTCTCTCTCTCTCTCTGACAGATAAATAAATAAAATATTTTTTTTAAAAAAAGAATCACAAAACACAAACATACATAGAATCCTTTAGGTCCCTTCCCTGGAACGTACAGAATGCATTTTGAGTTTTGCCAGGTTTGCCGCATTTTCTTTATTTTGTGCCTTATGCATTCTTAGAATTTAGTATTATTCATACTTCTGTGAATAAAAGGAGCCCTTCTTGAACTTCTACCTTAATTTAGAAATCATCATGGACAGCAAGTTTGAAGTCCATGGAGACATAGATCTGAAATATATTCTGATACATTTAAAAATCAACAAATCTCTTCCCTGTAGTCATTGAAATCTGTGCAAGACTCACTCCTAGGTTGAAACAGTCAATTAATTATGTAAGAGAAGCGTCTGCTGCGTGAATCCGACAGTTTTCTAAGGACTGTAAAGCCCTGGATAGAAACAAAGGGCAATAACATTTACCAAGAGCCAGCTACTGGCTTTGGGGCTTGAAATATAGGATTTAAATTGATGATCCCATCAACATTAGAAAGCAGAGACAATTATTAGAATTCTACACATGGAGATACCGATATTCAGAGAAATGAAGGAACAAGTCCAACTCTGAGTAGGGGACCTGGAACTGGATCCTTGATCACCTTTACTGCAAAGCCTGCTGTACCAGGTTGCCTCCAAACGAAACCTTAGATTGGTGAACTCATGGGGAAAAGCATGTGTTCTTGATTATCCTCTGGGTTGGATTCTACTCAGGGTGTGTTCAAAAAAGCGGAAGAACTAGGAGGTGCATATCACAAGGGGTTTATTATGGGATTTGAGGTCGTGCAGTTAAAGGAGCTGATTTCACAGCCCATGTGAAGCTGTGTCTGGTGCTAAAGCCTGAAGACCAGAGGGGAAGCAGCAGAGAAGGGCAGATGGATGCGAAGGTGGGGAAGCAAGGTCAAGATGGCACATGCACGGCTGAGCGCCAATGCACAAGGATGGTCTGGAACCTTTGTCAGACCGGCTTCACTCCCAAATGTGATGATGGGGGTGTGCTGCGGAAGAAGCTGGCTGCCCTTTATCACAAAGCTAAATGTGTACCTAACTGTAAAGCAGGAAATTCGGCAGGAACCATGGGAGCTGTGAACCCAGCTGTTGTGTCTCCTAACCAGAGAATCCAGCAAGAAGCAACACTAGAAGTGTCCTTCACAGACTTCTTGAGGATCAAGTCACATAGCTGCTCCTTCACCTGACCTTCTGAATCTCACCCCCAAGGCTTTCTATGGCCCATGCTGACATGTAGCAAACGGGCTTCTGGGAAATGAAGATAAACCAGGCTGTGTCTTATGCGGTGTTTCCTGCCCCTTCTCTGGAAGGCCATCTACTTGTTTCTTATTCACAAACACCTTTTAAAATGCAAGTAAGAGTAGAATTGTTGCATGTGAAGTAAAGAATTTGCAATTATTTGACAGTTCAGCTATTTTATTATTTTTACTATTAAAATATGGTGTTTCACAGCTGATCCAGCCTTCACACCTATGAATCTGCCTACCGTCATCAAATAGTTTGAATAGGCGTGTCTTATTATTCAGGTCACCCTGCCTAACAAATGCATCTTTTCCCTGTCAATACCAATGTTATGCATTTATTTTTATAGCACAATGCAAAACAATTATAGGAAAAAAAACCTGGAAGTGAATAAAATATCTCAGATATTCCAGTGGCAAAGATGGTATTCAGTTAATCTTCTTTGGATTCAGTTAACTAGTATAATTACAGCACTAGCCAAATTACTGCCTTCTATTTACGGCTTCTGCTATATCTTTATTCTTTTGTTATTTGTTTTTGGTGTGTGTGACCATGTCTTTGACTTTTTTAAAAGAAGATGTACAGAATTAGGTTAATCAGAGCCCTTTGTTCATAAAGCACTATCATCATTTGTCCAGACATGACTTTTATTTTACTTATTTCATTTGTTAATTATCTAACAAAGTAATGAATAGCCACAAATCCACCACTCAAACCAGAAATGAAAACATTGCCAATAACATGCTTTATCTATGTTCTTCTCTATTTTATCTTTTCATCTTTCCATTACAGGTAGCAACTGCCCTGAATTTTGTATGTGACGTCGCTTTACAAAAGGTATGTATGTATATATGTATTCAAACATATATACGTGTACGTGCATTTACATGTTTGTGTATGCATATGGTGTTTTCACGCACTCTCATACATTGCGCGCACACACAACACACATATATATATATATATATCCACACACAAACATACATACACAAAGATATATTGTTGTTTTACTTATTTGGAACTCTATAAAAATGGTATCATAGTGTCTCCTCGTACTTGCTTTTCTTACACAATGTTATTAAAGTTTAACCATGTTGTACATAAGGCTGTAAATTCATTCGTTGTCACTGGTGCAGAGCATTCCATTGTGCGACTGTACCGTACTTTATTTATCCATGCTCCTACTGGTGGGCACCTAGATTTCTTTTATGTTTTGCTTTCACAAAGTGTTGCTATGAATGTTCTATAGTTTCTTTGGGGAATATAATTAGAAGTGGACATGCCAAGTGGATACGGCATAACAGAATATGCCAAATTTCAACTTGTGAGATGTGACAAGTTATTTTTCAAAGTGGATGAACCAATTTTCATTCCCGTCAGCAAAGTATATCAGATCCCCTGCATGTTGTCCAACACTGAAAAGAGTCACACTTCTTAATTTCTGTCATTTGAATGAATGTGAAATAGTATGTCATTGTGGTATCTGATTTGAATATTAATGAGGTTGAACATATCTCTCTATATATGTTGCCTCACATGGCTGCTACTTATTCAAGTATTTTTGCCCATTTTTGTATTGGATAGTTTATATATTTCTTATTGAAATAGAAGAGTTAGAAATTTATGATACTGATCCCTTGATAAGCATGTTGCTAATAACTTCTTTTAGTTTGTACTTGCATTGACTTTAATTTCATCTTTTCAATGAAGAATTTTTAACTTTAATAAAATTGCACCTATCAATCTTTCTCTGTATGGTTGTTATTTTTGTTTTGTTTTAAAAAATCATTTCCTACTATAAATTATCACCTAAAAAATTAACGTTTCACATTGAAAACATTTGAAATTCATAATGCATCAGGAAATTGTTTTTACGTATTATGCTATAAAAACAAAGATAACACAAGAGACAATAAGTTCTGGCGAGGATGTGTTGTAAAGAGTTGATAGGAATGTAATCAACACACCATTGATGGGAATGTAAATTGGTCTAACCACTATGGAAAACAGTATTGAAGTTCCTCAAAGAATTAAAAAGAGATCTGCCATATGATCCAGCAATTCCACTTCTGGGTGTATGCCCAAAGGAAATGAAAACAAGATTTCAATAAGATGTATATACTGCCTTGTTCCTTGCAGCATTATTCACAATAGCTAAAATATGGAAACAACACAAGTGTCATCCGTCAATGAGTGGATAAAAAGATGGGAGATAGATACACACACACACACACACACACACAAGAATATTATTCAGCCATAAGAAAGGAAGATATCCTTCCTTTTGAGAAAACATGGATGAACCATGAGTACATTATGCTAACTGAGATAATCTGTCAGACAAGACAAGTACTATATGATATTACTTACATGTGGAATCTAAAAGTTAAAGTATAAAAAACAGAGAGTAAAATGGTGGTTACTGGGGGATGGGGATGGGGGCAAGAGTGAGGATATCTAAGGGTACAAACTTGTAACAAGTAATAAATAAGCATAGAGATCTAATGTACAGTATAATGAGTATATACAATAATATTGTAGTATAATTATGCAATGCGACGAACACTGCTACACCAGCAATTATAATATGTAAATGTATTTAAGCAAAAAAAATATTTTTCAGCTTCATTTGTTTTTTTTTTTAACTTTTTTAAGAATTTATTTATTCGTTTGAGAGAGAGAGAGAGAGAGAGAGAAGCAGACTCCCCACTGAGGAGGGAGCCTGATGCAGGGCTCAATCACAGGACCCCGAGGTCACAACCTGAGCTGAAATCAAGAGTCCGACGCTCAACTGACTGAGCCACCCGGGTGGCCCTCAGCTTCATAGGTTACACAGTTTCTCCTCTCCCTACTCTTATGTTCTGTCATGTTTTTCATCTCTGAGTTACACATATGCAGAGTTCTTTGGGTATCTGTTCTATCCCACTGTTCGGTTTGTCTATACCTACACCAGTCACAAAGTCTAATCACTACAGCTGCATAATAAGTTTTGTAAAACTGAAATAGCAACTTGTTATTCCTCCTCCATCTTCTCCTTTCAGAGCATCTAAGCTAATTTCAGCCTTTTGCATTTCAGAACAGACGAATCAGTTTTTCAAGTTCCACCAAAAAAAAAAAAGAAAAAAAAAAGATTTTTTTTTTTTTAAACTAGATTCCATTGATTCTCATGTCAATTTGGAGAGCTTTAAAATCTTGATGCACTTGAGTTTTGTTTATCCATGAATGGGAGCCGCTGCCTCATTTGCTTAGGTCTTTTTAATAACATACAAGGAAAATATTAAAATTTTCTACATATAGGTATTTCATATCTTCTGTTCAACATTAGGTATTTATAACTTTAGATAGTGATAAGTTTGTTCTCTTTATGAATCACATTTTTTAAATGACATGTTCATGTTGTTTATTACGGGTATACAGAAATGCAACTGATTTGAGGTTTCAAAAACTCATTCTATGCCTTTCTTTCTTACTAAATTCTCATTATTTAGAGTACTTACATTATACTATTAATTTACCTACAGATTTACACACAGAACACCATAGCATTTACTTCTCTGGTCCTGTTGGATTGGTTAGAACTTCCTGTGAGATGTTGACTATAATTGGCAATAGTGGGCTTGCTCATTTTCATTACTGATTTTAAAGGAAATGCCATGATGTTTTCTTATTTAGAATGAGGTTTATTCTAAGTTTTCTGCAGATACATATTAGCAGGTTAACAAAATTCTCTGAGCTTACTAACTTCTTTTTGAATGAAGAACAGGCACTGGATTTTTTAAAAATCCTTTCTGCTCCATCTATTTAAAGGAACATATTTTTTTCCTTTAATTTTTTAATAGCTTGAATAATATTTATAGATTTTTCTAAAAACCATCTTTTTATGTATAAAGTAATTTCAACCTGGATATCATGTATTTTCTTTTCATATACTGTTGAATTCCATCGGTAAATATTTTGTTCAGGATTTTTGCAACTCTATGAATGAGAAACTTGGTACTATAATTTTATTTCTCAAGCTGTCATTACCTGCTTTTGTACCAAGGTTAAACTGACCTTGTAGAATCAGCCAGGGATTCTTCCCTCATTTTCTATTCTCCAGAAAATTTACTCAAATTTAGGACGATATGTTCCTTAAACATTTAGTGGAACTTACCTGTAAAACTTTTGGAGCCTTATTTTTCTACATGTAAATATATTTCATTACTGGCTCAACTCTTTAATAGTTGTAGGAATATTTACATTTTTATCTCTTTTTTCCCTTTTTCTTTTTTTTCATTTTTTAAAAATTTAAATTCAATTAATTAACATATAATGTATCATTGGTTTCAGAGGTAGAGGTCAGTGATTCTTCAGTCTTATATAACACCCAGTGTTCATTACATTACGTGCCCTCCTTAATGCCCATCGCCCAGTCACCCCATCCCCCCACCCACCTCCCCTCCAGTAACCCTCAGTATGTTTCCTGTGATTAAGAGTTTCTTATGGTTTGTCTTCCTCTCTGGCTTTGTCTTATTTTTTCCTCTCTTCCCCTATGATCCTCTGTTTTGTTTTGTTCTTTTCCTTAAATTCCACATATCAGTGAGATCATATGATAATTGTCTTTCTCTGATTGACTTATTCTGCTTAGCATAATACTCTCTAGTTCCATCCACGTCATTGCAAATGGCAAAATCTCATTATTTGATGGTGTGTAATATTCCATTGTATATATATATATACCACAAATTCTTTATTCATTCATCTATCAATGAACTTCTGGGCTCTTTCCATAGTTTGGCTATTGTGCACATTGCTGCTACAAACATTGGGGTGCAGGTGCCCCTTCAGATCACTATATTTGTATCTTTTTTTTTTTTAAGATTTTATTTATTTATTTGACAGAGAGAGAGACAGCCAGCGAGAGAGGGAACACAAGCAGGGGGAGTGAGAGAGGAAGAAGCAGGCTCCCAGCATAGAAGCCTGATGTGGGGTTCGATCCCAGGATCCCGGGATCACGCCCTAAGCCGAAGGCAGACGCTTAACGACTGAGCCACCCAGGTGCCCCCACTATATTTGTATCTTTGGGGTAAATACCCAGTAATTCAATTGCTGGGTAGTAGGGCAGCTCTATTTTCAACTTTTTGAAGAACCTCCATGCTGTTTTCCAGAGACGCTGTACCAGCTTGCATTCCCACCAACAGTGTAAGAGGGTTCCCCTTTCTCCGCATCCTCGCCAACATCTGTCGTTTCCTGACTTGTTAATTTTAGCCATTTGGATGTCTTCTGTGGATAAATGTCTGTTCATGTCTTCTGCCCATTTCTTGATTGGGTTATTTGTTCTTGTGGTGTTGAGTTTGACAAATTCTTTATAGATTTTGGATACTAGTCTTTTATCTGATATGTCATTTGCAAATATCTTCTCCCATCCTGTCAGCTGTCCTTTGGTTTTGTCGACTACGTCCTTTGCTGTGCAAAACCTTTTATCTTGATGAAGTCCCAATAGTTCATTTTTGCCTTTGTTTCCCTTGAAGGAACATATGGGTCTAGCAAGAAGGTGCTGCCTGTGTTCTCCTCTAGGATTTTGATGGATTCCTATCTCACATTTAGGTCTTTCATCCATTTTGTCTATTTTTGTGTATGGTGTAAGGGAATGGTCCAGTTATTTCTTCTTGAAGTTCTCTTGGCAAGTTGTAATTTTTCCAGATATTTTTGTTTTGGTTAAATTTTATAACTTACTGGCACGAAATTGTCGATGATCTCATTTTAGTCTTGCCCCGTCTTTTGTCATATCCTCTTTATTATTCAGTATATTATTTATTTATGGCTTTTCTCTCTCTCTCTCTCTCCCTTCCTCCTTTCTGATCAATCTCACATGAAGTTTATTTGGAACAACACTTAGCTCTTTTCTTGCTTCCTATGATACCTTTATATTCTATTTTATTGATACCTGCTCATATCTAAAATATATCTTTCTTCTTGCTGTCCTTGAGTTTATTCTGCTATCCCTATTTTAACCTTTAACGTTGGGAAAAACTCGTGACTTTTCATTCTTTTTTTTCTTTTGTAATAAAATCATTCAAAGCTAAACAGATCTCAAAATGCGGCTTTTTTGGTTTCCTACAAGTCTTAACAAGTAGACTTTGGGTTGCCCTTCAGTTTTAGGCTTTTGTGTTTTTGTTAACATCCACTAATATTTCTTCTTTGACCTGTGCATTAAATAGAAATGTGTTTTCCAACTTCTCAATATGTGGGGGTATTCTTCATTTGCTTTTCTGTTATTACTTCTTAATTGCACTTCATCAGAGAGCTGTTCTGTGGGATACCTATTCTTTGAAATGTGTTGAGACTTGCTTTATGGCCTTGTTCACAGTTTAAAAAATATTCTGTATGTCCTTGAGCAAGACAAGTATTTTCTAACTCTTGGATGCTGTTCTGTACACAGCTATTAGATCAAGCTTGTCAGATGTGTTCTATTTTTTCTTTTATTGATTTTTTTCTGCTTGCTATCAATAATAATTGAGAGAACTGTTTTGCAATTTCTCATTATGTTGATTGAGTTGTCCAAATTTTATGTGGTTTGAACAGTTTTTACTGCCTACACTTTAAGGCTATTTTGCCGTAGCTGTCTTGTTTAGACTGGTCATATTTTCCCAGTGAATTAAGCCTTTTATCATGGATAGTCATTCTTTAGATCCCAATGATTCTCTCTGTTCTTAAAAGATACTTGGTCTATGAATAATATACCTACTCCAGCTTACTTTTGGTTATTATTGGCTTAAAGTCTCTTTTTTAACTTTGTCCTGGTAGTTTTCTTACTCTTTAGGAATAGTTCCTATAAATAACACCTAACTGGATTAAAAATACCCCTATTTGATAATTTTTTTAATTGGTCAGTTTATGGTTTTATATATGCTATGTTTACATATGTTGTGTTTATAGATATTCTATAGCACTGGTCATTTTTTATTTATACTTATTGAGATTATTGGAAAGCCTGGGTTTTTTAATGCCATCTTGCATTTCAGTTTCTGTTTGTTTTGCTTTTCCTAGGTTTCCATCTCCTTTGACTCATTCATTTTAATTAAATATCTCAGTTTCATATTTTACTTTATTAATTTTCTTCAAATGTTGATGATTCTTTTACCTCTCCATTTTTAAAATTTCAACCTTTCTATTTTCATTTCTAAACAATCCACACGAGCGTATTTTGTGTGTGTTCATTTGGAAAGTTTCCTGTTATTTGCTCATTTTTGTAATTGTATCTTTTGTCTCTTCTACTATATGATATACAGCCATTCTATATCCTGTGTCTGACAATCACAATGTTTGCAGTCCTTGCAGGCTGGACGTATAAGCTGTTTCTTCCTTCTGCTGACTCTCACTCCTAGTGGCTTGCCTTCCTCTATTTTTGATCATCTAGGTCAACCTATTGATCTTATTCTGAGGTAGTTCTTAAGAATACTTGAGGGGGTTTGCTCCCTATCTTTGCAGGTAGCTAGTGGGTATACCTCTAGTAAATTCCGGTTTAGATCAGGAGTGCTAGATTATAATTCTCCAATTCCTAACTGCTCCAAGGTTCCTTATCCCCGTACCAGTGTTGCTGTAAGTGTCCACCCCAGGGCAACACCGCACCTCTGAGGCTCCAAGCTGTTCCAGCTTCCCACTGCCATAGTTTCAGCACCCTGTGCTCGATGTTGAGCTTTGAGTCTCCCAACTTTGGATTCAGGTGTTCCACCTCGGTTCGCTGCCTCTCAAGTCTTGGTTCCTAGCACCCAGGAGCAGTTGCTAACGACGTTGGGACCCACTCACAGTAGTTTGTTCCGGGAAGAGGAGGGTTTCCTGGAGACCTCTCTTATATTGTGAGACAGCAATGATCGCAAAGAGTCTGTCCTATCCACAATCTAGTTGTTGAAATAGGAGGGTCCCTTGGAGCACCTACTCACTCATGATACAGAAAGCAGAATCCCTGCTTCCTTTCTAAAATGTCTGGGGGATTCTCGGTTTTTGTGAGCCCTTACCCTTCACAACAGAAGCCATTAAAGACAATGTCCCCCTTCTCTTGAGACTAGGGAACAGGCGAACACTAGAGTCCCATAAGCAAACAAATCCACGCCAATCTTTGAAGAGGAAGTTAGAGGCACAAGGAATCAGAAGACATGTGGAATGGATAGCACACATGGCAGCAGAAATCTCCAGGACTCAGTGATGACAGTGCCAGGGACATAGAGAATTTATCCAGTGACTGAGGGCAATTATATTGGGGGAATAAACTGGGAGTCTCTGCTGGAGCAGTTCTGTAATGTATTTTGGGCATGGTTTCTGAATGTGCAGCTCCTAACTGGTTCTCCTTTAGGCCCTCTAAGAAATTCTTATGCAACCTAATACTCTTTCATAAATGTCATTTTTAGAGCTGGTTTCTGTTTTTTACAACTAAGGCCCTTTCAGATACAATAATGTAACACCTATTTATGACCCTCTGCCCCAGCAATGATACAATGAAATAATGGCTAAGTTCTCACTGGACATTTCCTTCATCTTGAAGCCAGCTGGACTTTTTGTTAAGATAAAGAGTGAAGGCAGGGCAGGCCACAGGAAACAGAAAGTGCCATTCGAAGGGAGGAAAATATATTGATAATGACGTCTTTTCCTGCTTTATTTCAGGAATACACTATGATGATTATGATATTTAAAAGTCTTCTGTGGGGGCACCTATGTGGCTCAGTTGGTTAAGGGTCCAACTCTTGGTTTCTGCTCAGGTCACTATCACGCCCGCATTGGCTGTGCACTCAGCCCATTTACACGAGCTCTCTCTCTCTCTCTCTCTCCCTCCCTCAAATAAATAGATAAATAAATCTTCTTAAAAACTAAAAAAATAAAGGTTTTCTATGGTAATTATCTTAATGGAGTGAAAGAGTAATTATATAGAATAGTAGACGAGGTAACTAGCTGATACGAGGAAGTTGAAAATTTCAATGATATGGTATAAATTTCCATCTTAACTCCTAATGACAAAACATTAACTCTCTGTAACAATAAACATTTGGGATCAGTCAAATATTAAGTTTTTAAATAACTAGTTGAGAATGAGAAAACAAATTCAACTAGTTATTTTCAAAATCGTTTTATGTGTTTTTCCCTTTGTTTTATATTATCATATATTTTATAGTTTATAATATTATATTATTCTTTTTCTTTACAAACTTGAAAGGGTCCTAGAAAACATTTGATCAACCCCATCTCTACTGTGGACTCAGAAAGGTCAAATGACTGGCTCCAATATCAACATTTGGAGCCTCAAAGTATTATCATCAGCAATCCCATCTAATTTATTGTCCTCTAACTAGAAAAAGCAACATGTTTACATTTATTTTGTTTCCATTTCTCAAATGAACTGTTCCCATTTAAAAATAAATAATATAAACTAGTAACTTAAAAAATCATCCTGATATTGTTTCAGGAAACATGAGAACAAGGGAAGAATTGTACACAGGCTGATCAGCTCTCTTCTAGTTTTGTTCATCTTGCCTAATAATTTTCTTAATTGTGGAAAATGCTTTAAATGATTTTAATTTTTTATTGTTCCTTAGAGCATTACCTATTGCTTCCATAGTCTCTCATTTTTCAGAAGCCATTTAACGTCAGGCTTGTTGGGTCACATGCAGAGTTAGGAAAATGATGTGTATTTGCTCATCATACCTGTGGTCCACTCAATCAATCCCACAGAATTGAGAAAAAGCTAAAAAAAAAAAAAAAATGTTCTCCAAAATTTCAAAAACTCCAGGGTTATCTAGTTCTGTAAACATTTCATTTGATATTCTAAAGCACTGAACGTTTTACTGAAGAGCTTTATAAAATTGTGTAAATGACAAGAGTTGTGGACTATTGAATAACCTCCACCTTTTTAAGGGACAGTGATTATAGGTGTCATATAATGAAATACTGCAATTCTCCTAAATCTGAACATTTTATATTTTACCTGAAAGAATTAGTTAAGTAAAATAATACTGCACATAAAACTATAGTAAGACATGTTTAATTCTCTGAAGAAAATTATGTTTTAAGGCTATTTTGCTTATTAGTTGCTTGAGGGTGACACTTTTAATTTTAATTTCATTTTAAATATATTTTAAAACTTCAACAAAACTGCTTAATGAATTCTAATTTTTGTTGTATACCTGGAAATAATAAAATACTTTTAAAAATTATTTTATAAATTAGTTTTTAAAATATGGACCACTTTCTCTTAGAGTTACATATTATGCAGATGACTATAAATAATAAACTCTGAAAATTTAATTTTGAACAGAATTATGTGAATCAGGTTTTATGCCCTCTTTTATAGTTCTCCCCTTTTTTAAGACTCTTACCTAAATTTGGACAAAAATCTTGATTGGCTGCTGAACTCTCTTTAACAACTTTTTTTTTTTAAGATTTATTTGAGAGAGAGAGAGAGCGCATATGTGCACAGGGGTGGGGAGGTTGGGGGGAGTGGGTATAGGGGGGTGGGCAGAGGAAGAAGAGGACTCCCCACTGAGGTGATGTGGGGCTCCATCCCACGACCCTGAGATCATGACCTGAGCTGAAGGCAGATGCTTAACCAATTGAGCCACACAGGCACCCCATCTTTAACAACTATTTTTCAGTGAGGTTACTCTATGAGAGTAAGGAGGAATTATCCCAAACCCACAAATACAATATATATAACTAAACTTCCAAATTACCAAATATCACGAGATTTCTTGTTTTCTACTCTTGGATTTTTCATTAATATAGAATTATTTTCTTTTGTTACAGTATCAGTTTTTCTGGACTTCTTTCATAGAAATAATACTGTTTTTAGGTTTTGAGGCTTCCATTATTTTCCAGTAATTTAATAAGAGACAAGGCCCCATGAGGTCAGTGGAGTTTGTTTTAAAAAATAAAAATATCTTTATATATAATTATAAAAAATTTTATTGTGAAAAGTTTTGGAAGAAGAAGGAAGGCTTAAAGAATAATATAAAATCTCTAATTTTGCCACTCAAAAATAAAAATAACCATTGTTCATGCTTGTTTTCTAATATTTATATTATATATGAAAAGAATATACGTGTGTTTATATATATCCTTTACTGCTATTAGGATCATATGAATATATGTAAGTATACATATATACCTTTCCATTTATACTACTAGGATTGCATATATATTTCTGAAATTTTTGCACTTAACATATACTTTTGGCATTCATATTATTAAGTATTTTATTAAAACATGATTTCAAGGATTGCAATGAATTCTGGAGTATGGTTATTTCACAATTTAGTTGGTCATTTTCTTATTGCTGGACATTGATGTCTTTAATTTGTGATTCCTTGAACTAAACTAATACTGTGATGGATAGCTTTGCCTACTCTTAATATTTCCAGAACACGGAATCAGTGAAGTAAAGCACATGAATCATTTAAAGACTATTGATATATTGCTACATTGCTATTAAGAAAGGTTTACCTTGTAACACAGCATGTTGTTACTAGGGTAGCTCACATGACACACTGGGCAGGTGAGACACAGAGGATCACAAACATGCCTCCTTACTGTTGATGAATTATTCTTTTTGGCCTTGATATATCCCATGAACGGGCTGGTTCATCCCCAAGTAGAGACAAGAGCTTTCCACATCTAGCTTGTGGAAAGAATGAAAACATTTACTTAGGGAGAGAAAGATTCCATTTCAACTATAGTAAATGTTATATGAATATGTGGCATTTTAAGTCTTCAGATTTTTCTTGTTGGTATTTCAGTGTGTGTGCGTGTGTGTGTTTCTCAGTGGAGTACAGACTTCACAAAACTTTATTTTCTCTATTTAGTTGTTGGGGTAGCAGTAACACATAATACTGAAAATCAACTCAAAGTATGGAATCGTGTCCAAATTCAAAGTTGTGGCTTTTGAAATCGTATTTTGCTTGGCCCACCAGAAGGGTTAATTACTGATAAGTAAATACGCTGGCAATAAATAATGATAAACACATGTAACATAGCAACAAAGGGAATAGAGGTTTTTTTTGTGGGCTGTTTTCAATAAAATCTTATAATCTTGTGCTGTATGTTTTCGATAAGTTTTGCCTAAGATGAAAACATGTATTCAGTACTACTGACATCAGACTTTTGAAACACAGCTGCAAGCATAGTATTGTTTATAATTTCAATGAAACCTAAAATACATTTCCTTTCTGTTGAGGAAGATGGTGAGTGACAAGGGTAGGTTGGGATTTCACTCTTTAGTTTCCCAGATTTCTCTGGGTTCTCTCAAGATTGCCAGATAAACTGTGAGTGTGTGTGAGTATGAGTGTCTGTGTGTGTGTGTATGTGTGTGTGAGGAAGGGAAACAGGAATTCCTTTCGGAAGAGTGACAATAAGTCTTAGCCTAACACTAGGTTAGGGCAGATGTTCCTAGCAGAAATCTGCTGACGTAGATTATAAGTACTGTCTGGTTGCCAGAAATCAGGCTTGCATTTCTTTCTGCCTTAATTTCAAAATGCTGATCCTGTTTAAGAAGAAAAGGAACAACACCCCATCTTCCAAGTTCTCTCAACTCCTCTTCCTCCCACCCCATTGCTTAGTGAAGAGAAAAATAAACCTTCTTATTTTTATTATGATTGAAGTTTTCATTTAGGTGAACTGAGTCTTCTTTAAATCTACTCAAATATCTTCACAACCACAGTAAATTTTGGACGTCTAATCAAAACTCTGAAAGGTAAGGGATGTCACAAGATTTCTTCAGATTTCCATACTATGACTAGATATTTAGTTCTGATTTAGCAGACACGCAAATTCCTTATAGTAAAAGCACTTTAAGGCTGGCCTACCCACGGTCAATTATGGTTTATTATATTATAGTTAGACTTCAAAATTAACAATATGCTGGTGTAGGCATGGTTTCACTTTTTGATAAGTCCTTTTTGAAAGACGTATTTTTCTATCACCCCCCCCCCCACACACACACACACACTCCTGGAAATGAAGTTACTTTGCTGTAAGAATGGATAACCTTATGCATACTACCTAGTTTGTTTTTTATGACTTTATGGAAAAATCATTAAAATTCATTTTCTGATGCATGTATTTTTGATTTATGGAAGGATTTAATCTAAATATCTACAGCCCCAGGAACCACATATCTCCTTTTCTACACAGGGGAGGAGCAAGCATCTTGAAATTATGGTGCATTTTATTAAAATAAATTTTCATTTTATTTTTTTCCTATTGTTAAGTCACCTCATTGTTTAAAAATTTAGACTCATTTTCTATCCTAATATAAAAAGTTGCAAGAAAATGTTTTGCTTCCCTTTTTAGCCATGAGGAAAATGATGGTATTCTCGGTAGAACAACAGTAGTTTTACAGAAAAGCTCAGCACAGAATTCTAATGCATCACTAACTTCTTTTCATAGCCTTTTTTTTTTTTTTTTTTGCAACTCTCACTATATTGTGAACACGTTTATACTCATTTTGGCAAATAGGCTTCAGCTGTATCTCTGTCCATCCTGAGGAAATAAGTTAAATTTCAGAATTCTTGAAGAAGGAAAAGTAGCAGAGTTGTCCTTATGATAATATATGAAAAGGATTATTTGTAAAAAAAAAAAAAAAAAAAAAAAAAAAGAAGAAGAAGAAGAAGAAGAAAACAAAACAAAAACCAAAAACTCCACCAAACTTGATTGACATCATTCTGGCCTGTACTTTAGGTAGCACTTTGAGGCACTGGACTTCACCAAAGGTAGACACATGTCGTTTTCAGATGTCCCTAAGAGAAATGTGAGAGTATGATTGTTTCAGAAATGGAAATGGGCCGTCTCTTTCCCAGATCTTCCATGTGTTGTTTCCACCCATGAGCCAGCATCAGCGTCTGCTGATTTCCCATTGGAGGGATAATGAGAGGCAGCACAACAGGTGTGTGAGACAGCAGTGTATCTCCCATGGCTTGGAAACCTTGACAACATAGCCACATGCTTCAAAGCACAGACTTTATCTTCTGTGCATTTGGATGGTGTACCATATACTGTGGATCTAAATAAAACACCTTCCAAACCTTAGGGAGACATAAAGCCAGACTTCCAGTAAGCAATGATCTCTGTTACTAACCAGGCCTTGACTCCAGGCTCATCTTGATCTTTACTTGAATATGAATGGATGAAAGAATCAACCAATCAACTAACAGTCAACCACTGCTACACTGATCATTTTCTTTCTATTTCTTTGGCCAGTTAGTTGATTAAAAAGGAGAAAATACAGTGCTTAGACTATGAGAAGTTAGTGTAAGTAAGGCGGGAGAATATATGAAATACGTTTTAAGGTGATAATTACATATATTTAAACTACCCTTGGAAGTTGCCCTGAATCAATCATAGGAAAGTTGTAAGCATTAAAATTACATTAAAGGAAGAAAGGAAAGGTGCTTACAGTAAGAAGCAAGAGGGAATGAGACCCCCTGCTGGGGGCGATAGCTATTCCTCATGTGTTCATGGGGTAGAATAGCCAACTGAATGCCCCCCACAATATTTACATTATTTATTTCAAAAACAATTTTCTCATAGCATGTACACCTAAATTTGTGTAAATCAAATGTGTGTGTAGTTACTTTTTAATTATATCAGCATATCTTTCAGCACTGTTTCTCAACTCTTCTAGCTCTGAATTCAGAACCATGCATTCTGGAATGTAGCTTACCTCTAATTACTTCATTTGGTTAATTTTCTCTTTTCACCTAGATTATATATTCCTTTTAAGAAAATTCTGTGTCCTATGTTTCTGTATCACCCAATGTTGGGCATTCAGTAGGTAGTTTCTGCCCAATAAATGCTGTTTTATGGGCAGATTAACCCTCAAATATTTGGTGGCATTCAAAAGGTCTACTAATAAAAAAGGAAATATATTTTATTTGCCTTTTAGATACCTTTTGCTTTATTGGGATTCCATAATCTCTTATTCCCTTTTCTCTCTCTTTCCTGTCATCCCACACTTTTCAAATCCCATAATCCCAGTCTTAGAGATTCATTCACTCAACAGATATCTACTAAATGGCTTCTAAGTGTTCAGAACTGTGCAAAGCCCTGAATGGAGGGACGTAGCTAATTACTTCATATTGCTTCCAATGCATGTAATTGTTAAACAATGGTCAGAAAAGCATCTTATCCTTCTTATTTTAGACCTGCGGTATTCACGGAAAATGAATTAAAGCTTCTGTGAGATTTAATCTATATGCAACTAAATTCCTATGGGAAAATCAGAGGTCATCATTGCACCTTTGCTCACTGTATGGGTGGGTAGTGGCAGGAGGGTGGAAGTTGTTATGAGACATCCGCATCCACCAGGATGGAGAGTTGCCAAATGCTTAACTGGGTTCCCACAGAGGCCAAGGTGAGCAGGAAACAGGTTGCAGGCGTGACGCAGGGGAAGCCTGGTGGAGCTGCTAAACTCCCTCACTTGACACAGAGCTGCAGAATTAATGGCCAACACCATTAAGAGAGAGTTTTAATGACCTCGAGGGGCCCTTACAAGGTCAATGAGCTTCTACTTTCCAGAATGGAACTGCCCTTAATGAATAGAATGGCGACCCACCCTAATAGATTTAAGGTAGTAGACTGTTGGGTCCAGGAGAAATTGAAGTCAAGCCAACAACTTCTGTTTTTTTTTCTAGTGACTGGCACAGTTTTCTGCTATGAGGTGTGATTCTGGGGGTCCCAATCCACCCCCTAACGCTCTGCAAATGAGGAGATTTCACTATCAGGCTGCCCCATAAACCGATATTTTTCAATTCCATTGCTTAGAGTTTTAATGGGACATGCAAATATTTATCTGTGTGTGTCTCACCAGATTTGCTTTCTTTGGGACTGGGCGAACGTAGGATTGAGAGGAAATGGAGGGAAAGGAGAAGGGAGTGGAGGAGCGGGGTTGTGTGAGTAAAAAATGGACAGGAAGGGGAGGCCAAGAGAGATAATGAAGACAAAATGTGACAGTACAAGTTTAGTAAAAAAAAATCCACGTCAAGAACAACTTAATGGGATGCTGTCTGAGATAGAAGTGGCATTTTAACTTCCCTGGGCATCTGTAAAATGTGAAATAGGTAATTTCATTATTAAGAGCACTGTGATTTCAAGATTCCTTTAAACTTAAAAGTCTTGGAGGACGCCTGGGTGGCTCAGTTGGTTAAGCATCTGCCTTTGGCTCTGATCATGATTTTGGGGTCCTGGGATCGAGCCCTGCATCAGACTCCCTGCTCAGTGGAGAGTCTGCTTCTCCCTCTCCCTCTGACCCTCCTCACCCCCTGCTTGTGCTCTCTCTCTCTCTCTCTCTCTCTCAAATAAATAAATAAAATCTTAAAAAAAAAAAAGTTAAAAGTCTTGGAAGCATCACTAACCTAAATAACAGAGATCCGTTTGGAATTCAAAATCTCATGGAAGGCCAGAGACATTGCCACAGGAAAGCATCTTCCATGAACATAGCACCAACCAATAGGCTCAGCCAAACAGTCACTGTGATTAGCATGGTTGAATTCAAATGACACACATCTTCGCCAAATCTTGGCCAGAAATCAACGCTGCAAGTTCCACGCTTTAATCTTTGCATTTAAAAAATACGTAACACTAATTGACATTGATGTCTCCTGAGGGTTTACTTTACTTGAGAATCTCAGATCATGGGATGTTTCTTATTATTGTTATTTTTATTTTGGTGACTTCAATAAATAAAATGAAGGATGAGAGAATTTAAGGGGGTGTTAAGGTTTCATTCACCTTCATTCATTCATTCACTCTTTCAGTCGTTCATCAAGTATCTCGATTTACTGTATGAGATGTTGAAAATTCAATAAGGGGCAAATCTAGGCAGACGTCTTCATGAAGTCTGAAGCGTGTAGGAGACACTGCATTTAATCAAATCATTACTAACTTGAGAAGCATCTACTAAGGAATCTTGGCCTCTGTTTGTAGCGTGGGTTGATTCTTGTGTTTCTATGCCTGTGCTTTATCAGAAGATGGCAAATTTGCTTACGAACGATTTCATTTCTATTTTTCAGAAAATGCACTTATTTGTAAATAGGCAGATCGTCTCTTGATACTTAAAACAGTACCATTTATTGATATATTTTGAATAGGAGCCAGTAGCCTACCTGTATCGATAACTCTGATACTATAAAACAGCTCGAATAAAACTACCTAAATCAGTTCACATTGGGGCATGACATTTTTCCCCCTTTGGACACTCTAAGTTTGCAATTCTGTGAATACGACAGAATATTCTGAATGCTCTAATTACCACACAACCACCCATACATTGATTTGGTCGTATCATCGTATCATCTCCAGTTTCATTTTTGAAAACTTGAGCTACTTACAAAAATTTCCAGACCTGAATAGAAACATCTCTTGCTGACGTAGGTGGACTCTAAAGCAGAGAGTTCTAGATACGAGAAATTATGTTCCTTTAAAAAAAACTCTGTGATCACTTTTCCCTTTATATGACATTCTAATGTCATTTATTCTTCCATTTCCTTTTGTTCCTTCTTGGTGCTGTGTGTGACTAATGCAATTCAGATGGGCTTGTAGCCATGGAAACTATAGAAGGCAGAAAGATAAGTCTATTCACTTGAGGGTATCTTTTCCATCACCCACACCTGACAATTTCTTGGTTACTGACATACTGAAATATACTTTATTAGAAATTTAAAATGGAAATTGTGATTATTTTTTATCTTTATCAACTTCCTGCTTCATTTTTTAAAATGGAAAATAGTGGTGTTTTATGAATTATTAATGTCCCATGCTGCCTTGAGGTTACTAAGGAGAAGGTGTCATATTCAGAGATAAATTCAGGTTGTGATTTTCGTGAAAATATTGAAGAACTTCACAAACCATACCCAATAGGTATGTATTTGTTGAAACATTTGTTCCTGGAATACAGGGCTGATTTGGGAATATTTCATTCAATAAACACTCTATGTAAATTAAAGCACTTTGAAAAACATTCATGTACAGGAGATCATTACCTTAATGGCATTTGATAATAAGAACTTGCTACCAGTCACTTTAAGAAAACCTGTTTTATCTTTCATGGAAACAAAAGGTGTACATATCAGATAGGAACTATTCTGTTCTTATTCCATTTTAATTAGTTTCTCCTCCCATCTTGGCCAATTACTTGATCTCCTTTCTAAATGAACGTTGTTCATTTCCATGAAAATTTCATTCGGTTTTCTGGTCCTCCCCCCCGCCACCCTTTAGTCTACAATTCCTTTCATTTACTTTGATTTCTAGTTCACAGACTCACAGAATATTGGAACTGGAAGGGTCTCATAAAGGATCCAATTCAACACATGCATTTTACAGAGGAGACAAAGAGCTCCAGCCTCAAATGTAACCGCCTCCTCCACATTTCCTCTTTGATCACAGGCAAATCAAACGTCTTATGTCCCAGAATGAACTCTTCTATTCCCCCAAACCTGCTCCTCCCACACTGTTTCCAATCAAATAAATGTCACGAACATATACTCAATTGCTCAGGCCAAAAATCCTGAGGCCATTCATGACTCTTGTTTTTCCCTCGCATTCTGACATTTAATTCATCAGCTGGTCTAAATTCTCAGCTCCAAACATGGATGCCATCTTTAAGACGCCATCCCTGATTCCCAACCCCCAAGCCATTCTATGTCTTCATTAGCTCTTGTTTTTCTCTATGGAGCTCTTCACCGGCTGAAGTCGGTGCTGTGTATTGATTGGCTGAATCACTATCACCACCCTGTAATGTAAACTCCTTGAGGGCAGTGACTTTGCATACCCTGTCCATCTGCTGTATACCTAACTGCAGAAGAGTGCTGATGCCCAGAATATGCTCAATAAATTATACATGAAAGATCAAACAACTGCATTAGTTGAGTCACTGAGCAGCTATGTTATATGACTATTTAGCAGCAAAGCTGGAAAGAGGAGCTGAAAATTCTTTTCATTCTAGTGCTTTCCTCACTATAATAAGCTGCCTCTCATTGTTCTTTTATTTTGTTCCTACTTCTTTAACACTTTGCTCACAGTACATTTTGCTCTCAAATATAAACAGTAATCATGCATTTATAGAGTGAATAATTTTATGGACCGTCACAGATTGTTCTTTCTGAATGCCACGTTATCTTCCTAAGATCTAATGATATATTTTCCTCTTCATTCCAACCCTAGATGACATCCCCTTTTCCTACAATCTGAAACCTTTACAGTAGAAATAGATCTGATACTGCAAACCGCTGTTCTCTATTCTGTATTTGATCCACTGATAGATTTTTGGATGGAACCATTAAGACACGGCAAACAAAGGCTGTGTACCATCCGAGGCTTAGTGTTCTCTTCCATGTTCCTTGGAATTATTAGCAGAATTCAGTTCCTCATGTCAGAGAACTGAAGTCCTAGTTTTCTTGCTAGCTGTTTCCTGGGGACCACTTCCAGCTCTTAAGGGCGGTTCCTCCCTTCAGGCAGTTTACGACATAGCTATTTGGTAACTCTAGGCCACCAGACGCACATCCTTTGACTTCAGCATCCAGCCAGAGAAAACGCTCTTTTTGTAAGAGTTTGAGTGATTAGGTCAGGCTCACCCTAGATATTTTCCCTTTTGTCATATAACATAATAATCACGGGAGTGATGCCTCATTATATTCACAAGTTATGCCCACACTCAAGATAATTATACAAAGCACGCACACCAGGGGTGGGACTTTTGGAGACCATCTTGGAATTCTACCAAAGACTGTATAATTTCCAATAAGAGTCAGAATTTGCTGGGGGTATAGACAGAAATAAATAAATACAATCAAGCCCTTCCAAACTGAGATGTTTCTCTTTCCCTCAGCATCTTTACTAAGATGCCACATGAGAGGCTACTTGATGTTAATAAGAACATTCCATGCACCCATTCGTTTGGAAAATTTGTAATCAGGTGGTTTTTAGTTACATGATCTCTCAAAGCCTTTAATAATCATGTGGAATCTCTAATAAGAAGCATTTCCTAAACATATCCAACCAAGGGACAGAGTTTCATGCCAGAGTGTGGCTGATGGCTGTGCTGGGTGTTTACCATCAGGATTCTTCCTGACTAATCAAGTTTCCTTTCTGATTGGTGGGTGCCTGTCAGGCACCTCAGTATTTTTACTATCACTTCTGCTCTGGAGCTGTAGTTCTCAACTCCATGTTCATATTGGAATCACCTGGGAGCTTTTAGAAATGACTACTGCCTACATCCCAACTCTAGATATTGGAATATATGCATAAACTGAGGCACACACTTTAGTAATGTTTCAATGCTTCAAGTATTTAAGAATAATAGCCACACTGACACTTACCCAGGATTTTCTAAATATTAGCCATTAAGGCACATGATTTGAATTAATGGCTTTCTATTTAATCTTCCCTCAAATCCTATGAGGTCAGGATCATCAGATCTATTTTACAGAAGAGAACACTGAAGATCTGAGGAGTTAAGTAACTTGTCCCAGGTCTCACAGGGTCAAGATGGGATGGGAAACTAGTTTAGCTTCCCTTCAAAACCCCTGCATTTACTTAATAATTCTGCTACACCACTTAGTAAATTGAGCTTTTGTCAAAAGAGCATAATATAAAATCTGCAACAATTTTAAAAGAGCTCCATTTCTCCCTGGACCTGTGGTTACACAATGACACAGGAAGAAAAACACCCTGACAGAACTTTGGCATTGTGGCTCAGTGCAGGAAGAAATCCCAGCCTCAGTGAATGGAGAGCATAGAGCTAAGGCAGGATAAAGAGCCAAGAACAGGCCAGGAACTGAACTTGCCCAAGACACATTTCCAGCTGGTTAAAGCCTGCTTCCTTTGACCACCGTGTTGAGCTAGAATGCATTCACTTTCTAAGCAAATTATATTAGTGCCTGCCAGGGAAAGCCAGCTATGCCATCATTTGTAAAAGGCACATCTTATAATTTCTGCCCATTCTGATGGAAATGTGGGGTTTAACTATTGGGCTCCAAGATACAGTAACATCAAGGCATCAAGGACAATTTCATTCATAATTATTGCAGTTTTTCCACATGCCTTTTAGGAGACTTAGAACCACCCACATCACCAGTTTCAGCAAGCCAAGGCTGAGAGATTAATATTCGTGCTTTGAAAGCACCTTTCTTTCAGACATTCTTCCATGGATTTGCACACATCTCGTCTCATTAACACGTACTATTTCTAGAAGATGGAGGGTCCTCAGACCTCCTAATAGGCAATGATAATAAAATCACAGAAAGTATTTGAGGATGATGGACCATCACGATGAACTGAGAAAAAGGAACCTGAATTCCATTTTCATTGTTTGCAATAATTCACTGTGTTCCCTTGAGCAAATACGTAGAACTTAATTGCAATAGTCTTCTACTTTGTAGAAATGTGGTGAAAAAGGTGGTCTGAAGGTAATCTTGGCTAAATTGAAGAAAAATTGGTGTTTGTGACCCAATTCAAATCCACAGACATTAAAGCTCCGTGAGGTTAAAGATTATGTAAGAACTGATCTGCCATTCTCACAAAACTCAAAATCTAGGTAAAAGCAAGGTAAATAAGTATCTAGGAGAATTTAATAAATTTAATAAACTCTTATAAAAGAAGGCAGATACAGAGTGCTTATCTCAGATCAGCCTCAAGTTTTATCAATCAATAGCCTGTATTAATATAAACATTTAGGAATGTAGTGAAGATAAACTAAAAGTAAGCTAATGAATGTGAAAAGTGCTTTGGGAAGTGAGAAGCTCTAAGTGCTGCTTGTTGCTGTAATTATTGATTGTTGGACCATGAGGGGAGGGATTCTAGGATGCTTCCGAAAAGAAGGGATATTGGAAAGGTAGAAGTCTCAACACCCCACCGATTATTCTTATTGTTTGTCTGAAAGTCAAATGCAACTGGGTGTTCTGTGTTTTATTTGGCAACACCACCTAGAATTTACTTGGAATCCCAGATTGGGCAAGTCACCCAGCAAGAGTGTGAGCCAGGCTGGGTGCACCGGGGATTAGCTTGTTGTTCTTACCTTCCTACTTCTTCATACTTCTTACCCCCAATCAGGTCAGTTTCTTTTTGAACAGCCAATATTGCTGACTCACGCTGGGCTTGCACTCCTTTATTCTGTGCCGATCACAGGGCCAATGAGCAGGCAAGCACGGATTTCGTCACTCTCAGAGAGGAGAGCTCAAAATGCCCTTGGAAAGTAGCCGGCATAGCTACCTGGGTCACCAAAACATGTTACATTCCTAAGGAATTACTACAGCTCGTTGTGATCTCCATCTGAACTTGGGAAAGTCCCTCTGAAGGAATCTGACACTTTTAAACCGAACACAGGGCCGGTAAACTAGCTGTTAGCTTATCTGTTACCTTATCTGAATTATTTACAAGCACATTCTGTTTCCGCCTGAAGCTTGTGATCTTGTTTTCTGTTTATTTTCTCTCCCTGCATGAAAGGACCAGCCACATCAGAAGGCTGGTCTTTTTGAGTGTGTGAGTTTTGTTTTAGTCGTGTTTGATTTGACTGTTCAAATGAGAGGATGGTGTCAGAACTGTTGCTTTGTGGGAAGACAATCAAATACAGTGAAGGCACCTTATGTCTCTGTTGGAGTGAACGGGCTTCTGTGCAGGGAGCCGTCCGTGGGACTGGTGGTGCCTGGGGGGCCAGATTTGGGGGCTGCTTACAAATGGCAAAATTATAGTTTTTATTTAGTTCAATTGATAGAGAGCAATGGAAATAACAATGCTCCTAAAAATGCTTTTATACATGCTGTCAGTGTGAGAAAACGACAATTATCCCCGTGAAGAATTTTATTCTATTTTTGAACTTGAGGCAGCACTGAGCAGGGTCCGAATGGAGCGTCAGGATGAAAGGCTTCCACTGTTTCCACAGAGCCAACCCTAGATGCCCCCCGCGGGAGGAAATCAAGTGACTAGAGAACGTGCAGCAACCCTCCCTCACTAACAGAGTTCCAAATCTCCTGACTCTGCCTCACGACACCACTTCCCCAAACATTTGCTGCAAATACCATCAGGAAAGCTCAACGGGGAGGACCTTGCCTGGAAGAAACTTTATGTGATGCCCCCATAAAAATCACTTGTCTGAGAGCTCTGGGAAGTTTCGGGAGATGCTGTGTGCTGAGGGAATTTTATCTGCTGAACCGCGNAACAATGCGCTCGGAACTGAGTGCTTTCTGCCAGACATCTGCCGTGGCAGGAAAAACATATTTTAAAAGTAAGAAGGGTCTGTGCCTCCTCTTTCAAGAACAGAATTCTGAGTGGTGTAGGCTGGTTGCAACCTTGACCGTGAGAC
>NW_024426663.1:44206259-44210598 GCF_017311325.1 Ursus maritimus
CAACTTCGTCTATAAAACGGCTCAGATCAAAACCTATGCAGGTCGAGAACATCGTTAATGGTATAAGTTTTGCAGTTTTCCTTTTTCAACTCCCCCAGACTTAGGATTTTAGGGGCAGAGCAGCGGGGTGACTTGAATAGTGGAAATCCAGATTTCACTAATATGCACAAGACAGTGGGCTTACGACCAGGTATAGCCGTGGATTTATGCATTTTAGGTGGTAGCTTAGTTTTAAATTGGTTAATCTAATGTACTAGATCAAAGGAAAGGAAAGCCTTATTTTCCAGATTTCTTTCAGATTGTTTTTGTATATGTGTGAGCGCACACACGTGCATACATGCACGCACGCGTGCGCGCGCGCACACACCCTTTTCTAAAAACAAAGTGCTTATCAACAAAGGAAACTTTGAAAATGGAAACAAGTCTCCAGGGTTCTGGATTACTAGTTTGTTCTAACTTTGTTCCCTTAATACTTCATTAAAAATAGGAACATTAAGGTCTAACAATAATAATGTAGTTTTATCACTGGAAAAAAGTAAGAATCATCATTAGTCACACCAAAGAGGGGTAGCCACCCTGCCTCAGTAAATATAGGACTGAATAGATTCCTGAGTGGTCTTTCTCCGGAGACCCTAGAAGATTCAGTGGTTTCAGATACCTGCTCTAAAGGGGTTCTCAAGCTTCCCACCTTAAGCTTCTTCCCTGGCACGGAAGACAGCATAGGCAAAAACAATTACAACACAAGTCTGAGTGGAAAGGATGGGCCCAAGTGACCCATTACTAACAGGAGGTGCAGAGACACTATACATGTCGAGACCAGAGAAGATGTTTATTTTTAATTTTAAAAAATCAGATCTAAAATTGATATCATTATTATAGTTGATGTGTAACAATGAGCCCAGCCTGGATTACACTTTTCTTTATACCAATGCAGTTATCACATACGATTGTGAAAACTTTGTTATGGAGAAAGAGGCTCACAAAGCCAAGTCCTGAGAGCCCATGAAGTTCATTCAGCAGACCCGGGGAGGCAGCTCTGATTAGGAATCAGTGAGGGCCTCCAGAGGGTGAGAGGAAGGAGACCTCTGAGGGCTGGGGCTCAAAGAAGGAAGTGATGTGTGAATCAGGCTGTGAAGGAGGGGAGACTCTTACTTGTGAGGAGAGGGAAAAAGATATTCCTGGCAGAAGAAAGCCATAGGCAAAGACTCTGAAATATGGCATAGATTAACAGCTTCTTAGAAAAGAGAATATGCTTCTTTTAATTCACTTTGAGCACAAACATAAAGGACACTACAAAATGATGCATATGTGTTGGTTTGTTTGCTTATGATGATGCTTGAAATTTTTATATCTTTCTTGAGGCATCTGGGAAACTCCATTGGTGAAGCCTCTGACTTGTGATTTCAGCTCAGGTCATGATCTCAGGGTCATGGGATTGAGCCCCGCCTAGGGCTCTGGGCTCCTCTCTCAATACAAAGTCTACTTGAGATTCTCTCTCCCTCTCCCTCTGTCCCTCCTCCCACTCATACTCTTTTTCTCTCTTTAAATAAACAAAATCTTTAAAAAAATTTTTTTATCTTTCTCAATTCTTTTTTTTTTTTTTAAAGATTTTATTTACTTATTTGACAGAGGCAGCCAGCGAGAGAGGGAACACAAGCAGGGGGAGTGGGAGAGGAAGAAGCAGGCTCCTAGCAGAGGAGCCCGATGTGGGGCTCGATCCCAGAACGCTGGGATCACGCCCTCAGCCGAAGGCAGACGCTTAACGACTGCGCCACCCAGGCGCCCCATCTTTCTCAAGTCTATCCTACATAATATAGCATGCAAAATTATTATATCAGGGTCACTGAAAAAATTTCAAACATATTAAACAAGGATCTCCTTTAAAATAGCTGACTAAAAATATAAAACAAATCAATATGCTATGAAAAGGATTATTCTCCCACTTCCATCTTTTGTCTGCTCCCTCCATCTATTTATCTGATTTTCACAGAACTCAGGTAGTTGATATGACTTTAAAAGTTTTCTTTTCATAGAAGTGAAACTCAAAATTTAAGGATAGTTTTTAAAAAGGTAACTGGCAGGAAATGAATTATGGGACTTTCCATTCTAAATCAGACAGAAGTTGATGCTCTTTTGGAACTCGTTTAAACATTTCATTATATTTTACAAAAATCTTGGACTAGGCATTTAGCCAAAAATGTATTTCCCTTTATCTTTTGAATGAGGTACATCTCAATAGAAATTTAATATGCATGTTTTAGGCTCATTAGCACCTTTTCCTCAGCCATTATCTATTGGCTATATGGGACGCTGGATAATCTTAACAAATGGTACACCACCCCCCCCCCAAGTTTTTTTTCTGACAGCTGAGAGACCTCCATGTCTCCACAGAGAAGTCTTAGTAAGCTGGACTTTGAAGGACTTTCTCTCTCTTATATCCACTCCCTACTCAGATTGTCAATTCAGCTAGACACCCATATTGTGGATGCCCTGCTGTGGGTCATGAGAGGAAAAGAAGAGAGATAAACCACAGTGGCTAATGATTCTCCTAGAGGCACAGAGATCCAAATTAGTGCTCCAGTTTCTGGTCTATTCTTACGAAGGAACAAAGAAGCAGGAGGGAGAGAGGCAGGATGTCTTCCCGGCATCAACTATCATAACAGTAACTTATCATGAGCCTTCTCTGAGCCAGTCACTGTGCAATGAGTTTTATATGAATCTCATTTAAATTCTCACAACAGACCGGCAGGATAGATGTCATCTCTCTGGTTTTTGTTTTGTTGTTTTGTATGTATGTATGTATATATGTATGTATTTTGAGAGAGAAAGAGAGCAAGAGAGCATGCATGAACAGCGGGGAGGGGCCGACAGAGAGGGAGAGAGACAATCCCGAGCAGGCTGCATGCTCAGTATGGCACCTGACGTGGGGCTTGATCTCAATCATGACCTTAGCAGAAATCAAGAGTCGGACACTTAGCCAACTGAGCCACCCAGGCACCCCTCTCCTTTTTTGATAGAAGAATGTAAGTATTTAAATTGTTGCCATATAAACGTTAGAGAAAAACCATATTACGCAAGTTCAGAGGGAAAACAAAGTCATCCTGGGGTTGCCCAGGATGGTCTCATGGCCGAACTTGGAATACGTGTATGATTTGGACTAGCAGAGGGCAAAGAAGGGAAGTTTCATAAAACATGAGTAAAAGAGATCAAAAAGAACATTCAGGCTCTTGTGACCAGGGATTTGGGTTTACACAGAAGAAATAAAAGATAAGATTGGTAAGGAAATTTGGGGACACATTAAGAGGATGACTTAGGTCAGGTTTCTGCCAGTAATGTCTGAAGCAGGGATTTGGGTCCATGTGTCTTATTACTATGGGCGTGTTGTCTGGAGAAAGGGAGCAAGGGCGGTAGGATTCAGCGAGGGAAGGCACTCAGCATGCAAGTGGCTTCTGCGGAAGTCTGGCTAAGGCTGGACGTCACAGCCAGCACAGAGCCCTAGTAGCACCATAAATTTGGTCCCTCCTTGAAGCAAATGGCAGCAGCCTTTGTTTCCCTGCAACCCTTGTTTGTGGGATGCCCTGAGGAGTGGCGAGCTCACTTCTGGGGTTCATATTTATCTGACAGCGATCCTCCAGAGAAGGGAATAGCTGGCAACAGTCAGCAGGTGATACTCTTCGTAGCCAAGATAGTGCAGGCAGCTTTACCCGGGGGGTCAGGGTGGCGCCTCAATGATGTCCACTCTGGAAAGACTCCAGTGCCATTCTGAGGAGGTCGGGGTTTTCCCCACTGAGCACTAGGGAGCTATTAAAGGAGGCCGAGGAAGGGATTTCAAGGTCATAACACTACTCTGGGATGAATAACATGGAAAAACGGATTTGAACGGCGAGGGACTAAAAGGACAAAGACCCTTTGATTGACAATAATGATGACATACATACTGATCATTTCACGTGACACACACCACGAGAAGTGCCTTTCGTGGAACTGAAGATCTAAAAGGCTTAGTAACCTGCTCAAGTCCGTGGCCGGTATGCGGAGAAGCCAGAGTAACTAACCACTGTCTTACACGGCTTCCTGGCAGGTAGAGCTTGGTAACTGTGTGTTAGGAGGAAGGCAGTGTGTATGAGTTTCCTATTGTCACTGTGGCAAATTACCACCAGTGTGATGTCTTAAAACAACAGAAATGCAAGCTCTCATAGTTCCGGAGGCCAGAAACTGGAAGTCAGTATAACTGGGCCAAATTCAAAGGGTAGCTGGTAGCCATTGTACAGCCTACTCTACTGTGACAACACGTCACAGTTTTTGAAGCCATGGGATTAAGAGAATAGTGGCATTAACG
>NW_024426663.1:44210604-44447129 GCF_017311325.1 Ursus maritimus
TGTTGAAGGGGGGGGGGGGGGAATGAGCCCAGACCAGTGATTGGATTAGAGACAGAAATGGAGGAGTCTGCTTTAGGAAGTAGTGAGTCTCAAGTGTTGGCGGACCATCCACGTGGACAAAACCAGAGGTGACGAAAGGCTGGGACCAGAGCGTAGAGGGAGGCAGAGATCCAGGCTTAGCACGGTGAGAAGGAAGGATGTGTAAGGCCCAGGACAGTACCCGCAGCACGAGGGCCTGGCCTCCCTCTCCTTGCAGCGCCCTGAGGCCTGCTTCTCTCCCATCTAGCTGCAGGCTGGTACACAGTCAGAGCTACACTCCAGGGGTCTCTATACTTTCCAGCAATCTCTTACCTATTTCATCTTGATTCTCAACTTCTGCTATTCTCAGCACAAACCTATGGCTCCTCTGTCTTTTAGATCCCAATCTAATTCAGACTTTCCCTTTCCCCGTCCACTGGGGCCCAACTGTTTCATGTCCAATCTTTTACTGTTCTAGTCTTCTTTACATAATGACTAATTATGGGCTTTATTTTTCTTAGTTGGATGTCTTAATAGCATCTTATCACTTATGCTCTATAGTTCTTCCCACTTCCTGTAGCAAGACTAGAACATGGTTACATCTGCTTCTCACCCCTCATTGTTCTTTCAGACCACTGAAGTACAACTATCACCTAAAAGCCCTTCATTTAATATCAATAAGCCCTATTTATAGCTTTATTACTCTTCATTCCCAAAACCCTCTTCTGTTGTATATATCTCTCCAAAATTTGCCTCCAACTTCCTCTAGGACTTCAGTGGAGAAATCCCACTTATCTGTTCCATCTAAGCTACATGTTGACATTTCTTCTGCTTTTTTTTTTTTAAACTTTACTGCTTTCCCTCTGTATTCCTTTCAAAACATTTCTCACCCATTACCTCTCTACTCTCCACTCCTGCCAGCACAGATTCTAGTCCTTCATGTGCTTCATCTTGCTTATTCAAAACCTCTGATTGTACTTGGATCTCTAGGCGGCTGGAAAAACATGATATGAATTACATCCCTTCAGTGGCTCAAGCTCTGTGGTCAGTACTATGGGATACAACACAAACCTGACAAAGTCCTTGAATTTAGCAAGTTCACAGTTAAGTAAAGAAGATAAGTACACATGGAACCATCTTGTTCACAGAGTATGTCCAGTGCCAAAAGACAGGAATAAGTGGTGAGGCATTTCGCAGGATAAAGAAATTACTTTCAAGAAGGAGACATCAGGGAAGGCTTAAATGAGAAGAGGGCTTTTGAGTTAGGTAGGATATAATCATGGAAAGAAAAGGAAGATTATATTCTAAAACGAGGGAGTATGATGGGGAAAGCTAGAAAGGCTAGCAATGTGCAGGAAACCAGTATTTTAGTTTTGTTGGAATCCATGTGTATTAGTCAGCTTGGGTTGCCACAACTAATTATCAAAAACTGGGTGGCTTAAAAGCCAGAAATGTATTTTCCCATAGTTCTGGAGGTTGGGAAGTTCAAGATCAAGGTACCAGCTGATTCAGTTCCTGATGAGGTTTCTCCTTCTGACTTGTGGAGGGCTGCCTTCTCTTCACAGGGCAGAGAGAAGGAGTGCTCTCTTTCTTTTTAAGAAGTCACTGGTCCCATCAAAAGGGCCTCACCCTCATGATCTCATCTAACCCTAATGACCTCCCAAAGGCTTCTTCTCCAAATACCACCACACTAGTAGTTACGGCTTCAACATACAAATTTTGGGTAGGGTTGGGGGACACAAATGAGTCCATAGCACCACGGCACAAAAAGAAAATAAATTGGGAAAGTAGGAGAGGTAGATTGGCGTTAAATTGTGAAAAGTATTAAAGCTAAGGCTAAAGAATTTTTATCTCGGTTGATAAGAAATGTGGAAACACTGAACATTTTTGAGCAGATGAATGCCATTATTCAGTACAAAATTAATTCAGTAAGCAGTTATTATATAGCTGCTATGTTGAAGGCAGTGCCCATAATATGAGTGGATATAACTCTATAATATGGTATTTGACTTTAATAAGCTCAATTTAGTGGAAAGCAAGATAGTGTGTGTGCACGTGTGTGTGCGCGTGTGTGTGTGCATGTGCGCGCGTTATATATATAGTTATTATGGCAGTGTGTACTATAAATGAAAAACTTATAAATGAAGTACAGCTTCACCCTAGAGAAGTCAGCAGTGCTGGAGAAGAGCTGTATTTGAGACAGTAATATGGCAACAGTTGTTAGAAAGTTATGGAAGAGCCAAAGAATAGAGGTAGAGAGAACACTTTGGCTTTTATCAAACAGTAATTTAGGCAAGGAGTTAATAAGTCTTGAAATAGTGGGGTAACTCTTGCAAACAGCTGTGAGAGACAATGAGGCGGTGTAGCTCATGATTTGGCAATTGCCTACATTGGAGTGAAGGGGGAAAGCCGATGGAGTTTATAAGATTACTCTCAGGTCTTTCCTTTGGCTGTCTGGTTAAAGACTAGTGTCACTAATAGAAATGAGAAGAGTGAAAGCTTGTGTTTAGATACAAATTGGATTTGGATTTGAACTTTTTGAGTCTATAGTAACAGAAGATATCTAGATGGGGGTGTTGAAATGCAGTCCTGAAACTGAGGTTATGAAACCAGACTAGAGGTGCAGATTTTGGAGGTACCAGCTAGAAAGGATTGCTTAAGCCTTGGGAGAAGATGTGATCGTGGAGAAAGAAGAGAAGCCAACGGCAAAGCTTGGGAAATACACACTTACCCAAAAGAGAAGCCAGAAAGAAGTTAGGTAAAAGGCAGCCAGGGAGATAAGAGTAGATCCTGGAGAGTACATCAAAGAGAGGGGAGTTCTGATAGAAGGAGCTTAATGGAGAAAGACAGCCATCGAAGAGGTTGTGGGTGGAGTAGAGGTCACTGCCTCTGCTTACTTCGTGCTTACTGATTATGTTTGAAACAATAATTCCAGTAAGTTTTGAAATAAAGCTGCATTTTGACGAATGACAAGAGGGGGAGGAGTAAAATAAGACTATATTCAAGATTTTGACAGCGGGAAGGGATGGGTGACAAGAAATTGAAGCTTGCTTTACCCGAGAATAATAATAACAGTGATAATAAACTGTTTACTTAGAACATAGCAGACATTCTTATAAGTGTATTATGTGCATTTACTCACTTAAGTCTCAATATGAGGTAGATTATTTTTGCTGCCTCCATATTACTTTTCATGCAACTGAGGGTCAATGAGATAAAGTCATTTGCCCAAGATAAGATAGCTAGTGACTACCTGACACAGTGGGGACTCACATCCACATAAAAGTGACTCCAAAATTCTCGCTCCTAACCCCTGGGCGAACTGTCCAGCATGTCAGTAGATTTAGGAAAAGAGAGAAAAGAACTGGAAGAGAGAAGACAGAGAGGTGGTCAACCGCGTCCATGCTGTCTTCATTAACAACAGACTTCATCCTCTCTTGTTCCTCTGACCCCCACCATGTCTGCTATGCCATCTTCCAATCCAGGAGGACCTCAACTTTCTTGCTTTTCAATTTCCACTTCTGGTTTTACTGAGAAACAAGCAAAACATGCAGACCTAGCTCACTGCATATTTAGTAATTAGCTATTTCCCCGTCTACTACCTAGAAATCTTTCTTGTCACCTGTGGGTTAGCTCACTGACTCTCCCACAATAGCCACTGAAAACCTTTATTTTCTAAAAAGCACCAAATTCACACTTTTTACCTCATGTTACAAATACTGCATACTATTTTATTTTTTGAGAGAGAGAGAGCGAGCATGCACAGGCGATGGAGGGATGGGGGGGGGAGGACTAGAGAGAGGCAGAGAAAGAATCTCAAGCAGGCTTCATGCCCAGCGGAGCCTGACACAGGGCTCCGTCTCACGACACTGAGATCATAACCTGAGCTGAAATGAAGAGTCAGATGCTTAACTGACTGAGCCACCCAGGCGCCCCAATACCACATACTACTACCGTATCAACTTACCTGAAGACTAATATAAGCAGTCTCTTTAAAAACCTGAAATATTTCCCCATTGCCGATGAGATTTTTGTTCAAATTCCTCAGCATGTTATTCCAAGCTCTCTTAAATTTTTTTCAAATCTTTTTATTCCTTCTATTTACTACTTCCCTACATTCTAAACCATCCAGAATACTCATTATTTCTGGAAGATAGGCTGTTTTTTTCTCCTTTGGGTCTCTGATCTTGTCATTCCCTTAGTCTTAGATCCCGATTCTGCCATTTTCATTCATTGAAATATTAACTACCTTGCCATTCCAAAGCCAAATGTAACGTCTTTCAGAAGCTTGACTATCCTGTTAAGAAAAACATCATTCTCTTGAACTCAAAATATAATAGGCAAAACAAAGATCTTATCCCCACAGAACTTTCACACACTTGCCTTTACACTTACTTAATAAGCCTGCTTCAAGGAGTTACAAAGAAAGTGTCATGGAGTAACTTATTCAAATGCTCTCACCTTTATATGTTCCAAAGTATTTTGAGGGCATATTGTAGCCTAATTCATTCTTGAATTCCCAATAGAACTTGCCACAGTGTCTTGTCCTTAGCCTACTCGGTAAGGATTCATTGAATGAACCAGTGAATGATGCTTGTCGAGGTAGAGTCATGATGATAAAAAATGACATGATCAATAGACTGTTGATTCTCTTTTGGTGTGCAGAGAAATCGCCCACCCTAAATTTTATCAGTATACTGTTTCCCTCTGTAATACATGGTAGGTTTTTCTGAGTTTTGCCACTTGTTTTCAGATAAGAAGTAACGAGTTATATCACCATTTATATGATAATAAAGACATAGGTCTTTTGGCTTAAGATTCTGAGAAGAAGAAGAAGAAAAAAAAAAAAAACTAGAGAAAATTTGAACCCCAAACTCATAAAAGGACATAATGTCCTTTTCAGTCAAGGTTTGTACATTTTATAAATTCAGAAATAATCATTGTTTGACTTGTAATTTTATGAACTGTAACATATTGAAAATGAATCTGAATGAAAATATAATAGTTCAATTAAATTTTTATCTCCCAAGGCCTTTTATTTCCAAAAGTGAGTAATGTTGATGCCTTATACAAATTAAATTGGACTTTGCTAATTTCATCCTACAAAAGTATACCAAATGATTTGAGTCAAAATTATTATGTAATTATATTCCCTGTTCAAAATGCATATGGGTGAGTTATATAAATTCCATGATGGTTAATTTGTTTCCATTAAAATATTTTTTCCACGGTCTCCTTAGAGGAAATGAATTCAAACTGTTAAACTAATTACAATCAAACATCAACTAACTGGAACCTAAAATTGAATAGTATTTGCTGCAATCAGCTTTTATGAGAAAGAAGCAAATACCAAGACCACAGGTTAGAAATAATTTATCCTCCCTGCCCATGCAAACTCCGTGGTGTGTCTTGGGCCCTTTACCAACCCATTCTTTATTGCTATAATTCCTTCATCTTCAATTTTGTTTATTCAATAACAAATATTTACTGAAGGCACTCCAGGCCATGTACTGTAAATCCATGTTGAAAAATTAATCTTTGTAATAAACACTCACAGACCCTGCAAGGACTTCAAATAAACGTTAAATTATATTCAGTGTACTGTACTTACAAAGGCAAGAATATGAATTGTAGCAACCATTAGAATGCACCACTCAGATCTCCTGCTGCATGAAGTATAATTTCCTAATGGCCTGGCTGCTGCCCCTCCGGATCCCCCATCCTGTCAGTGCCAAAGCCATGCTTTCCATGAGCTGCTCCCAGCCAATGAGAAAGCATGGCAAGAGCATCAGTGCAGGCCCATTCCTATGGACTGCAGGACTCTGACAGCCATCTTTGGCTCAGGTTTCCCTACTGGTCTATCTATAGAATGATACTCCTCCAACGTACTCTTCCTTCCCTTTCTCTCTCCTTTCCAGGTAAGCCATCATGGCAGTCTGAAGGTTCTCCCTTTCTCTGCCTCCCTCCCTCCTTTCTATTTTCCACTGGCTTTTGCAAAAATCTCTTGCTTATCTCAACTTGGCATTCATATCCCTGGAAATCTAAACTAACACATGGATTGACACGTGCTAAGGCTCCAAAAGCTTTGCAATCCAAAGTACAGCAGAACTTTGACTTCACGTGAGCCCTACAGAAGGTATCAGGTAATTCCTATGCACCGCTGAGGTTCAGAAGCACGGTCTAAAGCAATGGACCATGGAAATGAATCTTGTTGTAATACCAACATTACATAGGAGTCAATAAAATCAGAACGTGCATATCATCTGCTTCATTGGTGTTTGTTATAGAGAACTTAAATAATGGCAGAGAGACCACAGTGCATTTTCTTGATTCAGGGGAGTGAATCCATAACCGTCAATTATCAGTTCTATGAGGCCATAGGTACAGCTTCACTCTATTTGCTCTTGGTTTTATCTGTAGGCTCACCACCTAGGTAATAATCACCTCCAGTTCAACTTTCAGCTGATCCTAGGCTGCTCTCCAGTATATTTCTGAGATTTCCAAAATTTTTTTAATATTCAGACTAAACTATAGTAGAGACTACTGGTTGCCTACATCAACATATACTCCTCCTTCTCCCTAAGAACAAAATCTCAATTTTCGCTGCTTACACTATCACCAGCTAAGAAAATACCACAAGCAAACAAACAAAAACTGTAATCTATCATTGTCCCGACCGCTAGTGAGGGATGTAAGTGGACAAGTCCTATGGGATTTCCAGGAAGCATTTTTAAAAGGAAGGAGCAAACACACTTTCTTGTCTTCCTTCTTCCTGCCATCTTTTTTTTTTAATAATAATATTTTTTATATTATGTTAGTCACCATACAGTACATCCCTAGTTTTTTATGTAAAGTTCCATGATTCCTTACTTGCATATAATACCCAGTGCACCATGCAATACGTGCCCTCCTTACTACCCATCACCAGCCTATCCCATTCCCCCATCCCCCTCCCCTCTGAAGCCCTCAGTTTGTTTCCCAGAGTCCATAGTATCTTCCTGCCATCTGAAATGCAGATAAGATAGCCAAACTTCCAAAAGCCATCTTGGATTATGAAGCAATGCATTAAGAAGCAACAAAATAGGAGGAACCTGAATTCTACATGACCTTGGAACTGCCTATCAGCCTTCGACTGTCTCCCTAGGAGTTCTTGAATTTGAGATAAAAAAAAAAATTCTATTGTTCTTAAGCCCCTATTATTTTGGGTTTCTCTATAACATGCAGCTAATCATAACGTAAATCATACCACTACTAATGAGCACATATAGTGACTGAATAGGCATTTTACATTTTGCATTAGGAAAATATAGATGGAAATTTTGGTAAGGGAAGACAGGAAAGCAAGGGGCAGTGCTATGGAATTTAGTAGTGTTTTTCTATAATGTTTGTCTTGCTTTAAGGAAAATAAACATGTTATAATTAATACTTAGGGCTATAAAATGTCCAGCACTATAAACAGGAACATTCTCTTATTTAAGTTGTGTGTGTGTGTGTGTGTGTGTGTGTGTGTGCTCTATTGAAAAATAACTCATGGTAAAAGGAAAACAGTGATTTATATTCATTCATTCATTTGTTCATTAATTTATGCATTAAAACAAACATAAAGTGCCTGTTTTGTATCAGTCACTATATAGGGCATTGCAAATTCAAAGAAAAATAGGACAAAGTCTTTATGTTTAGGAGCTAATAACCTCATGGAAAAGATGGATACACACACAGATTACTAATATTTTGTAAAAAATGCAATGACAGTCAATGCAAGGACAGGATGCATAGCCGTAGACGAGATGTAAAGGAACACAGGAGTTATCCAGGTAGACAGAATAGGCCAAGGGAACAGTATCAGTAAGGGACAGAAGTTCTACGTGCAGGGAACTAAAAGTAATTTTATGTCACAGATGAAGTTGAAGGGGTCAGCAAGACTAAGTGCATTATATGCCGTTCTACAGAAGGTGGACTTCTAATCACAGGGAATCTACTGAAAGGTTTTAAAGTAGGGAACTGATACTGTCAGATGTGTGTTTTACTGAAAACATTCTGTGGCCACATGGCAATTATGGGTTTGAGGAAGACAGCACTGGAAGCAAGGAGATCAGTTAAGAGGCTGTTTGAGTAGTCTAGTCAAATACAATGATGACCTGTATCCAGGCAGTGGTGAAAGTCCTGTGGGAAAAGGGAGCACGGGTTGAAGACATATAGACCAAATGAAATCATCAGGAGTCAATAACTGATATGCTGTGAGAGGTGAGGCATGAGGAAGAGTTAAGAATGATTCCATGAGTCCTAGGTTGAGGGATGGCTAGAAGATGGGGCCACCGACTGCTGCTCTAGAAAAATGAAGCCCCAAATGTCTGTATGCAATCCAGAATTGGCACTTGAGCACAGGCTCTGGGTCCAGATTTTTGCAGATTAAAATCCTGAGTCTACTCATTTTGACTATAGGCAAGGTATTTAAGCTTTCTGGGATTTTTTTTTTCCATTTATAAAATGTTTGTTGTAAAATACAATGAGTATGAGGATTGAGTTAATACATGTAAAAGTACTTAGAATAATACCTGGTATAAAGTGCTCTGTAAATATTGGTCATGCTCATTATTACTATAGTAAGAATCTCACATATCCAGAGTGAACCGGTTACCCAGGAACCAAAGAGAAGTTGTTTGAGCATAAAATCCAAAGAAAAATAAACATTTAAGGTGTTCGAAGGAAGAACAGCTCAGGAAAGATTTGAAGCAGAAAAATATTAGAGAAATAGGACAAAAGCCAACGGGGTTCAGCAAGAAGAACCCAAGTAAGTAGAAAGCTTTAAAAAGAAAGCGATCAACAATATCCAAGATAGCCCAGATGCCAGTACGGTAGCAAGACAAAAAAGCTGATTGTATTGTACAGGTAGGAGATAATCAATGGGCTTAAAGCAAGTTTGATAGAGTGGCAGGGCTGAAACCAGGTGGCAGAGAGTTGAGAACAAAAGGATTAAAAAATGAAAATAGCAAATACAGATTAATCTTCTGAGAAGCTGAAAGGGGTGGGAAGTGAAGTAACTGAATAAGCAGGATATGAGGTCAAGGGAGGACAATCTCAGAGACTAAAGAGAAATAAGGAATCATGGGAGAGCAGATGATCGGTGGCAGGAGGGCGGGAGGACCAGAATTAATAAAACGTGTAGAGGGATCAGCTTTGCAAAAGAGATACTTCATATTCTTATGATTAAAGACAGAAAAAAAGAATGGAGTGATCATTGATGTTCATAGGTATGAGAGAAGGGAAACAAGGTTGAAGGAGGTCATGCCTAATGGCCACAATTCGTTTGAACTGATATAGAAGGTAAGTTTACTGGCTGGCCAAGGATATTCCCATTGCTCTAGCACTCAAGAAAACCTAACAGAGAACTTAGCATGTCTTAGAACCCGTTGGAAATGCCAACTGTTGCCAAGGTAATTGTTGACCCTTAAGGAAACTTCCAATCTGGCTGGTGCCAAGATAAGCCATGTGATTGGCAATGGAAGGCAGAACATGACTGCTGTCAAGTAAGTCCTGCAGGCAATAAGGACTCCTGGGATTCTGAGGAGAGGAAAATTAGTATGGACTTCCTTCTTGAAGAAAGACTTCCGTTGGGACTTTAAAGAAGTGATAGGCTTCAGATAATCAGAAAAGTGGTGAGCTTGGGACAGAGGGCAAAAATCAAGGTAAGGAGAAGATGAGGCATATTCTGAGTAGGATGTTATTGAATTAACTGAAAACTATAGTGAAGGCATGAAACTAGAGAATTTTGCAAGAAGACCAAACACTTCAGAGGGATTCAGAGGAGATGGAAGGGGCGGGGGGGGGGATATTTATGTGAAGACAATCTGACCAGAAAGGGGCCCTCTAGAATGGTGTTATCTGAAGGTTTTGATCTAGTACTCAGTCACTTTAAAGGAAGTGATCAATCCCTGGAAAGTGACTGATGAAACAGGATATGGTCATTTGGGCTTGGGGTCCCTTTGTGTCAGAAAGTCTGGAAAAGAATTGCATTCTTGCTTCTCATCAACCCAGCCACATTGACTGGGCAAATTCCAGAGTGGAGTTGGGTTCTGTACGCCCAAGGATGCTATCTTCATGTACACAGACCTTTGTATACCACACTGACTCCTCATGCCACAATCACCCATACGGCTATGGATGCCCATAAGACAGGTGAGGGTGCTCACGAACCATCAGGGCTCCTTGCATCGGCAGTCAGGTTTTTTGTCCATGGATGTGTGGGGTTTTCCTATTTTTCTATCAAAGGAATTTCAAATGACTATTTCCATTCTTAAAGCCACAGTTAAAAATAATAACCAATAGAGGAAAATCCATCGGAGCCAGAACTACAACTTCCATCCCTGTATCAAGCCTCAGGCTGAGTGTAAAGCTGTCATAAGCTCCCAGGGAGTCTGAGCCAACAGGATAGTCTGGAAGGACTGGCAGTTGGGTGAGGAGCAGAGCACTTGTGGTTTCTCTGTAGAACGATGGCTTCTAGGACAGATACTTGGGATGGGAGTGAGTGAGTGGGTGGGTGGGAGAGGGGACTAACACCCAACAAGAGTTATTAATATTGTAATAGTGAGATATCTGGGCAGAGGAGGCAGGCAGTTCCCTTGTTTTCCATTATTATATGGGTTTAAGAATTTACTGTGTGCAAAATAAATGGGTAGTACCAGGGAAAAGCTGCCAGGGCATGAGGTCTTTTAAAAGCTCTTTCTTTTGAGACAATTATTGACATTGGTTTTGAATGCAAAATGCCTGATTGTAATTCTAGTCACAGGCAGTGTTCATAACATCAGGGCGGATGCATCCTTGTGCACACGTGGAGAGTGAGGTTACTCTGAAAACAGATATAATTTTCCCATCCAAGATGGCTCATTTATTTTGATAGCTGCAAATGCACAAAAGAGAACGGGCCTAGCCTTCGGTTGCAGGTGTTGCTCAGCGAGTGCAGATTGGCGGGGGCTGGATGGTGGAAAACCTGTAGACTTCCTCTCCAAATAGAAGCTGGGAAATCATCCAACACGTCCCACTTTCCTGAGAGGAAGCAAGATGTGGGGACAGGAAGGCTGTGTCAATAAAGTGGTACAGCAAAGCCCGCTGCAATTGTTTTTGCATCATAAATATTCTACAGCCAAGCTTATGAAATTTTGATTCCGAACAATTGTAATTTGCTGACATTCTTCAACAAAATCGAGAGGAACTGAATTTGTGGTCCTTTCCCGTGAAATCTTCTGTAAAACAACACAGAAAGGAAACTTCAGAGCGGGAGCCACCCTTGTCAAACCAAGAGCGCTAATTAGGGCACGGAGGATCGCGCTTCCGCATCACGAGCTGCCCAGAAAGAGGAGGATGTGCGCTTCTCAGGAGGGGTTTCCTGCTGGGGCCCACAGCCTCGGCTTCTGGGATCTTACTGACCTTGACTTCAGAACTAATCCCAGCTACGATTCCAGAGCTGCTTCCCCAAATTCCTCCATGATGCTTCCAAAAGATTCTAAAATCGTGTCCCTTCACCCTCATCATCACCTGTTCCCCAAATGCACAATCTCTCACTTCTGATGTTCAATCCTTCTGGGTGATGATGACTCAGTGAATTCAACGCAGTCCTTCCTAGCTCCACCACCCCCCGGCTTCCGCTGATTGTAAGGGCCTTAAACATCCCTCCCTTGTCATTCCTCCCTAGCAGCAGCTGCTTCTGGGTGACAGCGAAGTGGGACAGAGAGAAGCATTCTGCCCCCCACTCCTCCTGCCACATAACCAAGTCTAAGTCTAGGACAGTTTCAAGAAGGCTCTTGGGCTGAGGACTCAGATCTACCGTGATGTTAATGAATCACTGGAAAAACCCCTGAATCAAAATAGTTCGGTCTCTGCGGAAGGTTAGTTTCCTATTTTAACGATCATGGATTTGTGTCATGTTGTACCATTAGGGAAACTTCAGGTGCTAGTAGAGTTACGGAGAGATGCTGTGGGAGGTCGTCCATGTTAGATGAAGTTGTTGAAGGAACGTACTGGATGGAAAAGTGAGAAGACAACTGGTCAAAGGGCTGTAGACAAGGCTCTCTCCTTGAGCAAGACCAGCAGCTTGTAGAATTGCCACAGATTTTGTCCTCTCTCAGTCCTTCAACTACTCAATAAGTCCTTATCATGTGTGGACAACCTGACAGGCATGGCTCTAAGTCACGGAGATGATGGATAAAGTAATGCCAGACAAAAAAAGGATGCCAGAGGAGAGGTTATATTCTCATTACACACTTAATTATAGAGCTTCGATGTCCCTGTTTTCCAGGGATAGCCTGCATTTACATCTGCCGTCTCACATAATTATTAGTACTTCACCCTTCTGCTCAGAAATTTCTCTGTCTGCTCTGTAATGTATACGGTCACGTTAACTTGTAAGCCCGGAGCTCTGCGAGGCACTGGCGTGCGAGAAGAGCTGGCCTTCAGGAAACTCATGGTTCAGCAAGGTAAACAAGAGAAACAATTATCATTCAGTAAGGGCTAGAGCAGAAATAAGTACGGGTTGCTAAGATCTTTTAAAAATAGTAGCAGTTGGCTGAAAGAGAAGGGGAAGAAGGTGGAGAGATGGGTGAAAACAGGTGAGAATTAATCACTACTTTTTCTGACTGGAAGAGACAGAAGAAATAGTGTGTGTCCAAAACTAAAGGCCATGAAAGAAAAAAGGCTTGTATGGGAAGTGTTTGTAGTACAAGCCCAAGTAACTTGAATACAACAAGAAATGAGGGTTTGCTAAAAGTATACGGCTGATGTAAGTGTATTTTAGTACATGCTTTTTACTATTTCCTGTCGTTTTTCACACTCTGGACCCCAACCATGCCATATGCGTACCCACACAACACACCACACACGTTCCCACACACATCTGAAACAGAACACCTATATCTATACGCTCCGTATTTATATAGATTCCACTCTTCAGCTGGGTGACCATCTAAGGTAAAGGGTACTTTGTGTAAGAGACACAGAGCGGGCAACCTTCTCCCTGAGTGCTTTGCCAACTTCACCATTTACTTTGATTTTTGGTTTTCCCCTTCCCTTGTTCTTCCTGACTTTGTACTTCCCTCTGTGAGAGAATTCTGGGTTCTCCTCTTTTTATAAATAGCTAAACCATCCCCCCTCCCCATTGCTGATGGAGGGGGCCTTTGTATTGCTCTATGGGCAAAGGAATGTGAGGAAACCTATAGGCAACATTTCCAGGCCTGTTGTCTAAAACCTTTCCTCTCACCAGTCACGTGCTGCTAGCTGACATTCACCTGGAGCAGAGCTCCCCACTTCTCCCTCCTTGATGTGAGAGGACACAGCAATCTATGTTATGCCGTTGAGATTTAGGGGGTGCTTGTTACAGCAACCAGTATTCGTTACTTTAAATACTATACCTCCCCTTCCTCCTCACCTTTTCCACTGAAGTTCTGCCAAGTCTGAAAAGGTACCTGTGGATCATTAGGAATTATTCTAAATTTTTGCCCATACAGTCTTGTCTGACTCTGGAGCTAGACTAAGTGAATGAGGAAGACCTAGGCTTTTGTTTTGCTTTGTGTTTTAATTTATAACTGCAGTCGTGGCCTATTGGAAGATTAAACACCTGTGCCCTCTCAAATGGCCCTGGGAGACCCCTCAGCTTATCTGATGATTCTGCCACCCCAATTCCTCCTCCCACATGTATCAGAGAAACAAAATACATAGTGTAAAAGTATTAAGTTCCACTCCTCCTATATTATTTAATTTTTATGAGCACCATTAATGGGAAGAGCGACAAAATGGGATCTGCTTCTTGGCATCTCTCACTAATTGTATGCAGACGGGGGCTCCCTACACCTCTCCAGTGGGGCTTGAAGTGACTACTCAAGTCCACTACCCACCATCCTTCACTCAAGTACACACACTCCTACTAAAGAGGTCTCTGCTTTGAGGCAGGAGCCATGACTTGACAAACTTTGAGCCTCAGAGATCCAGAGACAAATAAAACAAAAGGCAATCCCTTAAGGAGCCCAAAATCTGGTAGAGAGAGAAACATGTCAACCAAGAATTACCACAGAGGTTTGGGTGGAAATGTGAACAGCTAGTAGGAGAGAGGGCATGACTACCCTCCAGGGTTATCAGAAAAAGCTTCACAGAGCACCTGGCATTTCAGCTGGTCTCATGGGAGGAGAAGGCTTTGTCAGGCAGAAGGGGGAGAAGAAGAAGACATGCGAGGCATATAATAGTGTAATTTCAAAGGGAAAGTTAGAAACAAGCTTGTCGCATACAGAGAACTATAAGGAACGCGGTGCTGTTGGAGCATCGTGTTTGTGCAGATGGCAGAAGCGGGTGGGTCTAGATCGGGAAGGCTTTAGGAAGCAGCCTAAGGAATCCCAGCTTTATTTGGAGGGTAGGTCTTTACACAGGGCAGCTGTCGTGATGAACACATGATCTTGTTTACAGGCTCGTGGTCGACACCGTTTTATCATTTAAACTGTGTGTGTCTAGGGCTTTCCATGGTCCCTTTGAAGCTTTCTTAGCTATGATTTCATGTTTGGTGAGTCAGAGCGAGCCAGTAGGATCAGGAAGTGCGGAACAATGGAACTGGGAATAACCATTCTCCCAGGTTGAAGGCAGCTGATAAGGTCACAGGGTGGGGTCTCCCTCACCATCCTGCACTGGCAGGGCTGGGGGTGAACCCCGCTCTTCTAAGAAAGGGCAGCAGTGTTGGAAGGTCTCAGACACAGGCACGCCTTTGCCCTCCTCAATGCCGTAATCTGAACCTGCCTCTATTGAAGCGCCACGGACGTGGTGGGGGCTCCACATCTGCATGTCGTTGACAACTGCACTGACGTACCTCAGCAGCCCTATGACAGGAATAAGAACAAGACGTACTCTTCACAACTAGGACTTCCCTGACTAAAACATGTCACAATACGTATGCATGTGTAGCTTTTAGAGGAATAACAGGTATTTTCTAGTCAAATAATCCGCTTTGGTCTATAAATTTTAGAAATACATAATAAAGGCTCTAAAGTAATAGAGTAGCTCAGAGTTCATCTATTTTTAGATGATGAAACCAAGTCTCAGAGATATTTCCAGGTACTAAAGCTCTAATAGGATTTTAATATAAATGAAGCTCATTCCAGTAAATTTATATCTATTTCCAATAAAATAAAAGATTTCTATAACCACACAGCAATGATTACACTTTTAAAAATATTATCAGCAAGGACCTCAGGATTCTTCTTGATCTTTACTTTCCTTAGTTAAGAAGTTCTCCACTGCGATGAATCTCGAAGGAAGCAAGACATTTTGCTTTTCTGAACAAAACATAGCACATGGTATGTGTTCAAAAACTCTTGTCAAATAAGATTTAGCCCACACCTTCTCCAATTTCTGCAAAATTCTAATACTTCTATTAGCTAAACATTAGAGCTGTTCTTCAGGCCCAAAACTGAAGGAAGAAATAATCGTGTCTACATTATCAAATACTACCTTAAAAACAATCTCTTAACATTTTCTGGAAACTAATACCTAGTGGATTTTTCAGATAGAAACTTTTGGTCTGTGCTGATTCACACATCTGTGATGGCTGGTAGTCCTCTGCATTGACAGGAAATGTTAGGATGACCATAAAAAAAATGCACATGGGTTTGCTTTTCATCCTGAGTATTCAGATCCTTTTATGATGAACCTGGAATGGAAACCGTTCTCTTAAACAAACTTGGCCTTCTGCTCTTCTATAGAATGAAAGAATCATATCCCTGAGGCCAGTCTAAAACATCTGAGCCAGTGAATCTCAAATAGGTGGGGACAGTCAACAAAGGCTGCACACTACATGGGGGCTATGTCAAATAAGGTTGAGTATGATTTGAAAAACTGTATTTGATCTATTGTTTTCTGCAATACAAACTATAGAAAGTATTTACCCCAAAGTTACAGAGGTAGTGAAAAGAAGGGGCACATGCACCCCAATGTTCATAGCAGCAATGTCCACAATAACCAAACTGTGGAAGGAGCTGAGATGCCCTTCAACAGACGAATGGATAAAGAAGATGTGGTCCATATATACAATGGAATAGTACTCAGCCATCAAAAAGGATGATTACCCACAACTTGCATCAACATGGATGGAATTGGAGGAGATTACGCTAAGTGAAGAAAGTCAAGCAGAGAAAGACAATTATCATATGGTTTCACTCATATGTGGAGGACATTAGGAGAAGGAAGGGAAAAACGAAGGGGGGGAATCAGAGGGGGAGACGAACCATGAGAGACTATGGACCCCAGGAAACAAACTGAGGGTTTTAGAGGGGAGGGAGGTGGAGGGATGGCTTAGCCCAGTGATGGGTATTAACAAGGGCACGTATTGCAAGGAGTACTAGGTGTTATACGCAAATAATGAATCATGGAACACTACATCAAAAACTAATGATGTACTGTATGGTGACTAACATAACATTAAAAAAAATTTGAGCTTAAAAGAATCTTGGCTGGTTGAGGAAGCAAAAGATAGTCTAGAGATGGGGGTGAGGGGGTGCGATAGTATTTGAATCCACTCATGTCCAAGATAGGAACCAGCTTTTGGACAGAGCCCATGGGACAGATCCAAACTGCCAATCCTATGCTAAGTCTGATATGTCTTCTTAGTCCTATCAGCTCCTGCTAACTGCTATTTATAACAAGTTCAGCTAGAGAATGTGATCCATCTTTTAGGATAAGATCAGGATGGCTCGGGAAATGGCTGTCACGTTGTTGACTTTCTCATGACCTTCTCTCCCATGTCACCCAGCAGGTGCTTTCAAAAGAGTTCACCCCGGGGAAGGGGAGGGGGAGGGGAAATCCCTCCAAACAAGAGCAACAACCGTTGGAGATGATTTTCTCAGTTGATAACCCTGGAACAGAACCCCCTGGAAGGAATCTGAATAAACACCTTCTCATGCAGGAAATAATGCACGTCACACGCAGATCACAACCTTTTTCTCCATTCCTCTTCAAGAACAAAGCTAACCTCTTGCAAATTTCCCAGATCCTCAGGGTTGTACTCCCAGAACTGAACTGAAGCAGAGTAGGAGCAAAGCTTTAGCTCAGCCACATCTGTCACAATAGCCTTTTTAATTACATGTACCATAAGAAATGATTGGAACGGTGCTCTCAGCCCTTATAGGAAAGCAGAAGAGAAAGCAGAAAGCAAGGCATTCTTCTACAGCCAAACCTGAAGACCAATGTTGGGCAGAGATGGTTAGAGGTGGGGGAAGAATGACTTTTTGTTTTTAAACTTGTTTCAGGACTCCGCTGCTTGAGTAAAACAGATTCAAAGTGCTTCCCTTCTGATTAGTGCTCCTGCAACTTGGTTGAGTCACTTCTGTTAATCGCGTCACTTTTTTCAGGAAATAAAGTAATACCTTGACAAATTACAAAGCTGGTTGTAAACAAACACTTGCTAAACAACATAATGCTATCAGGCTCCGCCTGTAGTTTACAGAATGTTCTGAATTTTACTTAGGCGCAGGGCCGAAGTTTCCTCTTTGGTGGAAACGGTAGCATAATAATATCAGTTATTGTTTCTAAAGTTCACACTTGGAGCCAGGCACGATGTTAAGCCCTTTACATTACCTCATTAAGGTCTCGTAACAAATCTATGAGGAAGGAAATATCACTCCTTCTTCGTCAAGAAGGAAAGAAGCTTAGAGAAGTGATTGAACTTGCTCAGTATCGCGTAGCTGTCAAGTGTCTTGGGCTGACGGTGTGGAGGGTGGGTTGCCGAGGGGCAGGAGCCAGACCCAAGCGTACTGCACTTGATTTTCAACCACTGACTTTCCTCCTTCCTGTGAAGGCAGTAATCCCTGGGAGACACAAACCTTTAAGCTCTTATCAGCTGAGTGTGAATGAGTTTCACATTCTTTCCTGAAGGCTACGAAAAGCAAAACGGATCCCTAGGAGATCAAGAGAGCAGGGAGCACACATGTAAAGGGAAAACACGGCCTGAGTTGAGAATTAGGGTGGTGATAAAAACAAACAGGTACTTGGGTGTGGGGGGCTCACAAAGACAAGTTGCTAGCTTTACAACCTAGCTCAGGGCCGATTCTTAGTGGATGCCTTCGTGGGTTTATATTTTGATTTATTTACCAGCCCCCAAATAAATCAAATAAATAAAGTTGCCATGACACATGTAAAGTTATATCCAAATTATCTGTCCTGAGAAATCATCTGTTTTATAGTCTAAAAAAAATGCCTATTTGTAGAGAATATAGTAAGAACAAACTGCAGAGGCGCGGTGCTAAGAGCTGATTTGATTACCCATGTTGAGAGGAACTTGCTTCCAGAATTCTAGCATGCAAATGTTGCAGGCATAGCTCTGGTAGCGGAATCTGATACGGCTTTAGGTAGCACGGGAACGGATATTCGGGGGAAAAAAAAGTGATGTATTTGACTGCTACTTTTAGTTTGTAACTATGGCAAGGAATCCATATTTATCAAGATTTCTTTCAAAATAAATTTATTTATGTTAAACTCCAAGTCAACATTAACTAAAAATATTAAATAAATTATAGGACAGGTTGTTTGTACCTATGGACTTGTGACAAGTGAAGATCATACACACAGAGCTCATAAAACGCGCTCGAACTAAATGTGACTTATAATGACATACGCAGAAAATTAGTTTCTGAATCCTTAAAAATGATCGTTAATGAAGTTTTCGTCTTAGGAAAACTAATCCTTATTTTAAATCCTTATTTTAAGTTTGATAGTATAAATCTGACACATATATATCATATATATATATGATATATAATAGTAGCCTTCAGAGTCCATCAGACTCCTCTTTCTTGCATATATTATGTAATCCTTCCATCCCTCAGTTTCCTAATTTCTATAAGTATTTTTTCAAATCACAGAACTGAAGAAAGAATTGAAGGACTTGGCAAAAATGTATAAAGCTCAGAGCACAGTGCCTCTCAAAATGTTAGTTCTATTTCCTCTCCACCTTAGAGTATATGTAAGAAAGGATTATTTTAAGGACGAAGAAATGATTAAAGGGAATATGAGTGGCTTGCTTTCTCACTGGTAATTAAAACTTAAACGTTACAGGCAACTTTACAAGGATAAAAATGACCCACTAAACCTCAGAACTCTGTGCATAGGCTTAAAAATATGTTTCATATCTATAATTAATATGTATATATTATATACTTTTAATTTTTTTATACATGAAATGACTTTCTATATATGTCCATATTACTTCCTAGTCATACTGTTCTGGCATTTTACTGCCCGGGAGAAGACCTGACTGCTTCTTTGATCACAATGAACTCAGTCCATGCTTCTGTCTTATCACCTTTAGTCCTAAGGCAGCTTCATGCTGAATGTCTACCCTGAGAGGCTCAGAAGTTTCGGAAATGCCTGATTCCTTCCTCTATCCGCAGGGATTAGCATACTGTTTAGCCTAACATAGATACCCAGTAGGAATTCCTTGATTAAAAAAAATTTCCAAGGGAGTAAACCAGGATATCCTAACTTCTCTTAACCTCTAACGTATTTTATATATTAATATCAAGTTGGCTCAATGGCCTTTTTTAAATACATGTACCCACCTCAGTATTGTGCTAATTCTTGGTTGTCAGTCAATTCTAATATGCTCAATCTATTTCTTCAATCTTCATTCTATCAGTAAAGTTTGCTTTTTAAATTAACAGGGTTCGGTTTTGACCATCATCATTACATTTTAACACCAAATAGAACAACGTCTGTGACATTCTGGAGAGCTTATATTGCCATGTTCCCTGAAGTAAAAAAAAAAAAAAAAAAATTTAAGAGCTTAGAAAGTTTAGGTAGAACTAAGGTAGAAAACAGTAAGAGAAAAATTAAGGCAAAAATACAAAGAAAAAAATATATCATTCATTCCAACTTTAGAAAGGATTCCTACATGATGAGCAAATGTGTTCTGTTTTGACTTACGTATTTTGCCTACGTTTTCACATAAATTTGAATTCTCCTGAAGACAATCAAGCTATCATCTATCTACCTGGAACCGACTTAAAAAAAGATCTATGCTTAGAATAGAGACAAGCGAAAAGCTGCTCTGAAAGGATGCAAAACAGTGGCAGATTTTCGTGCTTTGTTACTTGTGAATTTTCAAACGTATAAAATGAAGTCGAATCTTTGCTAAAATGGAAAAAAATATCATGTGGTCATCAGAAGGCAGGGTTGCTGTCCTGGAAACACTTCCTTTTTAAATTGTGAAACTGACGAGCCCAACATGCCAAAGACTAAGTCCTAAATCTGAAGATTGACAGTTTGCAAAGCCATGCAGTATATATTTAGCGCAAGGTCATCTATTTCCCAGATGACATCAGCAAGAGGTTTGCATATTTCAGCTGAGACTGACAAAGACGAATTTATGTCACAAGAACAGGGGACAAGCATGAGGAAGTTTGAGGAAATGAATGCCTGCAAACAGATTGGTTGGGAAAGAAATGCTGAGAAGTCCCGGGCTCAGCCCAGCGGCGATGGGCACGTGCAGCCTGGGCTGTGACCGTTTCATTTATTCCCGGTAACACAGTTGACGATACACAGGAAATGATTTTAAAAATTAGCAATAAAAATTAGTCCTTCAATTGTGTCCACTGGAGTCGTGTGTTGAAAGGTCGCTGGTTTTCACAACTCAAGTGTTTGTACTCTTTACTATGTATTTACTAACCACGGATGCCAGGAGCAAATTTAGCCTAGTTTTCAGGCTATAATGCAGACATGGTTAAGGGACATTTTAGAGAGAGAACTAAGTGGCCAGCAGGGAAAGCAGCAGAATTTTATCTGTATCATTGTACAATAGCTATCCAATGCATGTTCCAACAGCTTGAAACAGTTTGTCCACATGTGACAGTTTTTTTGTTTGCTTGCTTTTCGGTCCTCATTGATTATTTAATTCCACAAGATTATTTTTCAGGTTCATTTAAATGGATACCTTAGGTACTAGAAATTTTATTTGACCCTCTACATATAGGAAAAGTACAAATGAGAAGAATACAAATATCACAGTGTTTTTATTCAGTTCAGTTTCTCTACCTCGGTACTCTTGACATTTGGGGCTGGATAATGTGCTGTGGTGGGAGGCTGTGCTACGCACTGTATGATGCTTAACAGCATCCCTGGCCCCCACCAACTAGATGCCATTCACCTCCCCAATTTGTGACGATCAAAAATGTCCCCAGGTGGACTGCCGGGGTGGCTCAGTCAGTTAAGGAGCAGACTGTTGATTTCAGCTCAGGTCACGATTTCAGGGCTGTGAGACTGAACCCCGTGTTGGGCTCCCCACTCAGCAGGGAATCTGCTTAAGATTTTCTCTCTCCCTCTCCCTCTGCCCCTCCCCATCTATTCTCTCTCTCCCTCTTCCCCTCCCCATCACACTTGTACTCTCTTTCTTTCTCTCTCTCTCAAATAAAACATTAAAAAAAAAAATGTCCCCAGGTATTGCCAAATGTCCCTTGGGGGCCAAAATAGCTTCCAAATGAGAACCACTGATTAAGATCATATCATTAAAATGATAGCAATTAATGGAATTTTGTAGAGAGAGACATAAAATTAAAGATAACTATTAGAGCTTCACTAAAGCAAAGTAAGAGAGTCCTATGAGTTATTTCCTATCATTGGCATTATGTTCAGCCCAATTTCTAGAATTAGACCATAACGATGAATATTCATATGAGTGCCTCTGAAGTCCTAGCCATACCCTGCCTTGTCCGAGAATGAGGAAATTCTCTACTGAGTCCCGCATACTCCAGCAATGCCTGAGGGATCATTTAGTTCCATCTCCTAGTTTATCGGCGAGAGAAGGAGACATGCAGCGTTTTGATGCATTGCTTAAGTTCACCCGGAACCAGATCAGAGCCCACAGCTTTAGGTTCCCAAATCATTAATCTTTCAAATATGAAGTAGACTAGAATGATTTTCATCAGTAAGAAACTGAAAAGATTTCTATTCAATTAGAATATTCACTTGAAACTTCCAATTAATTATTCTTCCAGTAGTAGAACCAAACCATGGTTACTTTCAAACTGAACAGATTCTGATCTCCTCTTGGTGGTGAAAGTACTTTGGAAACCTAAGCCCTAGATAACTCACTGAAGTGTTCACCATTCAGCCAATATCAGAAATACTGGCATTTGTCCACAAAGTCTGAGAGAACAAAGAACAACCATTTTATATTTTCTGAATAGAGCCAAGTAACATACCCATGTACCTAACTACGGGCATCATTCATTCAGCACAGATTTGTGGAGTAGAGCTGATTATGTTCCTGGCACTGACGATATAGACATGAGCAAGAGAGGCAAAGAATCTGCCGTCATGGAGTTCACATTTTAGTGCGGGGAAAAAAAAAAAAAAAACTAGACCAAATAAATGCAATGAACGATGTTTAAGCTTGTGAGAAGCAACGTAAGAGGGGATGACTTTCCGGGTAATTTTAGATCAGGTAGTCATGGAAGGACTTTGTGAAGAGGAGACATTTAAGCAAACTTGATTGACTCAGGAGCAATGCCTACGGAAGGGTGGCCTGTAAACGCTCAAAGCACAGGGACCCACAGCAAAGGCCACAACCCAGCGCAGGAATGAGCTTGGCCAGAGTAAGCAGTTCAGTGTGCTGGGAAACTCACGCAGGATTTTCAGCAAGGGCAAATACATGAGCAGATATTTTTAAAAAAATTTTTTTAAGATATATTTATTTATTTTAGAGACAGAGTGAGAGAGAGCAGGTGGAGGGACAGAGTGAGAGAAACTCCAGCAGGATCCCCGCTGAGCGCAGAGCCAGAGGCTGGGTTCCACCTCTTGACCCTGAGATCACGACCTGAGCAGAAATCACGAGTCGGATGCTTAACCGACGGAGCCGCCCAGGTGCTTTTTAAAAAGCATTTTTTGAGGAATATTTTGTGACTGTTATCTTTTCTCCCAAATTTCCATAAATGACTAGGCAAGGCTGCTGAAATTTTGAGGTTTGTAAAATGGCAAAGTGATCTGGAGACCTCTGATGTTCCTTCTTCTATCCCTGTGACATAAGTCCTCTTGTCAGTCTCGGAAGAGCATCCCTGTAAGGTTCTGGGCCCAGTCCCAGTGATATTTGCTGCCCAGGGTGGCCGCACCGAATTCCACAGGCTCGCCAAGTCTTACCAACAGATTTGCTCCTGGCAATGGTGAGAGGTCTGGCACCGGTGGCCTCGCACACCCTGTGACCGCAGCTGCTCGGGAAGACCTGCGGGTCTGGATCATCTTCCCTCTGCTCCGGGCCGAAGATGAACCACACAACAAGGGGCTTCTCTGTCATTCCTCAACACAGACAGAAGCTGGAGCAGATGCAGCTGGCTTCCCTGTCCAGAGCTGACCCCGAGTGCTTGAGAATTAAGTTACTTTGAACCGGATACTTACTGAACTCCAAGAAAAACCTGATGCTGGAATAATGTGAAGTGCTTTGTTAAAAAAACAACAGCAGCAGCAACAACAACAAAACTGAGAAGATCTGGGGACTTGAAACTGAAAGCTGGTCTCCTGTCCGGTTTCTTGGTTCCAGGGACATAATTTCACACAACTTAATACACCCAGTTATCTGCGAGCCACCCTGAAATCTCATTACAGATAGGGACGGCACAGTGAGTTACAGGCATAGTAACCGACTCTATGGTTCCAGCACAGAATATACGGAGTAGAAATAAACTTTACCGTAAAGAATGTCTGTTGATGAGATTATCAATACAACCTAATTATTTCTTCCTATTCAGAACCATAACTGATGGACTGGGAGAAGGCCCCATCTACCGCTCTGTGACAGGTGGGTATGTGTGTGTCCGGGGAAAAGGTAGGGAGAGGCTGTTGTTACTGCCGGTGCGAGGAAGGGCTTGTGAAAACCTCACTGTGCAATTTGCCTTAGGTCACACTTCCCGAGGCATGGTTCTGTTTACTCTTGTAGGCAGAGTGGATGTCATTTTGAAATGCCCATTATCGATGTAAAGTCACATTTAAATCTCTTTCCTGTAATGGGAGGTGTTACTCTGCCTTCTAGATGATACAGAAATAATCTCAATTATAGGATGAGCCATGTCCCTACTCTTGCCCCCTCGTCCCAAATACTCACACTTGAGACTGAGGTTATAAAATAGCTGGCTTCTTTGGGGGTTTAGAAGCGGTTAAAATGACAGGTTATGAATGGAGTATAAAGTATATTATTGTATCCAAAAGTAATTCTGGCTACATTATGTGTCCCTTCAAAGATCCTTCTAACACAAACACTGACTTATTCTGCCAGAAAGTTATGGTTATGATTTTGCTGGTTGTTTTAGCCAAATATTGGTGTTTTCGTGTTTCAACCCTATGTTGGTTTTACGATATGTGGTGAGGAATGAAAAGTATTATTTAATCCTAAACTATAAAATGCTATACAAATACTTGTTGTATCTAAGAACATTAAGTTTTATATCTCTGAAGACAAAAAAGTTGTCAAGTTAATTTTTTTGTAACAGACTCATTTTTCATGAACTTTACCTTCAGAAAAGAAAAAGTGAGTTTGATATTTCTAGACTGAATATGACTCTTATAACATGACTAAGTAGACTCTATGGGATGCCTCTTCAAATGTTTTGAAAGGTAATTAATTGCTTTTATAGGAATATTACTAACTTTCCTACCTAAAGTTTTACAGTTATCTCTGAAACAATGTTAGCATAAAATACATCAACATAAGTTAAATAGCTAAAAAACTACTTATTTTAACCTTATGTTTGATTAAGTGGCTTTGAAATAATCACTAATCTGTTTTGATGTGTGCAAAGGACTTTTATGCAAGAAAAATGATCAGTCTGTTTTATAATCCCGTATCTAACATAGACACAGGAACAATGTCATTATGACCTCCCTTTAGTATTAAACACAGGTGACTACTGAAAAGCTATGTGTGCACTGTGTGCACACGTAGCGTGAGTGCGGTGAAGTCCCATGGGGAAGGAGCTTAAGGCTCTGTAAGGAAAAGAACATACTTTTGAGGGCCTGATGGCTCCTCTGAAGCCCTCTAAGATGCCATTTGTTCACCCAGGAAGCTCATCACCCCCATACCACCCTACACACACTAAGGACCTCTAGCTCTAAGCAAGAGCTTTTGGAATAAGCACAAATACTCCAAACCCCTAAGAGGCCATTCGCTAATCCAGATTTTTTTTTCCAACTCCATGTCCTTTGGGGATTCTTGCTTGTGGTCTGACCATTACGAAGTCTTCCCAGAGCTATCTTATTGACAGGAAGTAGCAGAACCCGATGATCTGTCTCTGTCTCAGCTGCTAGGAAAGGGACTGCTGTCACTGGCAATCAGAAAAGGCAATCACTCCTATTTTCTTCCCAGTTATTTTTCTTCCAAACAGAAATAGCTACCACTTTTCTCATCACAGAATGTATTTCTGTTATAAAAATTAAGAAAAAATAAAAATTCATAATCCCAGTACCTAATAATAACCATGTTTTTATACACACAAATTTTGTTACATATAGCCTTTTAAATCTTTTTCTATATAATTACATTATCTTTATATAATTTAAAATCTCTAATGGCCATACAGGTGACTAACATAATATAATAAAAAATTATTATTAAAAAAAAAAGAAGTGAAGGAAACAGGTGCAAATAAATAAATAAATGTGATGCCTGCCCCTTAAAAAAAATAAAATCTCTATTGGCAACAGACTATTTAATAATTTTAAAAATTGGATGGCGTATTATGGGCATCTTTACAATGTCAAAATAAATAGATCTGCGTCAAGTGTTTACTTGGCTACAAACTATCCTTTCCAGGAGTGCCGTTTATTTAAGAAGTTTTATTGTTGGGAATTCAGTTGACTATTTCTATTTTGTTATTATAAATAACCTTAGAATGAATGTCCTGAAAGATCCATCTTTTCAACTGTCTGATGATCTCCTCTGGATATATTCCTGGAAGTGAGACTCTCTGGCTAATATATGCTATTTTTAAGGGCTTTGGATGTATATTACAAAATTGCCCTCGAGAAAGGATATATCAGTTTATTCTCCCACCGATCGTGAACAGTGTGGGAGGCTTCCTTTTCGATTCAGCCTTCATCATGTCATGCATTTATTTCTGTTGGCTCATGACAGAATATAAAGTCTACAGAGTTAGGGTAGGTTTGAGAAGGAAAAAAAGTCTCAGAGGAGTTGAGACTATTCTGTGGCCCTCTATGAATCACACACGTGAACCTCTCTTCCTGCCTCTGCTTCTGCGGGGAGCAGGCAGCCTTTCAGGTCACGCGCAGCATGCAAATGCCGCACGGCAAACGTTTACAGCATGGAAAAGGCTTCGGCTAGGGTTTGATGTGGATCCAGGAGGAAGTAGAGGAGTTCCATGGTGTTTGTGAAACTCAGCATGAGAAAATAATCCCCCTCCTGCAATGTGGGTTTCAACACTCAAAAGCTATATGATAGGGCCCAGGGGGCAGAGATTCTCTTCCTCTACCTCATGCTTTAAGGAATAGAGAGAAGCACTCTCTGACATGCTACAGAACGAGGAAATAAATAAACAGGAACTGGATTCTTTATTCTGCCAACATTCCTTGTCAATACGCTGTGAAAAAATATGCATAAATTCAAAAGGCTAAATTAAAAAAAGAAATGAAAATGGATTACATTGTTGGCAGGAATACATTTCTGATAGAATGACAAAAATCTGGAAGCTGTTAGTAGAAGCATTTACTTGAAAATTTTTCATTCCTCTTTGATAATCCTGATGAATAAACATCAAATCAAATAGTGGGCTAATCGTTTTAATATTTTAGTTTTGATACAGTAAGCACTGTCATTTGAACTATTCTATAATACCACATTGCTGGGCTGGAAATCAGTTAGAAGTAGGCTTGTCAAAGGCACTTATTTCCACATTCTCTTTCTTGTCTTTCTAGAAATGTCTTTATACAATAGACTATCTCATTTCTGATCTCAGCCAGCTAGACTGACCTGTTATATTTGGGTCTTATTCTAAGTGTGATGAAAAGTTACTGGAAAGTTGCAGGCAGGGGAGTGACATCATGCACTTTTCCCCAAATATGCCTCAACTGTCTGTTTCTTCAGGGCTCGTAGAAATACTGAGGGTCTCCCACCCTTCTCAACCCAGCATGCATGAGACAGCCAAACATCTCAGGACTTCCCATGGGAGCTTACTTGATACTAATAAACTATACATATAGTGACCCAAATTGATCAAATGGGTTAGAGTCACTGTGTTATTTCTCCATTTACAAAAGTAATACCCACCCAATAGAGCCTCCAATTATAGAGCCTGTTCTGAGGTGTCGCTGTTGGGCTCTGCCAATTTGTCATTCAGCTGCTACTACCTGCCTTCCTGCCTTTTCCTATTGTTCGTTTCTGTGACGTTTGTTCCTTTTCTTTCTTCCCGCCTCCATGGTTTACTACCACATCCTGAAGCTCAAATTCCTATCACTTCTTGAGCCTTTCTATATTATTTCAGATGAGTTGATTGGCTCCAAATTTTTGGACCCACACTGAGACATGAGGTATACGTCATTGTGGTGGAAATGTACAGCCATAATTTTTTTTCTCTTTGGGACTACATGACAGATTTATTCTTGGGAATGATTTTACCCTTTGTACTCTTCTTTATTATTTTTGGAGTGCGAGGCAAGGTGAGAGTAGTTGTGTTTGACCAGTTGAATAATGATAAAATGAAAATGATTTAAGTATCAATAAAAAAAATTGGGGGAGGGAATTTTAAGATGTAAAATAAATGATACTTTTTCTATGATGCAGTGTTTTCTCTTTATTTAATTTTTTTTATTATGTTGTGTTAGTCACCATACAGTACTTCATTAGTTTTTGATGTAGTGTTCCATGATTCATTGTTTGTGTATAACACCCAGTACTCATTACAACACCTGCCCTCCTTAATACCCATCACCTGGCTAATCCAACCCCCCACCCCTCTCCCCGCTAAAACCCTCAGTTTGTTTCCCAGAGCAATGTCCACAATAGCCAAACTGTGGAAGGAGCCGAGATGCCCTTCAACAGACGAATGGATAAAGAAGATGTGGTCCATGTACACAATGGAATATTACTCAGCCTTCAGAAAGAACGATTACCTAACATTTGCAGCAACATGGATTGAAGTGGAGGAGACTATGCTAAGTGAAGTAAGTCTCTTTAGATATTAAACATTCTACTTCAGTTAAATACACAGTGGTAATAATAGGCTGGTGGAATTTGAACAGATCCAAAAGTGAGTTGTCTTGTGTTTATCCAAATGATTAGGAGAAAATATTAGTTAATTCTGCCAGCTTAGAACAAGTTCCATTCACATGAACCTCTCACGATGATACATAATGTTTCCTCACAAAAAAAATGACACAAAAAGCAATATGTCTGTGTCTCTGGGACCAGGTGTTTGACGACCTAACCTACATTAGCAATAGGAAGACAGCAGATGGTCTATTTTTTAGGTCTAGACACTCTCCTCAGATAGTTAACTACAAGCTTTTTAAATGGTTGAGCTCTGCTAATACACCTTCAGAAAAAGAAGGAATAGGAAGTGGGGCTAAAGGGGGAAAGAAAACACTTGATGGATGTGTGTCTCTGGCCTTGACAAAAGTTTGGAACTGTGAAGTCAAACCAAGTGGCTTAATAGAGACTCTGTATTCATAAGGTTTATTCAGCAGAATTTAGAAAGCAGTAGTACAGTATGGAGGCTGAGGGCACAGGTGCTACTGTCAGCACGCCTCACTTTGAATACGAAGTCAGCCACTTATAAGCTGAGTGATTTGGGGGAAGTTATTGAACATTTCCACGCTTCAGTGTTCTCCACAGTATCATGGAGATTCTAGTAAGACCAACTTCTCAGGGTTGCGATAAATACGTAATGTAGAGATTGGTGTAGAGGACTCAGAACAGTGAGGGGCACAGACTGAATACTTGACGACCGCATCATCATCCTCACCACCAGATTTGACCTGAAGAAGAATAAGCCAGTTTTAGCTGGGAGAGGCCCAAGATATTGAAAGGAAAAAAGAATTTTTTGTCAGCTTCCAAAAGTAAAATTCTTCCTAAGGGATTCCAGAAGAAGGAAAGGTAGTGAAGTCATTTTTTAAATAAAAAACCTTGTTCATGGCTTTTATTTATAATAAATTGTATTTTTTAAATCATCAGAGTAAAATTGAGTTCTTTTGTTATAGAGATTTGTGAATGTTAATCCATGTACAGATTTATGGAAGCACCACCACAGTCAGAAGAGAGGACTCTTTTATCATCACAAAAATTTCTCCTCATGCTGCCGCTTTGCAACAAACCCCCCACGCCTAACTCCTGACAACCATTCATATGCTTTCTATCACCACAGTTTTCACTGGAGCAAGTCCTGTAAATGGAGTCCTATTCAACATCTTTTGAGATTACCAACTTTCATTCAGCATAATGACTGAGATTCATCCATGATGTTGCAGCAGCAGTATTTTGTTCCTTTTCATTGCTGAGTATTCCATTTACTGCAGTTTGTCTATACACTCAGCTGTTCCAGGGTATTTGTGGGTAGAGCTGTTAGAAACGTTTGTGTATAAGTTGTTGTGTGAATGTCAGTGTTCATTTTTCTTGAGATAAAACTTTTTACTTCATTTCTGTTAAATTGCCTATTTGTGACTTACGTACTTCAGTTGGAAGAATAGAAGGCTCAGGAGTCAGGGAGGTATAAACTAAGTCAGCAGGTGGATTTCAACTGTATTAGTGACAACCCAATAGAGATGCCAGTAATATAAAAAGATCTCTTAAATTCATGGACATTTTAAGTAGGAACCTTTAATAAAAACGTGTGCTTAACTGATATTATTTTTTCCTTAACTTCAGGAAGAGTATATGTTTATTGTTCATGTGGGGCTGTTCTTTGCTTGTCTTTTCTATTTCAAGCAGAATTTTTATCTAGAATTTCCAAAGCTCTAACACTGTACTGAAATTCTGATTTAGTAATGCAACTGTTTTCTAAGTTTGATAAGGCCCTTTTCCTTTCCCATTTCTGAAACCGAGACTATTTTTAATGGGTTCACCAGGACCATCAAAATAACCTTGCACAAAAACAACTTTTGACTAAGGTAACTGCTGGTCTCTTTGCTGAGAGCTGAGAAATAAAGCAAAGTTGTCCACGTGTTAGGAAACTAAAATTAAATCTGACAAGAAGTCCAAATATTCATGTTTTTTCCTGTTGGGCTAAATAAAGCTTCTGCTGATTCTTCAGTGTTTCCTATAACACGTTAGAACCAGAGCTAAACGGTTAAAACTCTTTCCCCTTGTAGGCTGGCAGCTGAGTTTCCATCATTTACTGGGCTTATAAAAGAAAATTTATCATAAATTGTTTTGGTCTCCTGGAACATTTTCACAGGCAAATGAAGTTGACAGTTAATGGAATCTCATGCAAAACTGAACAACAGCACTAGTAACCCACGGTTGTCTTAAAACACTATGAAACACTGCTTTGCAACTGAAAATAAAAACTAGCTAGTTCTCACTAGAAGGAGGGTACAGGTTGGTCTGCTCTAGAAGATCTATGATAACCTCTACCTAAGAGAGGATCTGAGCAGAATTTACCAGACAATGTTTATCTGGGGGAAGACGGAAAAAAACCGAAATCATACTAGTTCACAGGTTGAGGTCCTGTCGGAACCACCATGCCATCATGGGAATTTTGTTTTGTGTGGCTGAATTCCCTGGTGGAGGTCATGTCTCAGTTGTAAGATTTTGTTCATGTAAAGAAAGCCTCATAGAAAATTGTAAGCACAGGAAAAAAGAGGCAGAGAAAAGGGAAGTTTTAGTAATCTCTTAGCATCTCCTTCTTTATACCAAAATCCTGGAAAACCTATTTGGTAAGAGAAGGTTGCTTTGGGAGCAACAAAGCTCACGGTAAAAACACTGATCATCCTTGAGGATATTTTCACAAGCTGTGACAAACTAGTAAGTTCCTTTTCTCCAAGTCAGAGATACTGCTCAACGGTTATCATATTGAAATTGTACAATTGCATCACCTGTTATGCTATATCATCTTCAATAATTTAATTGAGTAAATTCTGTGGACACTACATCGATGACTATCATTTATGATAACTCAAAACTTTGTATGTCTCCAAATTGAAAAATACAGAAATATACCGAGAGTCTGATGTGAAACACAAATAATCCTTAAAGACTGGAAATCTCGGCTTCCAGACTGAGCTCTGCTGTGAATTAGTTTTAGAAATGTGGACCTCAGATTTCTAGAAAGTGAATTTTGGAGTTAGTTCAAATGTTGGTTTAAATTCTAGCATTGCTATCTAATTAGCTGTGATTCAGGGCCAAGTTATTTAACTAATATGATCCTTACATTCTGTGTCTTTAAAATAGTGAAAGTCGTCCCTGGCATGTCTACCTAATAAAGTAGAGGTGAACTGAAGTGAAGGGATATGAGAACACCTGGAGAACTCTCAAGAATTAACATTCAAAAGTAAACCTATGCTAAAAATAAACTATTGGGACTATTTCAAAATGAAAAGCTTTTGTATGGTGAAGGAAACCATCAACAAAATGAACAAGCGACCTACATATGGAACGAGAGAAGATATTTGCAAAGATTTATCTGATAAGAGGTTAATAACCAAAACATATAAAGACCTATACTCAACACCAAAAGAGCAAATAATTTGATAGAAATTGGCAGAGGACCTGAATAGACATTTTTCCAAAGAAAACATGTGGCTGGGCAACGGACACATGAAAAGATGTTCAATAGCACCAGTCACCAGGGAAATTCAAACCAAACCACAGTGAGATACTACCTTACACCTGTCAGAATGGCTGGTACCAAGAAGACAAGAAATAAGTGTTGGAGAGGATGTGGAGAAAAAGGAGCCCTCATACATGCAAACTGGTGCAGCCACTGTGGAAAACAGTATGGAGGCTCCTCAAAAAGTTAAAAATAGACGTACCATACTATTTAGTAATTCCACTACTAGATAGTTACCTAAAGAAAATGAAAACACTAATTAAAAAGAGGTATATATATATACACATATATGTGTATATATATATATATGTGTGTATATATATATATGTATGTATATATATATATATATATATGTATATATATATCCCTCTGTTCATTGCAGGATTAGTGACAACAGCCGAGATATGGAAACAACCTAAATGTCTATCGATGGATGAATGGAGAAATAAGAGTGGTGTGTATATACAATGGACTATCACTCAGCCATCAAAAAGAACGAGATCTTGCCATATGCAACAACTTGGATGGACTAGAGGGTATTACGCTAAGTGAAAGAAGACAGAGAAAGACAAATACCATACGATTTCACTCATATGTGGAATCAGAAAACCAAACCAAAACAAAGAGAAAGCAGAAACAGACCCATAAATACAAACTGCTGGTTGCCAGGAGAGGGGGGTGGGGGGACTGGCAAAATGGGTGTAGAGAAGTCAAAGATACAGGCTTCCAGTTACGGAAGGAATAAGCCACAGGGATGAAAGATACAGCATAGGGAAGATAGTCAGTGTATTTTAATAGTGATGTATGGGAGCTACACTTGTGGTGAACACAGCGTAATATAAAGAGTTGTTAAATCACTGTGTTGCACACTTGGAACTAATGCAACATTGTGGGTCAACTACATTCAATTAAGAAAAAAAAAAGTAAAGGTATATTGAAAGAGAAGACTGAACTGGGCCACAGCTACCCCCCAGTGATGGGATCTATAGTGCTATACTTGAAAAAGCCAGGTTCCAGATTGTTGTTATCTGGATACTTATGCAGATAAGACCGGCTTTTGCTGAGGGCTATGATCGAGTTTTAGAATCTCTCTCTTTTTTTTTTTTTTGGATGGCCACACTTGGATTAGAGACAGCTCTGGACATAAACTCAGCCTTTGGCAGACACACTCACTTTTTCATGCAAAAGTCTATCTTCCACAAAGGATCACTTACCAAAGAGAAGCATGCTTTGGCTTAATATTTCTTACCCTGAAAAATATTTACATCTTCTCTGGACAGACCAACTCAAGAGAAAGTGTCTATGGCCTATAACACTGAATGGTGCTCTCAAGATGAAGAGACATATGAACCTTCTCTATTCTAGTAAGGTGAGTGATCCTATGTTTGGGATTTTGAGCACAGTTCCTTTTTGTGTAAGGTCCTGAAATTCCCAAAGGAGTAAGGAAAGACTTCCTAGGCCATTAGGTAACAAGGTAATGGTAGGCAGATACCACATGAGGGGGGTTTGACATGACCTCTACTTGGGATTTATTACAGACAGAGACAGGGCTATAGCACAGGGATTAAAAGCAGCAGTTTTGAATTCAGGCAGGACCTCAGGAGAGTGTTCATCAGGGCCAGCCAGGAATAAGAAATGCTCTAAAGAAGTACTGGTCCTTTTTTTTATCTTGATCAACTTAGATGTATTCTCTTGGTCACTTCGCTGAGCTCTGCTGCTGGTCTTAAATGACAGAGAGCAGTCAATGCAGACTTGAGTTTTCTAAGAGGAATGGAATATTCCCGTTCCCACAGGTTTCCTTGGTCTCTATCTAAGAGGAAGATTATATTCTCTGGAAGGACGTTAGCCTTGGATTTTACGGTTGCTAACTCCTAAGGTAAGGAATGTGGGGAGGTCAGAGGAGACCTCCCCTCAGCTGTGGTCTCCATCTCCAAGCCCAGGTCCCAACTCCCCAGCTCTGGCTAGAGTCCAGACCATAAGGACCCTAAACAAACACTCCCACGGTCAGGTGTAATTGTCCCACTAATAAGGATGCAAGTGACTGACTTCTCTCATCAGTACCCCTCACTTTCTGTTCATATCTGCACCACTCATTGCCACTCGTATTTCAGTTTGTGAAGAAAATTCTCATTAAATTCCACCACAAAAACTTGAAATTAAGTATTTTCCCTATCAAAAATACAATTTAATGTTCTTTGTTTCTGCCATCTTTCCACCCTGTTTGCATACACTGCAGGCGGTAAATTCTATATGACTAAATAATTGGAGTTGGAGATGAGGTGAAAAGATTGCCAGTTGAGAAAACTCTTCAAAATTCCTATCAGGGTTGACTGTACACAGTGAATAATTATAGCTTTTCTCTATATAGGTCTGAAGCAGAAAGACTTTTCAAGGATTTCTTTTCTAGCGTATAGATTATTCAAGTGGCTTTACTACACTCTTATTAGATTTTTAAAAAAATAAGTTGAAAGTAATCAAGTAGCAAAGGATTCATTCATTTTTCTGCCAGCAGCATTGCATGAAGTTTTCATAGGAAACAGCAAAGCTAATAACGAAATTCAGATTTTGTATTACTTGGGAGGTTTTTTCTTTCTATTTTTCAATGTATTAGTTCTACCCAGAGATCAGCGGAATGCAAATACGGCTTTATAAAAATGTACATAAACGGAACAAAATTTTGATGATGCTAACTGGAATAAAAGGGAAAGAAGAGAAGATGATGGCTCGTGCCTGCATGTGGATCTGAGAGAAACCAACAAGATACAGTGACAAGGTGACTATATTTGGAGCAAGAAAATCTGGGCCTGAGTATCACCTCTTCCAATTACTAACAATTAAAGCATGGGCCAAAGAAGACATTTAAATTCGCTAAGCCTAATTTTACTCATAGTAAAATGGAGCCTCAACTCTCTAGTCATATGACCAGATTACTGTGGGGGGAAAAATGGGATAAAATGAAAGAAAGCATTATGAAAACTCGAAGACATAAGAACATTAGGCAGCATAATTGTAGCACCAGAGCATGAAGTGATCTATCATATTCAGAAGAAACACACAAGACATAGAGGTGAAGAACAATCCCTCATCTATTTTTATGTATTTGATTTTTAAAAGTTTTTATTTAAATTCCAGTTAGTTAACATGCAGTGTAATAGTAGTTGCAGCTGTACAACATGGTGATTCAACACTTACATACAAGGCCCAGTGCTCATCACAAGCGCCCTCCCTAACCCCCATCACCTATTTCACCCATCCTCCCCCCCCCATTTCCCCTCCGGTAACCCTCAGTGTGTTCTCTATAGCTAAGAGTCAGTTTCTTGGTTTGTCTCTCTTTTTTTCCCCTTTGCTCATTTCTTTCTTAAATTCCACACATGAGTGAAATTATATGGTATTTGTCTTTCTCTGACTTATTTTGCTTAGCATAATACTCTCTAGCTCCATCCACATTGTTGCAAATGTCAAGATTCCATTCTTTCTGATAGCTGAGTAATATTCCATTGTGTATATGTATGTATACACACATATATATGTATGTGTGTGTGTGTGTATATATAGCACATCTTCTTTATCCATTCATCCGTTACAGGGCATTTGAGTTGTTTCCATAATGTGGCTATTGTATAAACACTGGGGTGCACGCACCTTGTCTATTTTTAAATGTTCATCAGCCCCATATTATAAGATCAGAATTCAACTACACCAAAATCAATTGAAGGACCACTGGTTCTTCTTCTAACATTCCCATTAATACACTGCATAAGTTTTGCCAAGTTATTTGACATCCCTGGGTTTAGAGGGACTGATTATTCAATATCCTCCAGGGTTCCTGACTCCCAGCCTCACCTGTAGTCAGCGGGTAGAGTGCTATCAAGCATACACAGAGCTAGGTACCGATCTTAGGCTGGGTTCCCTGAGGAAGGAGATGGCAGGACTTGAGTCTAAGTAGTTTATTTGGGAGGTGGTTCCAAAAAGCACAGATGGGGGATAGAGCAATGAGAAATGAGGGAAAGGCAAGAAGTCAATTTAGCGTGCATTAACAAGCAGGTTAACGCCACAGACAGCTCAGGCTCAATCCCTTGGGGGAATCTCTGGAAGACTGTAGAGGACACATGTCAGAGTTGTCCCATCTAAGCAGAAAGGAAAGTGAGTCATTTTTTCCTCCAGTTCCCTTCCTTCACTGACTGAGCAGTGTTCTTGAGACAGCAAGTCGCCAGCACCCCAGGCCTGCTGTGCATACCAGCCAAGCACACCACAGAAATCCGGCAGTGACCTGTCACAAGTGCCCACACAAGGGAGTCATCAACACACAAGCGGAGGGTGAGTGCTGAGGAGACACGGGTAGGGCTATGACAGCAAATGCTATAGTACTGCAAAAGGGAGATGTGCTGCTCAATTCTCCTTCAAAACTGGAGAGCTGCTTCCTTCAAGAATGGTGAGCTGAAGGACTCCTGGGCTTAGTGGATTCCGGACCCCCTCAGGTTTCGAGGTGAGGCAGCGCTCTTCTTGTGGCAACTCCACCTCATGACGGAGTCTGGAGGTGGTGCAAGGGCCTGTCCCTTCTTCCCAAACTAGGACTAATCTAGTGGGTAATCTCTGCGCCACAGGCCCTGTGGTAGAAGCTTTCTTAGGATCATTCTAGCCTGACAGCTCCTTCTGCCCAGTCAGCCCTCATCCCTTTTTCTTTCTCAGGCGTTACTCCCCAGTAAACCTTCTGCTTTCTTAACTTCATCGCTAATTCTGAAGAGAGGTTTGGAAAGTGTCAACCTCTGGACTGAAACCAAAGAAGAATCGAACCTTATGTAAGTCAACAGGAAAGTTGGACTGAAAAGATCCATTCTCCAGTAGGACTGGCCAAGAGAAAAGATTCCTCCAAGCATGTCATTTGGGAATCCACCAGACAAAAACACAACCAATGAAAACAAGATAAGAAAAAACTTGGATGACTGAAAGAAATGAAGGATTGCTTACACATTGGATAAATCCTTGGAAATTCCTTTTCTAGATAGTTTTTAAAAGGACAGATTATTTATTTCATTGAAGCACATTTTCAAAATCCTTACTACAGATAATGTTATTTTTACCTTTTTAAAAAGTCTTATAGTTGACTGTACATCTTTTATTTAAATTCAATTAGCCAACATGACTATACATCTTTTAAAAATAGCAGAAGCATTCAGGACTCGATTGTATCAAATCCAATAACTTGATTTATACACATGGCATCATCATAATAGTGAGAAAGGCTTGAACAAGAATCTATTATTTAGATCTAGCTATTTATTCATTCACCAAATATATTTTTGAGGACTCACTATTTTCCAGGAACAGTTCTAGGTATTAGTATATATCAATGAATAAAACATACCCCAATTTCCTGCCATTGTGGACGTGATATACTGGAGAGTAAAAACAAGATGATAAATACTGAAGTAAAATAACATCTGGTAAAGTATCTTAGAAGGTGCTACATGATATGTAAAAATAATAAGAACAGGAAAACCCAGAGTTCCAGTTCCAGTAGGATATGGGTTCCAATTAAAATTAGGAAGACGGGGGAGGTCTCACTGAGGTGACGTTTGTGCAAAGTATAGATTGAGGTGAGGGAATCAGCTATATGAATACTTAAGAGACAGAGAGTTTCAGGCCCAGGAAATAGGCAGTGACCTCAGGTCCTAATTCGAATTTTTCTACCTTCAAAACCCATCCTCTTCTTGTTGATCTTGGCTATGGTATTCCAAAAACCACCCCACTTTCATCCTTCTGGAGACTATTCCCTTCTCTTATAACCATCAACCAGATGCAATTTGATGAGGTAACTGTCTGGCTACAAACTATACTCATACTTACAGATGTAAATACAAATTTTCTTTGCTCTATCTGAATATTTATAAATACAATGAGACATACTGGAAAACAGAGCCTGAGCGGTATCACCCACAATCACATTGCATTTGTGCTATGACTTGCTGGGTTTTTATTCCTAGAACACTCACTAAATGGTAAGTGGTGGGCAGGACTTAAATAGGTCTCTAAAAAACCGAACAACTTAACTGAGAGTCATTTTCACTTCAACCAATTGGAAGGCACTGCAGAGAACAGTTCAACTAATTTGCTCTCAGGCCAGTCCTCTTGTGAGCATCCCACTCCAGGCTGAACATTTGAAGTGACATATTTCATAATTGCTCTCAGTGAATCAATGCTTATTTTTTATGTAGAAACCAATTCCGATGACTTTTACCTGACACCTCGCTTGCTAAAAATTGTTTGAAAGATATACACTACTCAGTACAAGTAGAAATACCCTACTTGACCAGCCTTGCCTTGGGGAATTCTCACACTGAACTGTACAGCTCCACATCCCCATAGAAAACCCACTTTCTCAATATCTTTGACCTTTTAGCTTCCCCGCCCCCCGCCGTGACTAGAAGGCAATATCTCCTAAAGAACATCAGAATTAGAAATTAGACCATGAAAATCAGAAATGGGTAAGACTGAAGGTGTCAGCAGCCCCCTGCAATGAGAATAAAGCTGACAAGCATCTAGTAATGATATGTAACTTACATAATAAGTGCAATGGATTTTTTAATGAGATTCTTTTTATGTGCAACGTGAAATTTCCGGAGTTCCTTAAAAGACAGGTAGTGCAAACTTTGAAATTGCATTATGTAATCTAGGGAACAAAATGAAAACATCTCGCATTTCCAAAGCATTTTTCCCAAGGATGTCCAAATGTGCTGAAGATATGAACTCAGTGATTTTCCTACTCTCCTCTTAGTAGCTAAGAATCAGGTATTATTTTCTTGATTTCAGAGACAAGGACCCAGTGTCAGCCTCTAGCTGTTCAACCATCACATATGCTGCTTTCCTTGGGTTTAAGTAGCCATTTGTCTTCTCTACCTTCCAGCAGTGCAATTTATTTTGTCTTTTTGAAAGCGTGCGTGCTCATACACACAAATGCACCCACCCAGACAGGTACGCTTTGTTTTTTGTTTTTTGTTTTTTTCTCCCCTGACTGCAAAACGAGGATTTGCTGTGGAGGTCATTCTTGTGAGGAAACTTAAAATAGTCTTGTAAAAATGAATGAAGGCCATTTTCACCCTTAGCTTTGCAAAAAATAAAAATTGATAACATCCAGGGGTGCCTGGGTGGCATAGAGGTTGAGCGTCTGCCTTCGGCTCAGGGCGTGATCCCGGCGATCTGGGATCGAGCCCCACATCGGGCTCTTCTGCTATGAGCCTGCTTCTTCCTCTCCCACTCCCCCTGCTTGTGTTCCCTCTCTAGCTGGCTGTCTCTATCTCTGTCAAATAAATAAATAAAATCTTTAAAAAAAAAATTGATAACATCCAGTGTTGACAATGGTATAGGGAAATGGGTACTCTGATACACTGTTGATGCGGAAATGAAGTGCTACAAAAGTTCTGGAAGGTTAACTGGAAGTTTCTACTAAGTAAATAGTATACTTTCACTTTGGGAAATCCGTTCACAGAAATAAAAGTACTAGGATTCATGCACAAAGACATTTATCTTAGCATGCTTTATAATGGCCCAAAGCAAGCAAATGAACCAAGAAAAACATGCGAAAAATGCAGCTTCTCACCAATGAATGAATACCTGAAAATTTTCTAATTCATTCATTATGTGAAAAATCACATAACCATTAAAAAAACAAATTACTTCTGCAAGCATTTACCTGGAAAGATGATTATATAAACTAAATGAAAAGATCAAATTGAGGGTAATACATATAACATGATCCATTTTGTAGGTAGGAAAAAACATCCAGATATGAGAAAAAATATATTTGTCTACATAGTTAAATGCATGGAAAAATATACAGAGGGATAAAGCCTAAATGGTTCATAGGGAGAAGCTCTACGGATCCCCATGCTGGTGAACTGAGGACAGGAGCAGGGGAATGGAGGCGTGAGGGAGATTTGGGACTTTTGTTTGTTCAACTTCTGTGTCTGAACATGTATTAATTATGAAGTTTGAAACAAATACATGCCACCAAAACCTTTTAAGGAAGAAGGTCATCATGACACAAAGTGGTGAAGTAAAATGAGAGGGATTTGAGAATCAGCTGTATTGAATTAAAAACCCCAGTTTTGCAACTTGTTCCTGTATAATGTCAGACACATCACTAACTCCTCTGATGATGTGTTTCTTCGTATAAAATGGAGATAATACTTATCTCTCTGTAAAGCACCAGGCACACTGCTGGCAGACAGTGAGCACAGGACTGACACTGCGCTGACACATAATGTGTATCAGAAAGCAGAGAAGAGAGAGACAGGGAAGGGGTAGAAATCCTGTGTGTCAGACAACAGGAATTGTTTAGTTGGGCCAATTTCCCTGTTAACCAGCTGCTGGGTAAATTACTGCTGGGAGGAATATATTCTCACCCTGGTATGTTCTGCCTTCATGTCTTATAGATTTATTCTCGAAATTTATCAGCCTTGAGATAAAACCTAGGGCAACGTAAAACCAAAGTTCTGAAGAAGAAAATGCATGGTGATCTCACCACAGAACTAGAAGGAACCAATCTAGCATAGTTAGCCATTTCGGGGTCAAGATTACTAGAAGGTAACCTGACAAGGATTGCCTACAACTGCTGGAAGCTTTAAGAGATGAGGAAGGTCTTTGGGGAGAACACGGCGCTTGTCAACACTTGATTTTGGACATCAAGCTACAGAATGTGGAAGAATACATTTCTGTTGTTCTAAGTCACCCTGTTTGTGGTACTTTGTTAAGGAAGCCTTAGGAAACTAACATAGATTTTAGTGGGACTCCAGGGTGTCCACAAATCCTATACATAATGTCTTAGTCTATTTGGGCATTATAGCATTATAACAGAGTACTATAGTCTGGTAGGATTGTAAACAACAGAAATTTATTTCTTCTAGTTTTGGAAGCTGGGAAGTCCAAGATCAAGATCCAGTATATCCAATATCTGGTGAGACCTCACATCTGGGTCCACAGAGAGCTGTCTTCATGCAGTGTCCTCACAAGACAGAAAGGGCAAGGAAGCTCCCTGGGATTTCTTTTAAAAGAGCATGAATTCCATTTTTGAGGGTACCATCCTCATCACCTAATTTCCTCCCAAAGGTCCCAACCACCTCCAAATATTGTCACAGTGGGAATTAGTACTTAACATATGAATCCTGAAGGGACAAAAACATTCAATCTATAACATATGCCCTCTCCTTTTGGAGTAAAACTATAGGATTTATGATTATAGAGACTGGTTATTGGCTTAAGAAAAAGATCAAGATCTCTCTCTTATAGACAGCATGTACATCATTATTCTGAAAGCCCTGCACAGAGGAGGTAGGAGAGAGACACTATCATATATTTAAATCCCATCTTGTTGGTGCTGAATTGTGGATTTCTGGCAGGGAATCATTTTCAATGCATTAACTTATACATTTATATTTTTAAATATTGGAGATAACAAGATAAACTTTCAGTAAGGATCCGGTAATTCTCCCTAATTGAATCTGGTGTCTTACCCAATTCCATTAACCTTCTGGGTGAGCCATGGAGGTTCCTTGTCTGATGTGGTTCCATGATGGAATGTATCCGGCTCATTTTAAGGCCCCTTTACTATCTGCAGATAGGTTTACTTTTTAGTTCAGCACACACCCAAAGTACTTTTTAGTAAATAATCTTTAGGGAGCCTATGCTTGCCTTCAACGTATTTTGCAAAATCCTGCATCCTTCCATACTTGCTTGAGAATGACATTTTTATCCTTCCTTGAATGTCACAGTAGCACGAGTATGATGTTTTCTTGGCCTGCTGTGTTCTTACCCCCTAGTTGCACTTAAGAGTCTGCTCCCTGGCACGCAGAGTGTACTAGGTAGCATGAGGATAGTTCCTGTCCAACCCCACTAAACATCCTTCAGCATCCTCAGCTCAATTTGCACCCACTGCACTTAGAGCAAAAGACAATCTGGCTTTGGTTAACCCATCTTGCCATTCCCCACCGTAACAAAGAAACAGAATTACTGTTTATTCTCATCAAATTGTCAGATATTTTGACTGAACTTTATACTAGACAGAGGCTATTTCTATATAATTTTGCCACTGTGTTAATGCTTTGAATTCTCTTAATTTACTACGGAATAATTTTCCGGGTAAGATGCAAACTTTTATTTATTCTAACAGAAATACCTGCAGAAACAAGCTTATCATGTGATGGACTGATAACAGAGTGAAACACAACAAAACTCCTACTATCAACAGCATTATCAGTCACACTAAATCGTAGGGGGAAAATGCCTTGGTATTCACATCCTACATCTGGAAACATTTTCCAATGGCAAATTTCCATTTTCCCATTTACTGTATAGAATTCTGTGAGCATTCCCTTTTGCCAAGTAAAATGGAACTATTATTACAAAGTATTTGTAATAGAAAAGAGTTGGTGTTTAGTTGGGGGGAACAACACTTAAATGCCTCTAAAAAGCAGAGCTACCTAATGAAATAGATTTGTTTGACATCTGTTCTTAGAATTTATAATATAACCATAATACCTAAATGTTCAAAGCAAGGTTGAATAAGACAAGGATAAAGTCAAGGATAAGAATTAACTAGGAAAGACTTCCTTAAACAGAAACCAAATCCACTGAAGGAAGTGATAAAGGACACTGGCAGGGAAGAGATGAGAAGTCTAGGGAAAAACAGACCAGGATTTTCAGCTTAACTCTAAGACATTCATGACTTCTGTAATTTGAAACTGTTAATGTTCTATGGAGATGGAGAAAAAACCAAAAGTAGCAAAAAAATGATTTTGCTGAAGTCGAAATTACTATTGATTCTAAACTCTTAGAACCTTAGAGGGAAAGACACACATTTTTATTGGTGCTGTATGAATACTGCATTTTAAAAGTATTATACTCATTTTACTGTGTCACCTTGGCTAAGCTGTAACCACCCTACGCATCATTCCTTCACTTGCACAGATCCAGTCATTTTTACCTAAAAAAGAGAGAAGCTTTACATTTCCTTCCAACTCTATTACAAAAAAAAAAAAAAAAAAAAAAAAAAAACTTTAAAAAAAAGGTCCCTTAAAAAAAAAAAAAAAAAAAAAAAAAAGACTGTAAAATAGAGGGTCATAGAGGATCGTCCTTCTAGCTTTGGCTGCCTTCCCTCACTCTTAATCCCAGTGACCTCCCTCACAGAACATTCAATGGAAATGGCTCCCGTGAGAAATGAACTTGTGACGAAAACTTGTTCCTAGAGACGGTATCTGCCACATTTTCCTGTAGGATGTTAAGTATGTCATTTAAATTCTTTGACCTTCAGTTTCCCCATCCATGAATGGATGGAAATAATCCATACTCCCCAGGGCTGGTGTGCGAGTTAACAAGATACCATATGAACCACAAGAAACAGAGGTTAAACTCAAAGTAGGTGCTTTCTCTGTGATGACTGGATCTCTGTCCTAGAGGTCACAAGAATGCAGATTCTGCTAGGCACAAATGCAGGGAAAGATAACATGAGTTTCAGAGTAAGCAGTGCCAAGTCACTGATATATTTCCAGCTTCTAAATAGAAATGCTAAGAGCTACATTTGGCAGAGATTTATGAGAAGTTATTTGCAAATTCTGTTGTGGAATAAGAGTTTGACTCTATGATTTTATGGTGAAGTCTCCCACTCCTGCTCTCCCTAGACTCAAAAATCTGAGACAATGTTGTTCTCCAGGGCCACATACGTGCAAGTGTACCCTCACTGATTCACTGCATCAAAACCTTGGCATTTGAACTCGTCAATTCTCTTTTTATCTTCCCCTGACCTCAAAGGGGGACTAGATCACTAGAATGTACTGGTCCTTCTCTAGAGGTACAACATGATTACAACACCTGAGGATTGCCCATGTTAGAGTTCTCAGGTCCCTAAGCTCTGGCTTCCCCGAAGTTCTCATGAAAATCCCCTGAAACCCTAGGGTTACCCATTTAGTGACTCCTCTGGAAGTCTCATTCATGACCTTCTGCACTACCTGACTCTCCCTAATTTCCATGCCCACCCACGCTGGGTTCTTGTCACCAGGTGCTAATACATCTGTCCATAAGGCACAATAATGATTGCTAATGAAGGAGGACAAAAGAGGGGTTCATGTTCATCAACCATGTGCTAGGAACCACGTCAGGTATCCACTTACTTCGTTTAATTTAATTTAATGAGTTTAGATATTCTTAGACTTCTTAAAATTTGGCTTTATGTCTAAGAGTGACTATAAAATACACTTTTGGACTATCTGGGTTGACTATGGTAGAAAGAACCTGTCTGCCTCTTCACATCTCATCCTAGCATGGGAGGATGCTGACTCCACCCCTCAGTGGGTTAGTGCTGACTAAAATATTGTGCCCTCAAAATGTGGGTGGAATCTCAGTCTTTTTTTTTTTTTTAAGATTTTATTTATTTGAGAGAGCAATCAAGAGAAAGTGAGAAAGAGAGAGCACAAGCTGGGGGAGAAGGAGAAGCAGACTTCCCGCTGAGCAGGGAACCTGACATGGGCTCCATCCCAGGACCCTGGGATCATGACCTGAGCTGAAGGCAGACGCTTAACCCACTGAGCCACCCAGGCACCCCAGAATCTCAAAATCTTTAAACCTCCCTGCCACTGAATTTACCCATAGTTTATCATGGCTGTAGCCTGACAGTAAAGGTAAAAGGGAAGGGAAGCTGCCTTGTGGAGGCAGATAAGGGGAAAACAATGTTAAATACGGCTCAAATATTGCATTGTAATGCTTGCTCATAATCGGTCAATGTCCTCCCTCAGAAGCCCCCCATATCTGATTTCTGCATGCTGAACTGGTCCATCTAACCCTGCTACTTTTTGACTTCCTGTGTAAACCTCACTGACTGTCACAGCTTTGCCGCTGCACCAGTCCATCAGAGCACAATAATGACCACTGGTGGAGAAGGGCTTGGGAGACAACGACCGCAACAAGAAAATAACCACCGCCAGTTGATACAGCATGTTTCAAGGGCTTCCGCACATTCTGCACCGATCACCTCATTTCTCTTTACTGCATCTCTAGTGACAGGAGGGGAACTGCAGTGATACAATTCTACTTTTTTTTTTCAATTAAAAATTTTTTTTCTTTTCAAATTTTTATTTAAATTCCAGTTAGTTAATATACAATGCAATACTGGTTTTAGGAGTAGAATTTAGCGATTCATCACTTACATAGAACACCCAGTGCTCATCACAACAAGTGCCCTCCTTAATCCCCATCACTCATCTAGCCCATCCCCCACCCACCTCCCTTCATCAACCCTCAGTTTGCTCACTATTGTTGTTCTCTATCTCTATCTTAGGGTTTGTTTCCTCTTTTTTAAAAAATTTGTTATTATGTTATGTTAGTCACCATACAGTACATCCTTAGTTTTTGATGTAATGTTCCATGATTCATTGTTTGCATATAACACCCAGTGCTCCATGCAATACGTGCCCTCCTTAATACCCATCACCAGGCTAACCCAATCCCCCACCCACCTCCCCTCTGAAGCCCTCAGTTTGTTTCCCAAAGTCCATAGTCTCTCATGGTTCATTCCCCCTTCTGTTTCCCTCTTTCTTCCCCCCTTCCCATATGTTCATTTTCTGAGCAAAATCATATGAATTTGCCTTTCTCTGACTGACTTATTTCACTTAGCATAACACCCTCTAGTTCCATCCACGTCATTGCAAATGGCAAGATTCATTCTTTTTCAATGGCTGAGTAATATTCCATTATATATACAGATACAGATATAGATATCCCACATCTTCTTTATCCATTCATCAGTTGATAGACATTTGGACTCCTTCCATAGTTCGGCTATTGTTGATAATGCTGCTATAAACAACGGGGTACATGTACCCTTCGAATCTGTATTTTTGCATCCTTTGGGTAAATACCTAGTAGTGCAATTGCTGGATCGTAAGGAAGTTCTAATTTTAACTTTTTGATGAACCTCCATACTGTTTTCCACAGTGGCTGCACCAGTTTGATTCCCACCAACAATGAAGGAGAGTTCCCATTGGGATGCAGTCACAATGCAGAGACTGTGACTTGTCCAAACTCTATCAACTTCAGGAATAGAATCCACAGGTTCTGCTTATTGTTGGTGTGTATTAAGGTATCTTCTGATGACTCTTAACAAAGACAACAAGCACTAATATTTAAGGAGGAGGAAAACTGAGCTAACCCTGCTTCCACCCTGCCCTCCGAACAGCCTTCAGTCACTTACTAACATAACAAAACCTAACCTGACCCTAATGGTAAAGAACCCGATTATGCCAGGCTGGAAAGGATCAGTGGCTATAATCACATTGGAATAACTCAATTGAGCAAAGAAGGGAAAAGTCTGTAACATTTCACAAACAAATTGCAAATGTATTTAATAATGATGAGCTGAGAAGAGATCGATGATTTTCAAGGAAGAACACTGAACAGGAGCTGATCAATACATTGATGTCACTGAGACAAAAAAATACTCAAAACATTTCTAAAATGCTGTTGTTTGACCGAAATCCTTAGTCACACTGAACTCTTAGGCTCCCCCAAATTCTGATTTTAGGCATCCCTACTGCTCCAAGGGTTAGATTTAAAGAGTGCGGTTATAAGTACGGAAACATTCCAAATAATTGGAGCTTACCCCTTTAATACTCAAATGGTTATTTACTATTTCGGAGAAAAAATTCTTCAAAAAGTGCAATAGAAAAGAGGACACAAGCAGAATCTCACATTTTCTGGATGAAATTCTGCCACTGTTATAGACACTCATGACTTCTCTAATGGCAGACATACGGATGCTTTAAGGGGCTACTGAGGTGTGGAGGCCACCTTCCCTTCTCTGAAATATCCCAGAATGGAGTATCTTTCAGTTATTAGGTGTGCTTTTTAAATTTCTCCTGCTTCCTCTTGTGCCGTCATGCCATACACAACTGGCTTGCTACTGTCATTACCTCCGTCTGATAATCCCGATCCCTCCCTTCCCCCCATGCTACCTGCCATTACTTCTTGAAAAAAGTTCATGAGCTTCAGAGCATAAATAATGGGTAATGGATGAAGATGAGCTCTGAGTATCAGATTGCTTGATATGATTAAGCACATTCCTGTTTCATTCCAAGGATGCCATTATTAAGTCAATGTGAAACTCCCTTTTGATACATACCACTGTCCTCTGATGAGATGCACAAATCTCCTGCCTCCATTTCCCCATTTGTAATATGAGGATAGACAGATCTGCTATGAGGGTTGAGTAGAGAAACATGTGTAAAGCATTAGATACTGAGCCTGGGCCACCGGATGCCTTACTAAATAAACTGTTCTCACTGACAATGTTATTATCTAGGTTGTTTTGAATTCAAGAAGCTGTAGAAATTGTAGCAGAAGAACATGCTGGTTTTCCCTCTGGTCTGCTACCCCATCAACCACCACAGGAAGTGGTGAGATGAGACATAACAGAAACACTAGTGTAATGAATGGAACACTAGATGGAGTCAGAAATCTGGGTCCAAACATTGACCTAGATGTAGTTTTACCACTGGTCTAAGTATCTAACATACGTGAACTAATTCAAGCTGTCACAACAGCCGGTAAGGTAGGTGCTATCATGACCCCCACTTTAGGCATGGAGAAGCTGATGCCAAGAAAGGTAAGTAACTTGCCCCAAATCACGTATTTGACAAGCCACGGATCTGAACCCAGACAGACAACTGTAAGTGTGTGCTTCACAGACTGTCACCCCTCTTAGCTTCAGTTTTCTTGAAGGTAAAATGAGAATAATAGCCCGACACTGGAACTGGCAAAGGCTACAGGAATATAAAGTATGGTTGTCATTAAGCTGCTTGGCCAAAGTGCATCACTCTCTGTAGAGTGAAGAGGATGGCTGAAGTTACATCACCAAAGGCATGGTGGGAAAATTATTCCAGGTACCAGAGGCCAATGACAACAAAAAATTTTAGTAAACCTCAATATCATCCATGTAAAAAAAAAAAAAAAAAAAGTACAAACAAGTTATCATCTTTTGAAAGAATTATTTGAATATTTAAAATCCTTTGTCAGGGGTAATACTTTTTCATAATGTATAAAGAAGTTCTTCTCACATGAGTTCAAAAATGACTATAGCAGCACATGTTTAAATGAGCATGTAAAGTATGTGCTGTCCTCTAAATGGTAAACTCACATATTAGGGTGAATTTCTTTTGCTTCCCAGGTCAGTGTAATTGCCTATTGATTCTTAGGAAGGAGAAAAGAAAGTGCCATTCAGAACATTTGCTCTTTAATTTCTGAACAGAATTATAGCCTAAATGGAAAAATGACATTGCTTAACAGCACCTCTAAGAGAAAGGGCCAAGCCTTTTCCTAATTACCTGTGCATAATTGGTGCTCAGTAAACATTTTCTGGATTAAAAGCTTAACCCTGTATAAATAGTTCCTGCTTTGTTAGACAGATTCATGTTGCATTCCTGATTAAGCATCCGATAGAGGATAGACAAAAATACAACAACTGTAAACCTTTGCATCATTCAAAATCGCAAAAGTTTGTGTTCTAAGACTAGTGGGCATCAGCATCCTGCGGTTTCTAAAATTCTATAAGAAATCTCCATATACTGTGAAGTGAATACACAGAACCCTAGTTTGAAACTCCTCCTAGCTCAGCAATGAAGATTAACTTAAATCATGGTTTCCTTGCCTTCGTGGAATTTACAGAGGCACTGAACTTCATTTTGAACAGACAAGTTTTCTTAATAAGAGAGGGAGAAAGAAAATGAGAGAGAGACTGGAAGAAAAAAGGGAGGAGGAAAGAAAAAGAAAACCAATCATCTAGGGATGTCATAAAGAAGGCTTCCCCCAGGCACAAGTGGCAAATGGCCTTGTACCAAGTAAAGATTGACAAAACCCTTGCTAACCTGAGAACCATATGACACTTGGGAATCATGCTTTTCAAAACCTTTGTAACAGCCCATGGAAACCCTATTAAAGATGTCAGTCTTGAAAAAATTAGGTAATAGTTCATTCGATTCTCTACCTCCTTCCTATTATTTTCATTTGATTTGTGTCTATTTTTACAGAATTTCCAGGAAGCACTTTATTCATAATTTTAAGGCTTATATGAAGGAAGAACGTTAACATGAACTAAATGTACCCTTGTGCCCAAATCACTGAGCAATGTAGTTACTATAACTCCTACAAGCATAGTATTTAAGATCAGAGTATAGCCGCAGAACTGTATGTACTTCCTGTCTCTAAATAGAAAGTTAGCTTCATTTTGGAATACAACCTCTGATGGAACATTTTTAAAAAGAAGATGTATGCATCTCATTCAAAATGTTCAGATACGTCTACAAAAACTTCTTTTTTTCCTTAGTGGAGTATTTGTTAACTGTGAGGCATTTACGGGCTCAAGAAATGGGTTGTTACAGCTTCGGTGGGATATTTATCACGAGACGAATTCAGCAGGCCCACAATTACCCAGCACATTGCAAGTTAAATGTGGTCTCTCAACCAGGGGTCCCTGTATAGGGCTCTTTGTTATTGGGCTGCAACAAGATAAGCAGACGCTTGACCAGAACGTAAGCCAACTGTACCAGTAAGCTGGCATTTTTTTTAAAAATAGCATAACCTCCCCAATAAAGGAAGACGTGCATCAATTTACATTCTAGGGCAAGTTCTCTTGTCCCCCTGGGGACCAGTAACTGTTAATGGACTGGCTACTTTGAGTGGCCGTGCTCTAGCAAATTTTTAAGTAACAGACACTCTAGTGTGATGCTTGAACTCTCGGGTTCTGGAGGCAGGCAAACCTGAATTTGAATCCTGGCCTCGCAACTCAGTAGTCCAAGGACCCTGCATGAACTACCTGCTTACGGTTTTCAATCCCGTTTCCTTACCTGTGACATTGGGATACATCTGTCTCATACATATTAGGGTGAAGCTTAAACTAATCAAACATGCTTAGCACAAAATCTGCCTATATGAAGAGCTCAGCTTAAAATACACTATCTTAGAGTTGTTACTTCCACATAATGGAGGAAATTAAAACTTTGCTCTCCTCCCTACGTCCGTGACTGACAACCCAAACCACCTGAAATATTCAGCCCAGTCAGGAGAAAAACTTCCTTCAGCAATGAGGCACAATAGTGGTTAAATGCCTGAAAGGCTACAGATGGCATGGAAATATTCCCTTCTCCTGAAAGAAGGAACGCATGCCTATTTCAGAGACAGCAGGCATGGGAGAATAAACAGGATAGAGGAAACGGCTTAACATTTGATGTCAGAACATCTGGGGATAAACCCTGATCCTAACTTTTACAACTTGCTTTCATTGAGGTAAACACGGCCTTAAATGAGAAAATAAAAAATTTATACAAATATACATATGCATATATACACTACATAGTTCTTGGTGCAGAGAAGGTGCTCAAATTATTTCGTTACTTTAGCCATTACTAAGTGCACAATATAGTTGACTTGGTTTTATGCAGAAATATATTTCTTATTCTGGAATCTGGTAATCCAAATATTTTAGTCAATATTTGCATTTATCTTCTTGTTCTCCACCAACTTACTAACCTCACCAAGTCATTAATAAAACAGGGACTCCCCCCCCAAAATCCTGCCATATTAAAATACTTTTACAGTTGCATCAGTATTATGTAAATCACTGACAAGTCCAATGAATACCAACTCACAACACCACTGTTTTTATAGCACTTAGTTACGCGGTTGGCATGATTTCAAACAAAGGCGGTAAAAACAAAATCTGAATAGGAGAGTTAGCATTAAGTTGGGGTTTACTCATCTCTGTTTATCTACCAAGCTCAAAAACCAGGTTCTGAGTAGACGAGTGGGGGAGGAAGACCCTCATTTATCTCTTTTCCCCAAACCCAGTTTTATGGAAAACTATGAAATAGCAATTAATTATCAAGCTCTGCGTGGAACTACACATTAACATCTGTGCTGGGGAGTATGCATGGAAAAAGAAAAGATGCATGGAAATGAATAAACCATGTCTATTAGTGTAGACACAGCTCCTCAAAAAGGGTAGTAAGATCATTTGCGCAAGCTCTGGCTGCATGTACATACGCTGTTCACGCTCCGAGACCACATCATGTATGCGCTGATGTTGCTTGGCTAACCCAAACTTATTCAGTTCCTTCTCAAGTTTTTTCTCCACTGTAATTACCCCCTAACTACCCTCTCTTGCCTCCAAGATAATCTCTCTCCAATTTATCCTCCCTAAGGCTGCCAGAATGAATTCTCCAAACTGCCAATCTGATCATGTCACTTCCCATTAGAATCTTTCAATGGCTGCCCATTACCCTCAGGATAAAAGCCCAACTCCTTAGCCTTATCTGGTCCCAGCCTATTTCCCCTGGCTTCAGTTCCTATTACTTACTCCCTCACTTAGTCTAACTACAATATTTGTAGCTCCTTCCCTGTTCCAAACACTCTTCAGTGCCTCAGCCATGTTCCTCCTGAGCCAAAATTATCCTCTCCTTTCTCCACATACAACCAGGCAAATTCTTACTTCACAGTTACCACATAGCCAAGGGCTTCCCCGGTGGCCTCCTCGAGCTTTCCAAGGGTTTTAGCAGTCCCAGCTCTTACCTCTCGGTGAACTTGCAAATCCAGTAATGAAATGATCAGTGTTCATCTCTGAACCTCCCACTGATCTGTAAGATCCCCAAAGGCAGGTAGGGTCTTCCTCTGTGACTTTCTATTTCCAACGTCGATTACAGACTTGGCACATAGCAGCTTTTTAATCGATTATGAATTAACAAGTACTCAAAGTGCAGAGCTGAAGTTGCCCAACAGCATATCTGAAAAGTACCCAAGCAAACTACAAAATATTCTCCCTGGAATTCCTAACAACCAAAGCCTAGAATAGCCAATATTTATTCATCTTTAGTCCCGAGTAGTTGTAACGGTGAGGGGGCAGGGTGGACAGACACAGCACTTAGCATCAGTCCTCCGCAGCTTATCTGTGAAGTGCTTACCCTGTAGCTTAAATCGTCTTCAGATCAACTTGGTTTCCTAGCTGTATTGTTTTATACAAGGAAAGGGACACACGTCAAGTGTGAGCACAACCCATACATTGTCCACGCTATCATATAGCTTTTTACGTTCAAAAAAGATTGCATTCTTTTTCAAAAGCCATAATAATAGAAATTATGTTCTAGTTTTCATGCACTTAAAGTTATTCATTTAGTTGCGTTAGGTTTATTGAGTGACTTAGATGGGTAGGTTTAATGTAAACTGTTGGCTTAATACTGTCAGTGTTTTAGTGGCCTCAGCTCCACCTGGAGGCTAACAGCTGGCCTATGTAGTTAATGGAAGACTGCAGTTTGCTGCCCCCACCTAAGGCATCACTGCGGTCACACGGATAGCATTTATCCAAGCTGCCTTCTGACAAGCCTTCACAGCCGCACGCAGATCTAGGCAGATCCAAAACAAATATACAGAAACTGCAACTTAGCTGGAGTCTGGACACCAAAGGGGAAGAGGGCAGGGGCCAGTCCTTTGTGCTACAGGCGGTCACATGCTGGAACTCCCAAGGAGCACGGGGTTACGTGATGGCGGAAGTCAGTGGTTGAATACACACAAATGCTTGATCAACTGTGAGTCATTATGTGGCATTTGAATGCATCCCTGAGAGGCTGGATCTGTATTCTTTTCTAAGTATCTGCAGCCTTAATGATCAGATATTTGGACTGGAGGCGATTTAGGGACACGTGAGCATTTTCCAGATGAAGAATGAAGCAAATGGTGTGATTTGTTCCCTCTTAACTTCTCAAATTATAGAGGACTCACATTTCCCTCCCAACTTGAGCAAGGCAAGGCTAATTTTACATTTCCTACTCTTGTGTCTCCAAGGATTAGGAGTGCAGAGCATGCATCAAAGATTAAGCTAATTATTTTCTAGACAACATGAAGAAAAATCAACCAAAGTTCTCAGTTTTATATCTGAGAATATTCTGCAGGTCTCTACCTCTCAAGGTAAATGGCTTCTCCTCCTGGGGCGAATCCTGATTCTGGTTTACTTGTCTGTCCTCACCTCCCCTTCTCGTCCCTCTGGCTACAAGAAAAATTTCTCTCCTTGGTAGAAACTAAATAAGAGATATGGCTCCCAGGGAAGTTTGGTAAGAGATTATAGATAAAGAAATGTAAACAGTTACATTTCTCTAAAATGGAAACTTTGGCTTCCCTGGAAAATGGCTTCAGCATTTTGTAGGTGAGCTACTTGCTGATTGCTCATTATCATTTAGTTGAAAACAACAGCTGTCATGGTAGAGCCTGGAGGAAATCTCTTCGGCTGCTTATTATTTTTCCTTCTTCTGCCTCATGTTTACTGACAAGTTATGTCTTTCAAAGGGATGGGTACTTGTGGGGTCAGAAGATATTTGTCCTTTTACAAGTTTAAGTGTCAAGGACTTTTCTGGTCAAGCTCCGGAAGAGCCCTGTCCCCCACCCGACCCCACCCCCATCAGCCCGTCCTCAAAGGGGAGAGGGCAGGTGCCCTTACCGTTGCTCAGCAGACACCGGCTTCCCAAGGTAAGGCAGGGAGAAAATGACCCCTTTTCTCAAGTTACAAAAGGATGGGACCAGGCCCTCTAGGTTGTCAAGTATAAAACAAAGCAAAACTGTGATATTAGCTCCACAGTCAACCTTTCTTTCTTTGGACCCAGCAAAGTAGAAGAAGAGGGCCACTAGGCCACCAAACACTGTGTGGCATGTTGGAATTTCAATGCTGAGAGGCCACAGCACACTTGGGATCATTATTAGGCACAGAGATAAGAAGAGTTGCAATCTTTTTATTAATTGTTTATAACCATGCTGTTGAAGAGGTGTTCCTGGACCCCCTGCCTCAGAACCACTTGAGAAAGGTTTCAAAAATAACTGTTCCTTAATCAAAATCTCTGGGATGAGGCCAGGAGCTGCATTTTTCATGATCATTCAACAGAGTCTTAGGAACACACGTGTTCCAAAAGTCCTACTTACACACGAATACCATTATATTTTTAGTTACGTAAAATAAGCTGCTATAATTTCTGAGGGAGACATTTTTTTTAGGATGGGGGTGTGAAACAATGAGAGTACATTTACCTAATCCTCAAAATATCAGTTTGTAGTCTTTGAGGCATGTGGGCAATTTCGTCTTGAAACTTTTTTTTTGGGGGGGGGATAGATTCTAAATTTGTTCGTTTGTTTAGGTAGAAGCGGACAGCCCTGAATTGATCTAGAGCTAACCAATTCAGAAAACTTAAATATCAGATTTACTAGACTTGGTTATCAGCTACCAACTGAATCTTCAAGAAGGTCCCTATATATAAACAAAGCTAATCATTGGCTATTCAACCACCTTGATTTAACGGAACTTGAATAGGACCATTTGGATTAACTGATTATACAGACACTACCATAGACATTACTGTAGGAAGAAGGGAAAAAATCAAATAGAAAATTACGCATCAATATTTCATTTAAATATGAGCTCTTTCTTTGATATTTACATTTATGTTTTGCTTTTTTTTTTTTCCCCCCGATCTTAAGAATGGTGGGCAAGCAGACAACTTCGAAGGAATATTGGAAACTAAATATCTTGTCCCCAATTCAGGCCAACGTGTAAATTTTCGTCCATAAGGTCACATATGGCCTAAGAACTACTGATTTTATCTTTTACAAATCAAGAAAATCAATTCATCTGGGAAACCCGAGTCTGCAAAAGTTTTATTGGCTAATGTTATCACTGAACTTTGTGTAACAGCAAGGCACATTCCGGGGCAGGCAGACTGCCTAATCTCTTTGCTTAATGTTCTTTAAATATGAACTTCTTGTTCCACAAAAAGAACAAGAAGTTTTTTGATAGGTAAACATCATAAACTAAGGAAGACAACTGAATAAAACAATTTGACACGATCAGAACCAGCTGACAACAAGAACTATAGTCTTCAGCAACCTACTACTTGTTCTATAAGATACTGACAGTGGGACTGGTTAATTTTTGCTGACTTCATCAGCTGGCATCATACACCGTTGAAGTTCAAAACACTGAAACAGGACCAATCAGATCTTAGGAAGGAGGAGAAGATGACCAGAGAGGCCATTTTTTGGATTTTAAGTTAATATAACATATACATTGAAAAATCATCCAGTGATGATAAATTATACCATATTTAAGGGCATTATATATTATTTTTTTATTTTTTTAGATTTTTAAAAATTTTTATTTTTTTTTATTACGCTATGTTAATCACCATACAGTACTTCATTAGTTTTTGATGTAGTGTTCCACAATCCATTGTTTGCGTATAACACTCAGTGCTCATCGCAATACGTGCCCTCCTTATTTAACAAGGGAATTTTTCTTAGTTTAGGTATGTATACTTAAGGTATATATTCATTATAATATATAATGCCCTCGGATAACCTGTATGGACAACCTATAGCTTATATCAGTACAAATTGAAGTTGATACAGCATAGAAGAACTTCCACATAAGAGATTTATAGAATTACCCAGATTTGCTAACAAAAGAATGCCCTGGAACATGACAACTCTGAGATTATGGCTTTGAGTGAAAAAAAAAAAAAATTCCTGCATCAATATAATGTAGATATTAAAACAACTTATTAAAATTAGGGTAGTTCTGATGACAATTAGGTGAGGAAGTAACTTCTTCCTTAGTGAAATAAAAGCCACTTCACTGTAGGTAATGACCTATGAGGGCAGAATGAATACAGACAGGCAAATAACAGGTACTTGGATTATATAGGAGTTATATGTCCTAAAAGAATTCTCCCCTCCTCCCAGTTTTCCTACTTGAGCCCAGCAAAAAAGGGGCTTTCTCTCTTGGGAGAAAAAAGAAAAAGATGGAATCACCATGAATCTCAAGGCATGGGAGTGAGCAAGAGGAAGATATAAATGATATCAAAATTTTAGTAAAAGGGCAGACAGAGGGCTCTTTTACTGAGGTGATAGGCACTGCGGAAAGGATAAACCTTGAAAACAAAAGTTACATTCATCTTCTACTTTATTTAATCTTCACAGGCAGCTCTGAAATTTGGAAAATATTTTCACCTGATTTAATGATGACTAGGTAATTCCGTGATTTCCCAGAATAATGTATCCTAAGGTCTTTTCTTTTTCTAGTTAAATTTCATTCCTGGTTAAAGACCAAATTTATTTAACCAACATCGAGTGAGCATTTACCTTGCACCAGGCTTAAAGGACAAGCTTAGGAACTAGATGTAAAAGGATCATGACTAGGAGTAGTGGGGGTAGAGACAGGAGAACGAGCAACCAGCATGATTAATAAAGTTTCACAGCCTGAAAAGGAAGGTAAATGCTATATCATGGAGATCTTTGAAGGAATATAAAGAGTGTGGAGCTTATCATATGGACGGCAAGGGAACACTGCTGGGTTCTCGGTACAAAGGCGGTGCTGTCAAATACCCAGTTTCAGACACAGCACTCTGTAGGCTGTGTTGAAGGCAGACATGAGGGTACTAAGGTTGAAGGGAGGAAAACCAATTCAGACAGGTCTACAACAGTCTAGTAGAGAAATAAGAGTCCCAATTAGATTGATGGCTGTTCATAAGGAGAGGAGCAAATGGACCAGAGAACTAGTTAAAAGGTAAAACCAGCAGGGAATGTCGCTGCACAGATACGGTAAATCTGAAGGAGTTAAGGCTGACCCAGACGTCTAGCTTGGGTAGCTGGGTGGCAGGTTAAAAAAAGACAAATAGGGAAGAAGACAGGAGTTTAGGATGAGATGTTTTGAGTCTGAGGTTCCAGATGGGATAGGACTAAAAACAGATTCTAAGACTCCTAAGATTGGTGCTTCTCTCCTAAAGAGTTTCTTGAAAATAGCCACTTGCCCATTTTTAAGATTCAGTAAGGACTTGTAGTGATTAGGAAAGCACAGTTTATCTTTTTTTTTTTTTTTTTCACACATTCAGATGAGATCAGATTGATAAAATTCTATAGGTGGTTACGTCTTTGGCACTTCTGTACAAGGTTGAGGGAGTTCACTGTATATGACTCATCAACAAAGTTGATATGTAACATGAGCTGTCCTTATTTGTGAAAGGGAAAATTGTAAAGGAAAACAGCATTGTTTCTCAGTATGTTCTTTTCCCAGCAAGAATATTGTTTGGGTATCCTACCACTTAATCCAGCCAGGAAACAAAGATCTTTTCTCCCTCCCACAAATAGTTCACATCTTGAGTTTACTCCTTGGTGCAAAAGAACTTTGTTTTCATAAGAAGATTCTGGAGCATGGACCACAACTCAAAGACAGATGATCTATAGACCAAACAGATGTACAGAATTTTGTTTTTAGATCAAAAAAAAGGAGACAGAGCTGGTCCAGATCTTATGATGGGCAAACAAAAGTGAGAAGCAAATAAAAAATGATATAATTCCAAAGATCATTCTCTCTATGCAATTACTGTCCAACACATTCAGAATGTTTCTTGAAAAATAGAGAATACAATTTTAAATTAAATACAGATTGTCTCTAGAAAAATACAGATTACAACTTAAGATGGAATATTTTGTGACTTACTTACAAAACATGTGCTTTTGTAAAGCTTGATGCTTTGAAAAAAAACCCACCCTGTCCAAAAAATGTTAAAACTGGGATACTATTCAGCCATAAAAAAGAATGAAATCTTGCTATTTGTGACAACATTGATGGAAACTGAGGGCATTATGCTAAGTGAAAGAAGCCAGACAAAGAAAGACAAATACCATAAGATCTTACTTATATGTGAAATCTAAAAAAAAACAAAACAAAACAAAACAAACAAAAAAACCCAAGCTCATAGATACAGAGATCAGATTGGTGGTTGTCAGAAAAGGAGGGAGAGGGAGGGGGTGAAATGGGTGAAAGGTGTCAAAAGGTACAAAATTCCAGTTATAAAATAAGTCATGGGGATGTAATAACTATAATTAATTATACTATATTGCCTATCTGAAAGTTGCTAAGAGATTAAATTTTAAAACTCTTCATCACAAGAAAAAAATTCTTCATAACTCTGTATGGTAACAGATGTTAACTAGATTTATTGTGATGCTCATTTTGCAATGTATTCAAATATTGAATCAGTATGTTGTATACCTGAAACTAGCATAATGATATATATCAATTATACCTTAATAAAAAATAGATTGCACAACTGGAAAATGAAATGCAAGACTTAAGCAAACCCAGTATAATCAGTACTTTGCAGGAAATAATTAAAATGCACCTTAAGTATTTTTACCCATATATATTTCTTTCTTTGTAATAACCTCATATATTCATAATGTATTGGTTATAGAATGACCTAATAAAGTTCTTTGAGAACACAAGTAGAAGTTCTATGTTAGGGGCACCACTTCTTTCATGATGTTATCAATTTTGAGTTATATATCAAGTATCCTCCATGATTTTAGGAACAGCTGGATGGCTCAGTTGGTGAAGCATCTGACTCTTGATTTTGGCTCAGGTCATGATTTCAGGGTCGTGGGATCAAGCCCCATGTCGGACTCCAGCCTCAGTGTGGAATCTGCTTCAGATTTTCTCTCTCTCCCACTCCCTCTGCCCCTCTCCCTGCTCTCTAAATAAACAAACAAATAGATAAAATCTTCAAAAAAAAAGTATTCTCCATGATTTTAATTCTGAGTTTATTAACTGAATACTCATATATACCATATATATGAATATATATACCATATATATGAGAATATATACCATAAATACACAATATAAGAGAAGGAAGTACAAAACTATATATTTTGGAGTAAGCATACTAGACATAATTTTAGATCCAAAATACTGATTACTTTACGAATGAAAATATAAATATTTCATTTTACCTTGATAATATTCTACAATACCATACCTATAAAATGCCAGCCTCATCTGACCCAGGGTACAATACCATACCTATAAAATGCCAGCCTCATCTGACCCAGGGTATCTTACAGAAAGAATAAGGTTTAAGGCATAAGAAGTTTCTTTTTGAATTATAAACGAGAACCTTTTGAAAATTTCCAAAGTTCAAGAAAGGATTTGGCTTTAGTAAATTCATTTAAAAATCTAAGTGTCACCATCAGCAGAAAGGCAGACAACTGCAATAGCAAGTAAAGCTCAAACAATAAAATAGGTATTTGTGATTCTAGAGTCTAGAAAACAAAATATTTTCTAACTACGTCAAGAACTTACTCTGTTTTAAATCTCTGTCACATTAAATGGGTTTACATAATATAAAAGATGCCCTGGATTTGTCAAAAGGGGGATGACTGAAATTATTCTTTGTTCCACCAACATCCAAGGAGGTGAATTAAGATGCATTCTGAGTCACTACTGACCAGAATAGGTTAATGGGAAATTGCACAGTAAGAAAAACGTCTACTGTCTATGTATTCCCAAGAGTAATATTCAGACAACAGACATGAATGACAGCACTGGCCACTTCTTAATCGTGGCTTTAGTGAGCAAGCCACAGAATACCTTCAGTACACTTCAGTCTGTGACAGGTGACTGCCAAGAAGAAACTTACATTGCATCAAAGGGATTGCACACAAAGGACCTAGCACCAAGGTCATTAACGCTGTTGCTGTACACAAGGCCATTTTTTTTAGTTTCTAGCTATACTTCTGTTACGAACTATATTCATCGTCAACAGCTTTTGTTGTTACTATTTGATTTTCTTGTTACTGTGTTATTTTGTATGTTTATCTGCTTGTTATTTTAAGCAAGGTTGGAATGCTTTTTCCTGGAAAGGCAAAATATTTGGGAGAACATAACATATGGCCATTTCTTTCGGGGAGAGGGAGGTTAGTACTCATTTAGGGGCTACTGGTTCACATTTAAGCTAGTAATTTTTTTCTTAATACAGGAGTAGTCTCCTCTTCGTACCTAACAAATGATGACTAAGACCCCTGTTTTTGCCTTCACATTAAGATCAGCTACTGAATCGGGGATTTTCATAAGACAGACAATACTTTTAGTTCATGTGGGCAGCACCTTTCATTACTTTCAATTGTATTAAGTTTGGTGAGTTTTGACACAATTTTTTTTAAATTTAACTAAGATTTATACCTAGCATTTTTCTCTACTTTTCAGTTGCCTTTCTTATCAGAATGTGTCTATATACAAAGACCAATCAATCCTATAGTTTGGTCAGTCCAATAGTGTTATAGTAAAACGCTACTAAATGCTACAAATTCCTCCACTGTAAAATAATGAATCCTTATATTTGATGGTGCTAAAAGATAAGTTACCATGGGTGTGGGGTATTTATTTTTTAAATCCAAATACACTGGAATTTTAAAGAAGGAAAAACTAAACAACAATTTATAAAAACAGCTGTTGGGGAATTTTCTTTAAAGCAAGAAATTATGATATTTAAGTACAAAATCTAATCTCACATTAATTATTGTTTCTAATAAATAATATTCATACAGTTTATGAAATAAGAAGCCATATGAAACGTGATATGGTTGATAATACTGGCCTCTTTGGTGGGAAAGTACCTTGATTTTTATCTTTTCTGCATTTATCTTGCACGTGAGCTTAAAATCTGATAGTTTTTGTTCCCTTCCTTTCCTGCATAATCATCTCTATTTTTAAAGCATATAAGGGTTAATGATAAGTCATATGCTTTTAATAAAAATTAAAATTATTTTACAGGTGCAAATTACTAAATTGAAACTAAATTGAGAAAGGAAAATATATTTTGCATCAATTTATGAGTTGATATTCCTCTGGGAAACAAACAGCAGCCCGTTACTCCTCGAGCCCCAGGCACACATGCACACACAAGGGCATGCACACAAATACGCATGTGACAAAGGAAAGAATAAAATGGAGTAAGCACTGCTAAGAGTGCTATTTAAGATGGAGCTGGGAGGACACCGAGGAAGTGGGGCTTATGCACCTCCTGTTTCTCAAATTCTCAGAATGTTTGCTCAACTCACCTAAATGCCAAGGCATCCGCTGTATGTTAAAATGGTCATAAATGGACTTTCCTCCTGACACTAGCCCTAGCGAACAACTGCATACAGATTATGCACCTACATCACCACCAATCACATTCTGGTCAAAACAACTTAAGTAAATTCCCTCTTTCCTCTTTAAAAACTCGAACTCCTTTGTCTCTCTGGGTCACGCTTTCAACTTCAGTCAAACCTGTGCCTCTAGGTTTGCCACCCCTAAGACCGCAAATAAAGGCACCTATTTGGTACCTTCCAGTTCTGTCTTTTGTTGGTGCACACGTGTGTACACGCACACACGTGCACGGGGGGGGCATGCACACACCACAGGGTCACACCCACACGGCATCAAGGAGGGAAGCAACACCACTGGGGAGCTTCTCAAACACTGGCAATATTGCATTTTGCCAACATCTGCCTCTTGAACTTGTGGACTGAAGGAATGATTAGAAATTCATTCTGCTAATTAAAGGGGAATTTGAGCTAAAGGAGAAAGGTGTAAGGACAACTTCACATTATGCTCTGAGGTCTAGGACTATGGTCAAGGGTACCCCAATGGTCCAATTTGCTCATGCCAGGAAAATCAGTGCTGTGGTAAGGTGAAAATTTGAGTCAGATTTAGAGGCATCTGTATTTTGCACTTAACTTTTATCTAAAAATAGGGAAAGAAGCAGAGGAGATGTTGTCTTTGAATTGGAAAACGGTTTAACAAAACAGGCTTGGTATTTCCAACCTAAGATTCTTTTCCCTTGGGGCGCCAAATTCAAATGTACGTCACATGCTAATAAATATCCCTCAGACGGAGACCCTAAAACTCCCCTTCCTCAGGCAAGTAACAGATTTTAAGAGAGAACAAACAACCTAATGCACCCGACTCCAGAGAAGGTTGCAGCTGGTCGCAGGAAGACAAAGGACTCCTTCAGAAAGGACTGCTAGAGAAAGCCCTGGGGTGGGATTCCTGCAGGCCTTTTGTCTCACAGACAAGATAAAAGGCAAAGAGGCACTTTGACCACTTCCCGGTAGAAACTTCTGGAAACTCCAGGTTTAACTAGGGATTTCCAAATTCTGCCTAAACAAAGCGTTTGTAATTCCATAGCCTGCTCCTTTCTACATGTGTCTCTTTGTGTCTTGGGTTTGGACCCTTACTTTTGAGGCACCATTATTTGTCCTCCATCTTGTGAACTTAATGTGAAAATAAGAGGACTCTTGCAAGAGGGGAACAGATACCAAGAATGGTCTGGGGCCTTGAATTTTCTAGCTTATCCAACACAGGTCTTATTGGGGTTTAAAGCAGCCAGAAGTCACCTTTTGATAAAGCGTAGTACGCTTTTTGGCTCAAAAGTAGTTTTAAGGAACCAAGTGTAGCTATGAACTCTTGGTGTATAACCTGGTTTTCTATGGTAAAGAGTAAGGTAAAAATTAATAGTAATTTAGAGTTCAACTCTTTACCCAAACCCTTTCCTTGCCTCCGGAAATGCTAGGGGATGAATAGTCTCGGCAAGAGTCTGGTTCCAGGAATCCCTCTGCTGCTTTTGATAAAGGTGGACGAGATATGTCCTCTATGCTGGAACTCATACTAGGTGGGTCTTTTATCTGGAGGAGAATGGGGAGGAGTGTGGGGAGGGTCTCCCCCTTACTTAGCCCCTCAAAAGACCCAGACCCTGGGGAGGGGCAGGCTGTTGCTACATGTGAATGACTCCCTCATGTAGCACTGGTCATCCAGCCCAAGATCCTTCAGTAATCGCCGAGTTTACTAACCAAACTTCCTTTTATTTCAGAATCACCTGGAGAGCTTTTAGAAGATGAAGACTCATGGGCCATCCTTTCCCAAAGAATCCAATTCTGTCATTCTGGTTGGGGACTTAGAAACCCCTGTTTTAGACAAGCGTACCTCGTGACTTTCGTGTAGACAGCAGGCAGACCACATTTTGATGGTTAGGTCTTCAGATTCCAGCCAGAAGTTATCGTGATAACCCAATGAAAACTTGCGAAGGCGTTAGTGAGGAAACAGAGACTACTGTATGTTTCAGAAGGACAAATAATGGTGAAATTAAATAGAAATTAAATATAATTGATCCAGGAGGTCTATTGTCATGCTTTCCTGCCCTTCGGTTTCCGCAGCTGCCTTAGTTTGCTGGGGTTGCCGTGGAAAGTACCACAGGTCGGGTGGCCTCACTATCAGGAATTTACTGTGTCTCGGTTCTGGAGGATAGACTTCTGAGATCTAGGTGTTGGCAGGGTTGGTTCCTTCTGAAGGTGCTGGGGGAGAAGTCTCTGCCTCTCTCCTGGCTTCTGGTGGCCTCAGGCACCCCTGGTGTGTAGAGGATGTTCTCTCCGTGTCTTCCCAGAGTCTACTCCCAATCAGGTCCCCCTCAGGTACTGGGGATTAGGACTGTGACATAGTTTTGGAGGATACAGTTCAGCCCATAGCATCAAGACAGAGATTTTTATTTTACTTTAGGCTGATGCAAGCGCTGAAGATATGAAAGGGATGCGATTCAAAAGGAAGAATGTGAACGGAGATGTCCCATCCTGTATTTAAAAACTCTTAGGTAGCTAAAGGGCATGGCCTCTTTATAAGAAGCCCCATGCGAAAACAAAAGTCTGAAGCAAGACTTAGAAATCAAACCCCTTCAAAGTAGTAATTAGGGCTTTCTCAGTGGAAAGAGAATCTAATGTCTGTTCCCTCCCACAAAAGTCTTCAACCTATTTGCTTTGGCCTTAAAGTAGAGAGCCAGATACTGAGCAAGAAAAGCATTAAGAAAGAATTGATGCTAGGGCGCCTGGATGGCTCAGTCGTTAAGTGTCTACCTTCTGCTTGGGTCATGGTCCTGGCATCGAGCCCTGCATTGGGGTCCCCACTCGATGGGGAGCCTGCTTCTCCCTCTGCCTGCTGCTCCCCCTACTTGTGCTCTGTGTTAAATAAATGAAAATCTTTGGAAGGAAGGAAGGAAGGAAGGAAGGAAGGAAGGAAGGAAGGAAGGAAGGAAGGAAGGGAGGGAGGGAGGAAGGAAAAAGAGAAAGAAAGAATTGATGCTATCTTTGTATCTTAAAATAACTACAGATTGAAAACTGAAGTTGAACTGACTTCAGGGGCTTCATGACTGAGAGACTTGCTGCCAGGATGGGCTATGAAATTTGGAGGCCAGTACAACACGAAAAGGAGAGGTCCATTATTAAAAATCTATTAATAATTTCAGGACGGTGCCAAGTACAGGGTGACTGTAAACAGGGACGCTCTGTGCGAGTGCACATGTCGCACATCCATGGAGCCTGTCCTATTTCCTGCTCTGGGGCAGAGGTGTATGGGGGGGTGGGGGTGGGCCTTAGTCTGGAACAGCAGAAAGGTTTCAAGGACTGGGCCAACTTTGATGGTTCACAGTGGCTACCTGGAGCATTGTCTTTGTATGCTAAAAAAGCTGAAAAATGTGCCATAATTGATTAGCAGTATTTACCATCGGCATGGGATCTGTTTTACCATCCCTTGCAGTGCTGTCTGACTGTAGGAAGGATATATTTTTTTAATTCACCCCTTGGCAATCCATCTCTCATCTCTCCTTCTCATCCATCCCCCACATGACCAATGACCTCTTTTCCATCCACTATAGATTAGTTTTGCCTGGTACTGAATTTCATTTAATGCAATCAGCAATCTGTACTGTTTTATGTTTGGCTTCTTTTGCTCAGCATAATGACTAAGATTCATCCACATTGTGACCTGAATTAGCAGGTCATTTTACTTTACTGCTTAAGAGAATTTATTGTAAGAATATAGCAGAATTTATTTATCATTCACCAGTTGGTACACATTTGGGTTGTTTCCAGTTTGGGGTTATTATGGATAAAGCTGGAATGAACAGTTATGCACACATCTTTTTCTCGGTGTCTTTTTATTTTGTTTCCAGTTCTTCTGGGTAAATACCAAAGAGTAGAATTTCTGGGTAAGTGTATATTTTAACTGTACTAGAAATAGTGATTGCACTATTTTACACTCCCACCAGCAATGTGTAAAACTTCTAGGTGCCCCACATCCTTGCCAACGATGGATTTTAATGGTCTTTTTAATATTAGCCCTTCTAGTGGGTGTGTAGTGATACGTCAGTGTAGTTCGAATTTGCATCCCTGATCACTAATGTTGAGAATTTTTTATGTGCTTATTGACCATTCATTATAAAGTGTCTATTCAAGTTTTTTATCCAATTTCTTAAAAAATACATGCTTTTATTTCTTAGAGTAGGTTTTAGGCTCACAGCAAAATAGAACAGAAAGTCCCCATACGCCACCTCTTCCTACACACAGCTCCCCCACCGTCAACATCCCACACCTGTGTGGCACATTTGTTACAATTAATGATTGTGATATTACACTGTGTTGTGATTGTGTGATTATCAACCAAAGTCCATAGTTTGCATTAGGTTTCACTCTTGATGTTCATACTAAACAGTCCCACTGCCTTAAAAATGCCCAGGGCTCTATCTAGTCAACCTTCTCTCCACACAAACACCTGACAACCACTCACCATTTTACTTTCTCCATAGTTTTGCCCTTGGCAGAATGTCATATGGTTCCAATCGTACAGGAAGTCTGCAGCCATTTTAGATTGGTTTATTTCATTTAATAATATGCATTTAAGTTTCCTCCATGTCCTTTCTGGACTTGACAACTGATATCTTTTAAAAGCCGAATAATATTCCACTATATATGGATGGAATGCAATTTGTTTATTCATTCACCTACTGAAGAGCATCTTGGTTGCTTCCACATTTTATTATGAATAAAGCTGCTATAAACAGCCAGATTTTTGTGTGCACATAAGTATTCAGTTCATTGGATTTTTATCTGTTTAAAAAATTGGGTTGTCTTTTTATTCAGTTTTACCAAGAAAAAAATTTTTTACTTGAGTGTTTCTTTCTGTTTAATCTTGGTAAGAAAAACAGTGATTACTAAAAATAAACTTTAATGAATAATTTAAACCTAAAAAATGCTCTGAAGTATCAAATAATTTCTTTTTAATTTAAATTCAATTAGCCAGCATATAGCATACCATTAATTTCAGATGTAGCGTTCAATAATTTATCAGTTGCATATAACACCCAGTATTCACCACATCACATGCCCTCCTTAATGCCCATCACCTAGTTACTCCATCCCCCCACCCACCTCCCCTCCTGCAACCCTCAGTTTGTTTCTAGAGTTAAGAGTCCCTCATGGTTTTTCTCCCTCTCTGATGACTTCCCATTCAGTTTTCCCTCCCTTCCCCTATGATCCTCTGTGCTGTTTCTTATATTCCACATGAGTGAAACCATATGATAATTGTCTTTCTCTGATTGACTTATCATGCTCTGCATAATACCCTCCAGTTCCATCCACATCAACGTAAATGGTAGTATTCTTTCTGACTGAGTAATATTCCTGCGTGTGCGTGCGTGTGTGTGTGTGTGTGTGTGCGTGTGTGTCTGTATATCACTTCTTCTTTATCCATTTATCTGTCAATGGACATCTTGGTTCTTTTCAAAGTTCGGCTATTGTGGACATTGCTGCTATGAACTTTGGGGTGCAGGTGCCCCTTTGGATCACTACATCTGTATCTTTGGGGTAAATACCTAGTATCAAATAGTTTCTAATTACAACTAAGAAATTAATGACAGCTAGGTGTGTATTACAGTAAGAGGATCCTTTTGGATTCTGGTGGAATGTGATAAATCTTCTTTTCATACTGTATAGCCTAAAGTATAATTCTACTTACTGGCCTTTGTAGCCTCAGTATAGAATTTTAAAAATGTAAAAGCTCATACTCTCCTGATGAAATTGTTGCTGCACCATTGGGACCAATGAATCAAAACAGACACTGGCCTGGGCCTGGGAGATTTCTGGAGGACCTGGAGGGCTTGCTTATTCCCTAGTTGTTACCCCCAGATGCTGGACTGTTGGTCTATTATTTGCCTATTTATGTGTAGGTAATATTATAAATTATATGTAATCTTATAAATGTGCAATAAATGTTCCTGCATAAGAAACATTTAAGCCTACTGACTTGAAATAGCCATGACCATCTATTTAGCTCATGTGCCTGAGGGTCAGTCATTTGGACTAGGTTCAGCTGGGTGGTTCTGCTCTCATCCAGGCTTACTCCTAGATCTTTGGTCAACTTCCAGTTCAGACTGGCCTAAGATAGCCTGGATTTGGAGAACTCATCTCTGTTCCACTTGGTTTCTCACCTTCCACCAAGTATTTTAGGCTTGTTCTTATGACTCCAGAGCATGTTTCTGAGAAAGAGAGAGAGACCAGATGTGCACAAGACCTGTTTAGGCCTAGGTGTATAATTTGCATAATATCATTTACACTGCATTTTATTGGTGAAGCCCTGTCCCAAGATCAGTCCAAATTCATGGAGTGAAAAAAGAGGCTTTACCTCTTGATGGGAAAAAACAAAAGTCACATTGCAAAGGGGTGTGGGTATAGAGAGAAAGCAATTGTGACCATTTCTGCCAACCATCTACTTTCATGGAGAATTTGATCAGGGGAGGGTCCAGGAGAGGCCCTGAGTCAGCTAAGGTTCTAGAAGGGCATCAGAGGAGCCTGAGGGAGTAACTATTTACCAATTTCAATGGAAATATTTCTGTATTTGGACAAGCAGTGTAGCCACATGGGTAAGCATAAGCCAAACATCAGCCCGGGAAATAATGTTACAATGTTATGTTTTCAAAAGTAAAAAGGTAATCAGTTGACTACCTGCATCATTCCTACTTTCTTAATTACTCACATCCAGAGAAATCTTAACAGTTGGTCCAGGGATGCCTCAACTGTCTAACTTCGCTTATGGAGCCTAGGAGAAAACCAGTAAACCCTTTAAGATTAATATTGTTCAAATAAAACTATTAACGGAGCTAATATTATCTCAGGAAATGAAATACTGAATCTAGTTATTATAATCTCCCTGTAACTGGCAATATGGATCATGAGTGGGAACTATACAATTTAGTTGCCTTCGTTTACTTATTACTTGGTTGAAATAGAAATACTTAAACCACAATCCAACTTGTAGTTCTCTTACGTTTAGAAAACAAAAAAGCATGGGTTCTCAGATCAAAAATATTCTTTAGTTTTTTCCCTATGTTGGAGCTTTGATTCCAAAATATCATTCTTTCAGTAAGTACTATGGTAATAGAGTCCTTTCAAACTCCTACTGAAATGTGACCAATTTTTCCATGCGATATAGCCTAAAGTACAATTCTCCCACATATTGGCCTTTATAGACCCAATATAGAATTTTTTAAACGTATAAAGCTCACACTCTGCTCCAAATGCAAGCATCGTTAAAACAACTTCACCTCTCCCCAGTTCACCTATACTGGGGTTCTCTGGCAGTCACAATGCTAGATCGATGTACGGATTAAGAATATGTCAATAATTACTTGGTAACAGAGGTCAACCAGTGATTTTCTCCACTAGTCACTGAACCATAATTTATTCACAGGAATAAACCCCCAAAAGGAAAGAAATCTTGACTCTAATCTTTGAACCTTAATTTCTGGTGTTCACTGATCACTTCCCTCTACACCCCTTCCACAATGAGATGCATTTGGGAGTGGCAAAGCGGTAACTGACAGACTAGTCATATATATATGACATATATATATCAAAATAGAAACCTGGCCCCCCTGCACAATAAAACACCCTTATTAGATTCAATTTCTCTCAGCTACTCCTTAGTTGGAAATCAGCAGATGAAGAGAGTCATATGGAAAAAGGGCTGAGGGCCAAAGGCTGTTTTTACCTTGTGAATTACATTAAGCAGATAAACTTAAGGTAACTATTAGCTCAGGGCCAGAGAAGCAGGGTCTGAAAATGATATTTTAAAGAAATTAGGCTGCAAGACACCTCCGTGGCACGTCCTTTGCCAACATAAACAGCAAAAGCAAGAGAAATATGAAAATATGACCCACACATGAGCCTCTCATGAAGGTCTCACTGGTCAGTGGTATTTCCTGTGGTAAGGACAGGAAGATGAGGGAAAATATTCTAGGGGGATGACAGTTTTTGACCTTTCCACAGGCTGCAGTGAAGCTGGGGCTACAAGATGCTGCTGACTGTGTCTCTCAGAGGAAAAGCTCATGGTCAGCGAGGCTCGCATGAGAGAGAATCAAGTGGAACCACCTGCACCAGCCCATTGTCACGGTGACCTCACTTGCTGAGATGTGGTCAAGGTGAGGCAAGCACTCAGAATGCAGCCCTGTGTTCAAGTGTGAGGTCTCCACAAGTCAAGGACTTGGAAAGACATTTCTAGTCCCTCAACTTTTTTCCCAGGTGAAAATAGAACCTCGAATATTCCACACCCATTAGGAGTACTGACTTTTTTTCTTGTTTTCATCACAGGACTCTGCAACCATCTTAAAGGAACTCAGAAGACAGGGAGTGGATATTGATGATCACATCGTACAAAAGTTCCTGTAAAAATTAATACAGTCCCTACGGTTGGGGTGGAAACCATCTTTGGAGTGCCCATTATGTGTCTCTTCAGAAGTATTAGCTCGTTTAATATATTCACTAGAGACTGAGGAAGTTGGTACTACGGTCCCAGGCTTGAGGAAGAAGCGAAGCTCAGGTGAAGTCATTTGTTTTGACCACATAGCCGGTAGAGAGCAGGATGAAGATATTATCCAGGTCTGCTTGTTTCTACATCCACTCACTATCCACGACTCCTCACTATTGACCGCAGGACAACCTAAAGGTGACTCTGGATTAATTCCACCCCGCAAATGTACCTTCTTTATGCTTTCTGCCTACCAAAAGCCAGTTTCAAAAGATCCTCTAAGAACCCGAATTTTCATTCATTGCTGGCAGGAATGCAAAATGGTACTGCCATATTGAAGACAAATTGGCAGTTTCTTACCAAATAGAACATACTCATACCATATGATCCAGCAATTGTACTTTTTGCTGTTTACGCAAATAATTTGAAAACTTAGGTCCACACAAGAAGCTGCACACAAACGTTTATGGCAGCTTTATTCATACTCGCCAAAACATACAAACAACCAAGGTGTCCTTCAGTAGGCAAAGAGATAAAACATGGAACATCCAAATAACGGCATGTGATTCAATAATAAAAAGAAATGAGCTCTCAAGCAATGGAAACATATGAAAGAACTAAGTACAGATATCTGAGGGAAAGACAACAGTCTGAAAGGGTATGTACTGTACAATTCCAACTCCATGACATTCTGGGAGCTCTAGAGACAGTGAGAAGATCAGTGGCTGCCCGGGTTTGGCATGTGCAGGGGTGTGGCATGGGAGGGATGAACTGGTGGAACACTGGAGATTTCTAGGTCATTGAAGCTATTCTGTATGCTTCTGCAATAGTAAATTAATGATACTATACAGTGTCAAAATAGATAAAATGTACAACCAGAAGAGTGAACCCTAATGTAAACTATGGACTTAAGTTAATAATATTGTATCAATATTGGCTCATCAACTGCAACGAATGTACCCGACTGATGTACAATGTAAAATCACAGGGGAAACTAGGAGCGGGGGTGTTGCAGCAGCAGGGGTGGGGGTGGTAAATGGTAACTATGTACTCTCCACTGAAGTTTTTTGTAAACCCAGAATTGCTCAAAAAAATAATTTCAATAATTATAAAACAGCATCTTCAAACTACAAAATATTTTTTAAAGGCCTCCTATGTATTTGAAACTGTTGTGTGTGGTTTTTTTTTTTTTTTCAAAGATTTTATTTATCTATTTGAGAGACAGTGAGTGAGCATGAGTGGGGGGAGAGCAGGGGGAGAAGCAGACTCCATGCTGAGTCGGGAGCCCTACACGGGGCTTGATCCCAGGACCCCGAGATCATGACCTGAGCTGAAGGCAGATGCTAAACCCACTAAACCACCCAGGCGAACCTAGAAACTATTGTTTATCACAGACTCCTGGTTATGTCACTGTTACCAAGTACTTTAGATCTAAATTGGGAAGATAACATACACCCATCAAGCTGTCAAGTAACAATCCAAGGATTCACGTAGTTAAGTGCACAGATGAATAGAATAGATGTAAAATGCTATGACCTTTCAGAGAAGAAAAAAATCAGCAGCGGGTTGAGAATGCAAATTTAAATCTCCACTTAGCACTGACTTTAGAAAAACAGGAGAATTAATAGTAAGTTTAGTTGCGGTGAAGATCAAGGAACAAAGAGTGATCACTGTAACACGTAGGAGAAACCTCTAGAACTAGAGATTCACAGACTCTGATGCAGAGGGGATTTCAAGAGGAGTAAATTTTGGAGCTCCCAGTAGGAAGTGGTATTTTGGGACATGGATATCTTCCCATCACAGTGTTTCTGAACCCTACCTGACTCTTTCTGAAGCTCCTCCTCTCATCTAGTTTGTTTCTGGGCAAAGTCTCTAGCTAAAGAAAATAAAAATCAAAACCTTAACAGTCATCGTTTATAGGAACACCAAACATATTCACTAATAAGCGTGTTACACGCTGCAGCTTGTAAGAGTGTGAAGGGAGTCTTCATGCACTTGTGTTTTGGTGTGCCCTTTGCATCATTAAAAGCCAAGAGAGGCTGTAGTCCAAGTCCAAGAGAGACTGAGTGAACACTTGAGTGAGACTCTAGGTTCAACTGTTTACCTGCTCTCTCCAACAAAAAAAACAATCACAAACAGGTTCTTTTTAATTCTAGTCTAGACAAGGTTTTGCAATGTAGCAGGTTCCTAATTGCAATAATAAGTGCCTGAGAATAATTAAGCAGACACCACCAAACATTTCTATTGGGTGAATCCATTGTCCTATTAATAAACAGCCTTGAGGTTACCTCTTTCTGGAAAAACCTCTTCGGCTGGTTTCATCCCACATAAGGCTCAAGCGAGGTTTGTTCCCATACATCCTGGGTGCTTGTGCCACAAATGGTCCTTCTTGTCTGTGAAAGCCCACAGAGGCAGGCTCTGCAGCTGGCCACTGTGGTGATGGTGTCCTGTCACTAATTAAAGGCAGTAACTATGCATTTAGTGTGAGAGCCATCGCACCCATTACTTGTGAACAGATGACCTGGATTTGCCTTCTGGAAATCTTCTTTTCCTCCCAGGTTAGCTACTTGCAAATTGGCTCTGTAAATATCCTTTCTCAGGGGAGGTACTTTATTTCTAATCCTTAGCTCAAAGCCCAAACCTGAAAGATGTCTTTTTTTTAAAATCAGTAATTTCATATCCCAAACTCTCACTTCATCCACAGCAACCCACAATAGCTCTCCAGCTGCTCTTCGTCTTTCGACTCTGCCTCTTACCGTGCTGGGGTGGATTTATTATTTCAGGAAGGCTTCCTTTAGACCCGTCTTCTTGCACCTCTCGCCCTCCCATCACCATACTTTAGAATGGGAAAACTCACTGTCAGTCAAAGCACTCCCTGTTCCCAGGGTAGCTGAGTCAGTGCAGCCCTGAGAGGAAGCTTGAAGGAGGCTGTTACAATCTATTCATAGATGAAAGCGGTTCCTGCCACAGTGAGAGGTTGCTAATGACGCATGTATACACCAGGAGTGACAAAGGAAGAGGAGGAGGAAGCTTGAGTTGGAGGAGGGACAAGAGAAAGGGGACCAGACATAGGATCCGAGAAGCACAGCAAAGCTCGATGGGGACCACGTCACCTTTGGAAAGAACAGAATTTCAAGAACTCTGTTGTGGAACCTCATCTTTAGTGCCAGCTGCCCTGACATGGATTCCACGTCAAAATTCTCATGTGGAGTAGTGACCCCTGCACCTACGGACAAACACTGCTCAGCTCTGTGACCCCCACAGGATTTCTGACAAGCTACTGAGGGCCCCTGCCGGTGCGTGGAGAAGAAAGGAAAGGGGATAGTATGGAATTTGGAGAGGGGGAGACATTCAACTGGGCTCAATGATTTTCCAGGCTCTGATCTAGGTCTGAAGAGCTAAATAGTAAAAAGTTTAGGTTCTGAAAGAGATTGTAGCATATTAAACTTCAAAAAGTTGTCCAAGATTTTAAAAAATACCTCAGCAATGTTCCTGCTGGTATATAAAATAAGGATCAGAAACTTTGGTTTGCCACCTAAGACTAACTTATCTTGGCTAATGCAAAATGCACTAGAAGAGTCTATGGAGCTCACTGAAATGCAGATTCTCCATTATTCAACCCACTGTCAACCATTTATGGAGAACCTACCACTGCCATGTTAGCTATCGGTATGTCACAAATGCCAAGAGTCTCGTGTCCCTTATCAGAGTCTCTAAGACCACTAGAAGGACCTGGGAGGCCAAAGAGAGCAGTAACAGCTGCATGGATGATTTTGCTACACAGAAAAGGACTGTTTTCTCAAAAGTGAAAGATGATGAGTTTCCTTTCCTGGGATCCTTCCTGCCAGGAAGGAATACCAAGGATGCAGCAAGGCAAAGCAGCAGAAACACCGATGACTTAAATTAAGTTGGCTTTTAATCACAGCTTTGTCATGATTTAAAGGACTCATCATTCTCCTCAACTGGGAAACAGATTTAATGACCTCAAATATCTCTCCACAAATCGAATGTTATGATTTTATTATGGTAAGATTCGTAATTCCCAAATTTAAAAACTCTTTGATACACTAGTGAAAGATAATATAGTGCCTACCTGGCACTTTTCAGTTATACTGACTGCCTCTTCTTCAACTCCCACTGCAGTCTTGATTCCCCTCCCCACCCCATACCCATTTTCCTAATGTGTAAGGGTTCCCACAGGGAACAATTCTCTCTTAACATGAGCTTTTCTACAAACTTGAAGAAGGGATATAGTGTGAAAGAGTGGGAAAAGTTCTAGATGAAGAACGAGGATTCAGTCCTTCTAACTTCCACTGAGATTTTGAGAAAGTCAGTTCACTTCATTGGGCCTCAGTTACTCCATCTGTGATTCCCCTCGCCCAACGTCTATCGCCTGTATACTCGTCAAACTGTGCTAGAAACCTTCCAGGTTTGGGGATTATTTGTTATAAATGCCTTGTCTACCTTGGCAAGTACAGGGTTCATAAATATAGCACAGAGTTTATTAAAATGCAGATTCTCAGGCCCCAGACTGACTGCATTAGAATTTCAGGGCTAGGAGACAGGCAACATATTTTTAAGAAGCCCAGTCCGTAAATCTGATGCCTCTCAAAGACTAAAAATTGCTACAAGTAGGCATTTACATCCATTGATCATATGGGCAGCAACGAACGATGCCTTCTGAATCTTCTCGCTCATCGCACTCACAGAAAATGGCACTTATTATATGACTTCCTGGGGCCAAGAGAGGAAGTTCCCTTTACCTAGAAGCTGTATGGGGTGAGGGGGTGGGAGGCGGTGGCTCCTATACTCCTGGCCCTGCCTATCTGCAAAGCTGAGGGATGACCATTTCGGACCACCCTTCACTCCTCTGTGTGGAGGGCAGAGCCATCTAAGTTGGGCAGCTCAGGGTCAGACGGGCAGTGGGGCCGGGAGACAATGAGGAGGGGCTGGGACACGGGGAAACACGCAAGGTTACGCACTGACATGACTCTGGGAGACCACAGTGGGAGGCCACAGTGCTGCATCTGCCACATGAAAGATCCTGCCTCCAGACCCAGAGAGCTGGATGGAAAGAATATAAGAACAAGTGGGCTGGGCAAAGACTAGGGTTTGCTAAGAATAGCTCTAAAGGTTTTGCCAACTTTGTAAATCTGCTTATTTCTGGCCCCAGCTATATGCCCATTTTATACAAGGACCCAGTGCCAGTGAGCTGAAAAACAGCTTCCTCCAACCCACAACACCTACCGTGCGCCAAGCACCGTATTCAGAAACAAAGCAGTACATCCACACAGGGCAGGAACTATTCCTAGGCGCCTCTTCATTGCCTGCAGTTTTCTACAAGCCTTATCTTGGCCCAAAGGCCAGCTCTTCAGCAATGGTGCCTTCCCTCTTCCCCTCCCATCACCTGCTTGCGCAACCGTGAGCTTAGCCAAGTCACCTAAAGCAGGAATATCTAAGGGACAGCCCCACACCGGAGCACAGAGTGCATGAGTATCTGAGGAGTAATTCTGAGCACATGTGTGCTCCTCTGAGCAAGGCACGGACTTAGGATACTTAATACTAGAAGATGCTCTGCTCTAACAAGTGATGGTTGCCACATGGCTAATAAAATGTATCATCCATGTGCACTGAAGAGCCCTTTTTAATCCTTAATTATTATCATTAAACAGGTATAAGTGCTCTGGAATTTCATACTGGGGCGGGGCTCTGTGATCTAGTACTTCAGTTTCCCCGGAAGGCTGGCTGAGGGCAGTAGGCAGCAGGCTCATAGAAATCTGGACGTAACCACAGACCACTCCCTTGAGTAGCATTATTTTAGGGACAATTGGTTGATGTGGAAACTATGTAAATTCTGTGGTTACTGGCCTTGGTATTCTCCTGGCTACACTGTTTCAGCTAGGTGCCTTGTTGATGGAGGTTACCATAGTCATCTTTCCAAAACCAGTGGAGGGAATTCCCCCAAATTTCCTAACATACCAAACAACCCTTAAAGGCACAAAATAAAAACTTTTGAAATAGATTCTTCAACTTGCTGTATAACCACTTCATTCATGTGTAATAAACCCAACCTGGGGCTATTTGCATTGCTTAGGACACCATTCTGTTTCAAGTTCATGTTCATGCCAAATGTGCCCATTCAGTGCTTGTACTGAGCTCCTGCTATACACTTAAGTCTGTGCTAGTTTCTGTGAGAGTTACAGAAAAATTGTTAGTCCCTACCATGGAAAAGCTTACGGTCAAAGAACAAAACAAGTATTGTCTGGAGTGGTAGAGAAAAGGGGCCAAAAGCACCAAACAGATTTGGGCTCACATTCCTGTCCCCCCACTTTGGGGGTGCCTGAACCTGGGTCCCAAAAGTAACCTCCTGAGTCTCCATTTTTCTGCTGCAATCTAAGGATCATGAAAAATACCCTGAGAGGCAAATATGAGAATTAAGTGAGGTAATGCTCATAAGGCGTTTAGTACAGACCTGACTCTATAATGAGGATTCAGTAAATGGAAGCAAAGATAGTGACAATAATGAACAAATAGTAAAAAAAAAAAAAAAAAAAAAAAAAAAGATTAGATATCTAATTAAAACAAAAATTACAAAATGTGGACTGTAAGTCTGATGCAAGTTTGGAAAAGAGAGGACCTGTTAGGGTTGAAATAATAAAAAGGTTTTATGGTAAACAAGGACCAAAGTTGAGTCTGGAAGCATATGTATAATCAGATGGGGGAGGTGAAAAGAGCTGCCATTCCAACTGAGGACAAGTACAGCTAGCAAAGGCATCTGAGTGGTCAGCATGCCGGGCTGTAGTATTCTATTCAAGGCTTCTGATTTCAATATCTTACTTTATAGTGTTTATTCTATTCATTTCAAGAGCCAACACCCTCATGTTTTGGAAACTGCACGCTTTAAAATCAAAAGTTACAGGTGAATTGTTTACTTTAAAATAGGGAGATTATTAGAATACGGAAGATTATATGGGTGAACCCTGTGTAATTACAAGCGTTCTTAATATGGAAGAGAGGACTGAACCCACCATGGCTGACGTTGAAGATGGAGGAAGGGAGCCGTGAGTCAAGTAATGTGAATGGCTTCTAGAAGCTAGAAAAGACAAGAAAATGGATTCTCTGAGTCTTCAGAAGGCTGACAACATCTTGATGTTAGCCCACTGAGATCCTATTGGACAAATGACCTTCAGAACTGTAAAATAATAGATTTGGGTTTTTTTAAGCCACCCAAGTTTTGATAATTTGTTATAGCAGTGATGGAAAACTATCACATCAGGACAAGTTTACTGATGCAGATAGGCCAAACCTTCAAAACATGTTTAAATTTCCAAGAGCTCTTTTTCATACCAAGATGTTTTATGTTTGACACTATCTTATTCTTGCTTTATTGGTGTAACAACAGCCAGAGAAAAGGCAATACTGTCTTTAATTTTCTATAAAGAAAATTACCACTTAGAATTCTCTATGCAGCTAAAAAACTTTTCAACGTTGGGATCATGCAAGCACATTTCTGGCAAATACTGGTGGAGTTTACTATTCACAGACTCTCTAAAATTCTATGAGAATTACTCATAGATATACTTTTAAAAGAAGGAAATTGAACCTAAAAAGCAAAAAAAAATAATGTAAGTTTTTAAAAAATGGTAAGCATGTGAATAAATCAAAATAATCATTAACTATAAAACTACAAAAATAGCAACAACTAACGTGGAAGGTATAACAATACGGCAATAGTGTAATTCACAAGATGAGTGGTTTGATTTAAAGCTTCCTAAAACCCATTGCATTGCTTGGAAGGAGGGTAGAAATGTTGAATAATTTGAGACTTTAAGTCAAATATATGTATTAAAATGAATATAATATTTAAAGAAATAAAAATGAATGTCTATGTCCCAAAGCAGTACAGGAGAGAAAAGTTATTAAAAACCACCAACAGCAAAACATATCAAAACAATAAAGGCAAAAGGAAGAGAAGAACAAAAGAAAGAGAAAAGGAGGGAGGGCGGGAAGGAGGGAAATACGGTAGGCCCCTCTTATCCACAGTCCCCCTTTTCCACAGCTTCAATTACACCTAATTTGTCAACCTCAGTCAGGAAGCAGATGATCCTCCTTCTGATGGGTCACCAGAAGGTCAATAGTAGCCTAACACTCTGTCACAATGCCCATGTCATTCTTCTCATAGCATCTCATCTCATGGCATTTTATCATCTCACATCATTACAAGAAGGGTGCGCAAAGTCTAACAAAATATTTTGGGAGAGAGAAAGACCACATTCATTTAACTTTTATTACAGTATATTGTGATACTTGTTCTATTTTATTATTAATTCTTGTTAATCTCTTATATATTGTGTTCATATATAAATTAAATTTTACCATAGGTTTGTATATATAGTAAAAAACATTATACGTAGGGTTTGGTACTATCCATGGTTTCAGGCATTCCCTGGGGGTCTTGGAACATATCCCCTGCAGATAAAGGGGGACTACTGTACAGACCGATGTTTTTTCATGATTGACTCAGGTTATACATTTTAAAAAAATTTTTAAGTGATACTGAGTCCCACTTACATCACATTAGGAAGTGTGTAAGATTAATTTTTTTCTGTTACTGGTGACGTTGGCTAAAGTAGTGACCTTCAACTTTTTTCATTGTAAAATTGCTAATTATGCTGTTTGGAGTTAATACATAATTCTTTATTTATATAATATATAGTATTTAATATATTTATTTAATAAATAGTAAATAATATTTTGTTAAATTAAAAATAAGTATTAAAATATATAATATATTTAATAATTATATAAAATATAATAAATAATTATGTGATAACACTTAGTTACCACATAATATGTGCTATTAAGATTACTACTACTATACTAAGATTACTCATGAGTAATAAGTAAAACCTTAATAATGGCAGTTCTTGCCTGAACCAATTATTACTATTCATTTGCAAAGTGGTGATTTTATAACTGAATCATTTTTTCTACATTATTAGTTGGCAATCTCTGTAATGTAGAGCTTTCCCTTCTCTTCCATGCATGTACTCATTTAATCATTTTTAGTTTTGGCTCACTGATTCTTATTTTATTCAATGAGTTATACTTCATTACTATCATTATCTGCTGGTTAGTGGGATAGAAAACCTACCATAAATCTTTTTAGCCACCATCCAGTTCGGGCACCGTGTATGCCAAGTACTTTAAGGGGGATACGCCACTCATTTTGGTGTTAAAGGGAAAATATTAAAAGACTCAAGTGGCACCAAGCATCTCCTCCCAAACATTTCCCATTCTTTTCCCCCCAAATAAGGTAAATTATGGAATCTGGTTACTGTTCTTCAGAGTAGATGTGGCTAGCAAAGACGTGACTTCTCTTCGGGGAGTTCCTTAGCTAGGATCTCATCCTTTATTTTTTTTGCTTGTTTCCTGCCTTGTTTTTGCAGTAGTCATCAGGGTTGGGCTGAGTTTCAAAGCATCGCTTGTATGTGCCACAGTAGCCCTACACCTCAGTTTCTGTTGGTGCCTCGTCCTCATCACCACTGCTCACCTCCAACTCTCGTTCATCACACGGGGGGTTCTGATCGGATATCCCTAAAACTGCTGGGTAATTGTGGAATTATTTTCATTAAACTCTAAGAGAAAATCAGCATTACCTTCATATATGAATGTAGCCATGACATCACATAGTTACTGTTAGGACCTACAACTTTTTCACCAACAAAAATCACCTACAACAACTGTAATGAGATAGGAAAAAACAGATCTTTCCATTTTTTCTGGCATTCACCCCTGCTTCCAATGTGTGATAGCTATTAGACCTACCAATAGATCTTGTTCCTTAATGTGTAGTAAAGAAGTTCATGTATTTCTGTATCTTATTTAGAAATTCTCGATAACTAAATTTCTGTATAATTGGCTTCCTTTCTAATCCTATGTATATTATGTATTTAAAAACATTACTCTGAGAAGAGGTCCAGAGGCTTCCTCAGACTACAATGGATTCATGGCACAAAAAGTTTGAGAACACTTACATTAGAGCCTATCATTAGTCTCTTTTGTCCAAGCTGCTACATCAAAAATAGGGAATCTTTCTTTTCCTTATACCCTAGTAAAACACTGTCAAAGCTTCAGTGGCCTAAATTCACATCCATAGAGACTGACTACTAAGAGAAAGGAGAAAATCTTTCTCTGATTAGGTTGGGATATCTACCATGAGTTGCTCACAGTTTATTATACATTTTGTATAAAAATATGCTTATTACCTGATCCTAAGCATAATTAGTTCAATGCTTTCTTCTTTTTTGTCAAATGGAGAAAGTCATAACCATATTCTGTCAGAAAATTCAGAACACACAATCTAAAACTTACTTTGTGTTCTCATCTTACCCAAGGGGCGCCTGGGTGGCTCAGTCAGTTAAGCAAGTGCCTCTTGATTTTGGCTCAGGTCATGATCTCAGGGTCTTGAGATCAAGCCCTACGTCAGGCTCCATGCTAGGCCTGGAGTCTGTTTAAGATTCTCTCTCCCTCTGCCCCTCTCCTCCTCCACCTTTCTCTCTCTCTCAAACAAACAGACAAACAAAAGAATGTTTCTTTCCATGTTGCAAAAGATTTAGAACATGGGCTTTGGGTTAGACAGATAAGGATTTGAATCTTCAACTCATTACTTACTATTTCTGGAGAGTTGGGGAAATTATTTTTCAACTATACTAACCCTCAGTTTTCTCATCCTTAAAACAGTGCTGATAAAAACTACGTGACAATATTGTTGGGTCAACTGAAGATCATACACGTAAAGCACCCAGCATAATTCTTGGCTCATACATTGTAACTATGTAGTGTATTCACCCAAAATGTGCATTTAAACTACACAGACACACAACAAATTAGTCAAACACCTCTGGGAGGGAATGAGCTAACACCGGGGAGGATCATGACCTAGCAACATTGTGACGTCATCCTCCCAATTTTGTTTATTTTCTTCTATTCCTCTGGTGAGATTCAAGTCCTACTCATAGAATGGTATGTGGACATTTTACATCTTTTTTGGGTTGGTTTCGTCATGCTGAGTGATGAAGGTTATTTATCTAGTCAGTAGAAATAAAGTTGTAAATGTGCTTCTACTTTGCCACCTCACCGCTCCTATCACTTTGATAGAGTGCTGAAAACTTCTGGAATGATTTACTTGGTTTTAGGCAGATTAATAGATACCGGAAACACACTCATTTCCATTTCAAGTTCAGAGGAAATTGTGTCTCTGCTTTGATCCTTTCTTGATTTCATAGATGGAGACAGCTTCTAGGCCAGTCTTTTGACTGTGAGATGAAGAGGCTAGGACCATGTCAGGTACACCTTAATGAGCTTTACATCTGCTGTCAGAAACAATACATTCAGTTCACTAAGACATGAAGCCTAGTGGTCGGCCTAAAAAAAAAAAAGCCCTTTTGATCTGTGTTTCATGAAATAGACATAAGGAGTAATTTTAAAAGGAGACCCCAAGTGGACAACGCCATTAGTTTAACAGAAGCAATGTCATCTGCCAGTGATGGACATCGCAACCTTAATGTTTTTAAACTGGAGGGATCCCAACACAGAACAGAACCACTGGAAAGTTCCTGTTTTACAAAGTGAAGGGCGGGAATTATTTGATCAATATAGAAGAAACCAAGTGCCCCTGCCGCTACTTCATACTTTCCCCCAAAGTTATTTTTCAACTGGTATCAATTGTAAACACTGTATTAATTAAATTTCTGCTCAAGGACAATAACCAGATGCTATCGTCTTTCGATGCGCTCTCGGGAACAAAAGAGCCAGACAACTCTGAGCTTCTGGTCCTTCTGTGTTTGGGGTAGAAGGCAAATGCAGGGTTGGCCATTCACTGTGTTTATAATTGAAGCAATGCATGATATTTCTTAATGAAAAATGGCAATAAACCCTGTAATAAATACTGCTAGATAAATGAGGGAGGTTGCAGAATTATTTCAAGAAAGACCACTGCTTAAGACAAGAAGAGAGGCAGACAGACACTTCAAGTTGCTTTTTCTTTCGAGCATCTCTGATTTAGTAAATAACTGCCTGACCAAAAGACTTGAGGCAAACTACATACAGCGGAGGACTTGGCTCCTGCTGCCGCGTGGTACACTTTGAGAAAGCCAGGGAGGTGTTCCCCTGTAGCTGCTGCCCTGAGAATAAACCGCCTGCGTGGGGCATCACTTTGCAGTCCTCAGAGGGATCTCGGTCCCCACCGCACCACTCTTAAACTTTTTTTTTTTTTTCTGAATTATTTTAATTCAGTTCATGAAAGTCACAGGTGCATGCAATCTCTAGCAACGTGCAGCTCTCGGCTACTCCAGCCGTCAGAGGAGAGAGAGCCCCCGGTCAGGGCTTCCCACAAGCTCTTCAGCAGCCTGAAGGAGAAGGAAATCAAGCTCAAGAGCTAAGTGAGACCACCGACTTCAAGTGCAGAGACTGGAAGGAATTCAGCAGAGTGATAAGCAGCTAGATCTGGGCAGCATGACAAGTGCACACGCTGTCTTTGATTCTTAGTGGGAGTGACCGGTGTTTTGACAAAGACTGAAGTTTGATCAACTGCAGCGGACCCCAGTAAAATCTCTCTCATTTATTGCATTTCCAATGTCACTTGAGCTGAATTCTCCTAACAACACCAGTTTCAAAAGGTACAGGCACCCCTATGTTTACTGCAACATTATTTACAACAGCCAAGATACAGAAGCAACCTAAGTGTCACCTGAAAGACGAATGGATAAAGATGTGCTATATACACAATGGAATATTATGCAGCCATAAAAACAACGAGCTCTTGCCACTGCGGCAACATGAATGGAACTAGAGTATTATGTTAAGTGAAAAAATCAGGCAGTAAAGTACAAAATACCATAGAATTTCACTTACACGTGGAATCAAAAAAAAAAACAAACAAGCAAACAAAAAAACAAACAAGGCCCCCTATTTATAAATACTTAAGAATGGAAATATCAAGACATTAGAGCATTAAACCAAGTGCATGTCATTCTAAACATGGGGTACCTTCTAAGCTTTCACAGCCCAGAGAATAATTTTCATTATGGCATATTTTTCTCACCATATAATATAGATGATCTTACAGTTTAGGGATGGGCTATTAGATAATAAAAGCTTGGAGGCCTACATGGAGGGCAGGATGTGACCTCACTTTTGTACCCTCATCAGAAGCTTACTCATGCTTCTTGTTGACTTATTGTTATCTTTCCGCCCCTTTCGTCTCTGTCCCCTTCTCTCCCTACACATATCTCACATAATGAGGAAGCAAGGTCTCATGTGTTTGCATCCTTGTGAAAGCATTGGTCTGTATCTTGTTTTGTTTTTAAAGGAGTCAATAAAAAAAAATAAACTTCGTAGAGTGCTGCACAGACAGGGGTTTGGCACATATCACTCACCTTTGCTTTAGTCACTTCAAAGAATTTAGACAAAAACAATGTTTTCCGAATACTAAATATGCCTTTATAAAAGTTAACTGGGACTTTTTACTGGGATGGAGATAGAAAGTCTAATGGCTTAGATGATTTTTTTGGTTTAAATCTATACTTATTTTATGAATGACATGGCATTGGGTTACATTCAGGAATGGAGATGGGACCTCCAGAACTCCTGAGAAGTGGGTAAGCTGGGTGTAAGCCTCTTGGGTCGCTTTCACCCAGGCTGTCACTGTATCTGTTTGCCCGGGGGTCCCCTTTAAGCTGCAGCTCCTGACGGCAGCTGTGCCGAGGGTTCTGGAGAAAACTCTGCTCTCTCCATGTATTACTTTCCTGTGAGACTGTACCTATTTAACAGATACAGGGTGCCCCTGTAGAGGTTCATCGAGGGCCAGGCTCACAACTCTTTCTTGGCCCCCAACCAAGAGGTACGCGGGATACAAAGATCAATGAGTATATAGTAACTGAATTTTAATAAGACCATTCTGTATCACATATTTGTATGGTTTAAGATCATTAGCACTTGTGGTTTGAGAAAGTAGGCTAATATGATTTTTTTTTATATTCCAGGGGATATAAATAATTTCTTTCAAACGTTTATTCTCTGGTATTGCATTATTATAATGTTTGTGTGTTGAGGAGGGAAGCAGAGGAGAGACTCCCCCTTGCAAAAAGGGACTACTCTCTCCCTCAAGCCCTAGGTGGTCCCAGGTGACAGGCACGCCCTGGGGAGCAAGAACTCATGATTTCTCTATCTGTTCACTGCTGTGGCATCATCTTCTAGTGCAGAATACTCTCATTTTATTTGATTTCCTCATCCAACACAGAAAATACTACTACTTGTCTTGCATAAATGATGGGACATACACGAAAGTAATAAGCCTCGTCTAGGTAATAATAAAGATAATTGTACTTTGAAGCATCAGCTAAATGTAACACTGATAGCAACATCTAGTACGTATGCTAATGCCAAAAAATGTGTTCTTTGCCAAATGTGGCCTGGACCTCTGGTATCTACTGGTCCACCAGCTGCCCAAAGAGCTGAAAATGCTAGATGCATTGTTGTTCACATGTTTAAAACTGCCATTCCTGTTATCTTCAGAACGTGAAACAGAATTACACCGTTTAAGGTTCGTAGCCCTGTATTCACCACAGAACACAATATTTCACCCTCTTAAAAAGCCTCCATTTTCAAGGGAGTTTTTCTTAAACTGCAAAACAATTAGTGTGGCATAAATGTCAAAAGCACTGTACGAATAGCCCACCAATCTAAAGCTATCCAGAAATGAAACGGAGCTTATACCCGATCTAGGCATTGACTTTGAAGCAGCGTCACAGAGCTAGTTTGTATTTACTGAATTGCAAATGTAACTTTGGCTTAGTTCCCCGGACTTCAATTTATCATCCATGTGTGCAGAACACGTGCTATTCAAAATTCCTTCGAAATTTTCGAAAGTGGCAATTATTTGAAGTAACGGTGTTGACATATTTGCACCCAAGTGCCTTATGACAATTCCTATAGCACCCTTCTTTACGAGATAGTTTAAACATGCTTTGTTGTTAACAGGGAGTCATGCAACTCTTTACATTCCCGCGAATTCGATGTGTCATATTTCGACGTGCAATGATATTTAAGATTTTCACTCCCTGGAACAAGCTCATGAGTGACCTTGCAAAAAAAAAAAAAAAAAATCCACAGAAGGCTAAGAATGCTGTATTGAAAAAGTGGTAAAATATCAGGTAATTATTCAATGACAGTGGTGAGTGATTGGAAGCAGCTTATGAGAATATGAGATGAGACGTACAGAGAAACAAAGTGTGTGCCTGGGGCTTCCTGAATCTGTGGAAGCAGCTCGGGGTGGTTGTGAGTGTCGGGTAGCTGCCATCTGCCTGCTGGCCTTGGTCAGCGGCTTCCCTTGAGGCAGGGAAGGATCATATTCAATCTTCTCTTTCCTGGTTTTTCCTTTGACCCTCCCAGGATTGATACACCAAAGGGTGATACGTGTCTCTGTTGTGAACAGAGAACAGGTCATATGAGTTCTCTCCAGACACGTTTAGGGAGGGTCAACACAAGCTGTTAGCGATGTTAACTTGAAATCATCAGTTCACATACGTCTGTGCACACAAATGAAAGGAGAAACAACAGCCTGAATAGAATAGTCCTTGGTGGATAAATTGCCTGGCTATTTTTTAAAATGAAAAAAAAAAAAAAAAAAGAAAAGAAACCCAGTATTTCTTATTAGTTTTCTTACTTAGGATTTTCAAATTCCCCTATTTCCATCTCTCTCGTTTAATAGGCCCCAATTTTGAGTGTAAGCTGCTGGTTGCCAGGGTTCAGATCTTTCATTAATGAACTTGTGAAGCTGACCAGCAGAAACTATTCACCTAGGGACAAAGTGCCCTCCAGGAGTGAGGTAATCCGAGGTAAAATGGACTGAGGACAGTAACATGTGCTTGATTACAAAGACCAGAGTGCAGTGTGTGTGCGTGTGTGTGTGTGCACGCGTGCACACACCCACACGTGCGTGGCTACTGAGAAGGAAGCAGTATTTGTCTCTGGAACTCCCTGTGGACTTAAGTCCAGGTCCTGAGGAAGTGGGGAAAGGGAAAATGGTGCTGTGAGTAACAACCAAAAGGGCTCTTTTCACTGAATCCTCTGGAAGACACTTGAGGCATTTATAGCAATGTTTTGCACCAACGTTCCAAACTTTAATACCAAAGCTGAAAAAGAGATCTTCTTTGTTTCTGCATGAAACAGCCTGGATTTAGCCCCTTGAGAACGTCCACATTCTCAGCCTGGATTGCAACCAAATGGCTTCACAGATTCAGTAGCAGCCACAGAGAGCCAGAGGCAGTCAACAGGATATGCAGTGCACAGTGCGATGGCCCCGAAGCGGCCCAGAGCAACAGAGGACTGACAAGATGGCCCAGGCTACATGGCCACTAGCAGGCTTGGTCGTCAGGTGGGAGTCCCAGAAACACCCAGATAACACTTTGAAGCAGGGAGAGGTCACACAGGAATGGACAGGAAGGTTTATTTCTGTTAGTATCAGACCATTTATAACCTCCATGCTTGTGGAACCTGTGGAAGCATAGATCATACCCATCCTGTCATGCGGAAAAGTGGATTCTTTCAGGATCCCAGTGACCCTCCTTCTAACAATCACTGTTCTGTCTTTCAACCACAAGCTTCACATTAAAATGTTCTCAGGACACAACTCTGATGAGACTAGCTTTCTCGTGAAATATTCTCAACCCACTGACAGGAGCTTTGAGATTTTTTGTGATAAAAATAACACATTGAGGGTGATGAGGAGACATCCATTCCCAAGAATTGGGAGTAGGGGAACAAGATTGACTTTGGGACATTAAACTAGAAAAGCCCACCCATTCTATGTGGTCAACCATTGATGGGAATCAACCAAGAACTTGTCTGCAATCATGTATCTCTACATATAATTGGAATGAGGAGGAAATTTCTCTGGGACCTAGGGTTATAAAAGGAATGTAGTTCAATAAGCAATAACCTAAGCAATTATATCACACTCTATTTGGGGACATACAGTGAATAGCTATCTAGTTGACTGAATGCTTAGTTAGCATTGGGTTTACATCTCATTTAATTCTCCCAGCATCCTTGATAGGTAGGCATTATCATACCCATTTTGCAGATGAAGAAACTGAGGGCTCTAAAAACTCCATCAGGTTAAGTTTTCTAGGTGGCAAAGCCAGACTATTGATTCAAGTCTGTCTGATTTCAAAGAACAAGAGGTCAGAGTATCAGAATCCCCTAAACAAAATTTCTGAGTCAGCCCCCCATTATAATTTAATGAACCTTATGGTGCAGAGGGCATGACAGATTAAGTAATTCCTGCCTCTTCAAATTTCAGTAAGACATTCTGTTGAAAACTAGGTGAAACTGAGAAACAGTATAATGATCAAAGAATGTGGAGGTTTAGACAAAACTGAAGCTCTACAAACCCATGAAAACCAGTCTGTGTACAAAGCTCCATTAAACTTGAATGAGAACTAATTCTCTGTGGAGGAAGAGGAAGATCAAACTGTTGTGCCGGGAACTACCTCTGAAGGCCATTTATTCCAAGTTCAGGATGGCACTCCTGAGACCTTTAACTTTCAGATTGCACAGCTGAAGCATAAAGTTGTTTGTTGTGTGCTATGTTTGGTGTAAGTTTGTCTCACTATTTCTCTACTAAGAACTTTTTTAAAATGGGTTTTGTTATTATAGCACTTTTTACAACAGAAACTATACTTGAACAGCTCCAAACTGTACAAACCGTACAAAGCTTCTCCTCTCAGTGGGTTTCTTATTTCTGTGTGGAATCTCTATCTTGCAGTATCCTATAAATAAAGATGAAATTCTACCCTTTTCTTAAAAAAAAATAAAAGACATTCTTTTGCTCATTCAGCCATGGGAACCACTAACCCACAGATAGACAAAAAAAATAAGACATGCCCATTCAAGCACTATTTAGGTGACTAGGGCCCTTTCTAGCCAGCAAGCGTTCTACTCTTTCAATGGATGTGACCATTTATGTGACCAAAATTATGATATCCTGACATGACTCAACACTTGTTTTCTTATGTATTTCCTTTGTTCCGGTCCTAATTCACAAGCCTTATGAAAATGTGGCTCTTCATGTAACTTGTCCAAGAAAGAACATACTGACTTGCCCCTCCGGACATTCTAGCCCTTTCATCGAATCTTAACAGCAATCTCTGTGAGTGTGGTTACTGTGAATCTCCATTGTCCACACAGTGTATGTGCCAGAAGATCATGCCCTGGACCTCAGTGCATCCAAGAAAGCAAATGCCACCCTGAATGGGTGACTAGCCACAGCCCTGTCCTGGTGATGCACATCTCTGCTCTCAGAGGGCACAAGCCTACTTTCCACTTATCCTGGCAACTGCTGGTGTTAGAATTTGGTAAGGAGAAAGGAGTCCTGGATGGGGAGACACAGGGTTATAGACAAGTTCTTAGTGAATTGTCACAGATGGTCAATAACACAAAGTATGTGTATTTTGCCAGTTTGAGTCTGAAATGATAATATTATCTTCTCTATCATTGAGTTACTGATCATTGGGTATCTCACTGATACCTCATACATTAAAAAAAAAAAAAAAGGTTACATTAACGATATAAGAATATTTGCCCTGACACTAAAAGGTGAAATCCTACCAACTTAAGCTTTGTGGAAGTTTTAACAATATTAAATCTCAGTTTAAAGATAGGCCAGAAGGGTAATTATTAGAAACTGTAGTTATAAGTAGCATTTATTAGAGAGATGAGGTAGACCTTTGTTGCTTGTGTTGGTGAAATCACATAGGTGTTTTGGTGTTGGCAACAACAACAATGAAAAATCTCAAAACCATGTTAAGTATTTTCAAGGATGGAAACCACCATATCTGTGGAACAAGGCAAATGTTTGAAAAGCAAAGAAGACACCAGTTACGTAATATGTTCAACAGGTGGCTTCCAATCCAAAGACTCAGAGTGAGCCTGTGCATAGGCAGATTTTTCTTCTGATGCAACTGCTCAGAAGTCATCTTGTCAGCTGCACACGGAGGCAGGCCAGGCTTGGCCCATGATCTTCCCTCTTAGTTTCTTTAAGGAGCCAAAGCCCTTGATGGTGAAGCTGGTGGGAATGAAGGAGCAGGACAAGAAGGGAGTGGGGAGCTGAGCCTTGACAACTGTCATCACGAGCTCGAGTGAATGCCAAGCACCGAATCACCTGAGATTTTTCCATTGCAATAAAGATTTGGAGGGATTGAAAGCATTTTTACTGGGTGCCAACTTTCTGCATCATTTGTGAGGGTAAATTCAAGTAGTTGATCGACTTTTTAAAAATATAGTTCCAGGAAGGAGAAGCTACGATGCACATTACTTACAAAGCAATCAGGTAACATGTCCAGACTCACATTTTACAGCTGATCATTTCTTTCAGTACTGGAGGGCCCTCGTGTTATAAGACTAACGATTTAACTTCTCATTTACTGGATGAACTATATCCTCTTAGCATCATAAAGTCCAAAAAGCATGGTATCAAGAAGAGTTGGCCAACTATGACTGAGGAGACCAAATCTGACCTGTGGCCTATTTTTGTAAATAAAGTTTTATTGGCACGCAGCCATGCCCATTTGCTCAGTATTGTCTATGGCTACTGTTGTGCTGCAATGGCAGCTGCACAACATGGCAGAGACTACATGACTCATAAGTCCTCAAATGTTTACTCTTTGGCCCTTCATTGAAAATGTCCATCAAATCCTCATTTAAGGAAATCTTTCTAAAAAGTGGGTTATGAAATACTCCTTTTCCACAAAATCTCAAAGATCTTTCTTACCAGCTTTACCATAAAACTGTAAATAGAGCAGCAAGATATTATTGATGAATTCTAGGGGGTTCAAACAATGCTAGACAAATGGAAGGAACAATTTGAAAACTGTAGTGACCAGTTTGGTTCTTTCAATTAATTAATTAATCTCATGATAGCTGAAAAGGTTGAAGAATTAAAAAATGCTTCACACTCTTTTTAAAGGACATATTTTGAACTCTCAGTTTTACATCCAGTGTCTATTATCCCCAAGAAAGGGTTGAAGAAATTATTATAACAAGAGAGCATTTAGGGAATAAAGAAAAAACTGGTTAAAAACCGTCTGACTGAGATATGTGTACCCCCACATCCAGTGCAGCGTTATTCACGACTGTCAAGATATGGAAATAGCCTAAGTGTGTCCATCACTGAGGATACATGGACAAAGAAGATGTGGCATATATGCAATGGAATATTATTCAACCTCAAAAATGAAGGTATCCCTGTCGTTTCCAACAACATGGATGAACCACATTCATTCAGAGGGCTATATAAGTGAAATACGCCAGACCAAAAAAAAAAAAAAAAAGTCAATTCAGAGAAACAGCAGAAAAATGGAAGTGGTTGCCAGGGGCTGGACTGGGAGAAACAAGGAGAGGTGGGTAAAAGGGTACAGACTTTAAGTTTTAAGATGAACCAAGTCTGAGGATTTAATGAAAAACATGGAAACTATTGTTGATAACATTGTTTTGTATAATTGAAATAAGCTAAGAGAGTAGAATTTAAATGTTCTAACAACAAAAAAAGGTCAGTATGTGAGGTGATGGATCCGCTCATTAACTCGATGGGGGGAATCCTTTTACAATGTACGTGTATATCGAATTATCACATCGTACACTTCAAATCTCAATTTGCCAATTATACCTCATTAAGCCTGGGGTTGGGGAGGCGGGGGAATTGTTCAAATGGCTTCATACACATAAGGTTTGAATTCTTATTCCATGGACGCAGGTCCTTCATCTTCAAAAGAATTTTAAAAATTAGATTTTTTTCCTAATTTGGACCCTTCTGTTTTAGACTTTAAATGACATGACTGAAATAATAACAGAAAAGATCCTTTTATAACGTGCAGAGTTACATTCATGCAACAAAGGTTCATTGAGCATAGACAAAGAAGCAGGCCCTGACCTGGGCCCTTGAGCTGTCGCATTAGAGCACAGAGCTTCCTCTCCCCCCCCGCCCCCCACTGTGAGAAGTGGAAATGCACCTGCCCCATCTGAATGGTTTATGGCTGGTCTCACTCATGGTTTTCAGAGCGAAGGCCTGTCGACACACTTTCCTACTTGTGAGCTCAGACAGCTACCACCCAGAATGATTTTTAAGTCCGTTAATGTTTACCAACTTCTTTAATATCCTCAGATTAAAAAGGGCACATTAGAAAGAAGTGGCCGTGCTGGAATTTGGGGGCCATTCAAAAATCCAGCCCAGCGAGTCTCATGGTTTGTTTTCAACATTTATTTAACCTCCTTCTGCTATCAAGAAACCTGAGAGCCCTCTGAGGAAGTTTACACTGAAGGAAATGGAGAAAATGTACATTGTTTTTGAGTTGTTTGGTTAAGGCCTGTGGATGGCAAGAAAGTGTGTTTTATGAGTGTGAAAGTTTGCCCAGCTTGTAGGGATGTGGTAGATTTAAGTTTTTGTGCCAACCAAGATTGGATATTATGCCGTGCCTCCTTAGAAAAGCAAATATTGTTAGAGCGCTTGAAATAATCTTAAGTCTGTCCTTGAAATAGCTATAAATGAACTTGGCTTCTGTTCAACATAGGCCAGTGCAGACAACGTGCCAGGGGGAAATGTTTGTGTCCACCCTGAAATGGCCAGCTGTCCCCATGCGCCAAAGAATGGGGGGCACAGAATTGCTGGATCTGTGGGAATAAGCAAACAGTGCTGTTTTCTCCACAGAGAGAACTCATTTCCCTGTGCTTTCTACTGACAATGTGAGCGGTATTTACAAAGGGGTTTGTATGCAAAAGAAGCATCTCCCAGGGCAGGGGTAAATATTTACCCCAGCCAATCTCAGCAGCTACCCTACCCAGCCTGCTTTCCATAGAACCAGGTGATAACACATTTCAAAGTGCTAGTTTGCGAGGCAAGTGTTTACTGGCATAAAAATGCTCTTTAATTAGTATTTATTTCAGAATCAGGGTGACATAAGTTGCTAATTATGCTGATACAAAGCCAGATTGAGATATTCTTGTGTGGAAGGGAGCAAAGGGCAATAGGCATGCCTTTTGGATTTGAAGTATATGTGTTTAAATTAGCTTGATTTGACCCTAAATTAGCTTGGACACAGTCTGGCCTTTAGTTAATCTTCAGTTAAAATAGTCTTCCTAGCAGGTAAGGAGCTGGTGTCAGCTTTGAACATGAATTTCAACCTGTATACAGCATAGTTAACTCAATATATCATCTCTGTGCTTCCTTAAGGTTACTTTTTACCCATACGTGGATTAGTGGGAACTTTACACATCTCTCAGGAGCTACTCTGTAAGTGCTAAAATAAGTATTTTTTTAAATAAAAAAAAAAATTTAATGGAGAAATATATTTCGTTTCCATTGAAGTTCTAATAAAATATTTCATTAGAAATCTTCCTATATTAAACAATTTAAAATATATGCACTGCTTATAACAGGGTCTGGTACCTATTAAGAACTCAATTAGCTATATATGTGTATTTTTCATATATTTACAAAGACAATTATTTATGATGTGGTTTTTAAGAAAGGAGAGTCTAGAACACATTGTTCATTTCTCCCACGGCCAATAATCATAGTTAATGCTTGCATATCATTTGTTATGTATTAGTCCCTATTCTAAACACTTAACGTGTAATTCAGTTCATTCTCAGGCAACCCTATGAGATAAATACTAGTAATAGACCCATTTGGTCTGTTGGGGATAGTGAGGCACAGAGTGCTAAGTAACTTGCCTGGGCTCACTGCGTTAGTAAGTGGCACAACAGAGATAGGAACACCGAGCGTCTGGGTCCAGTCTGTGTCCTTGACCACTCTGCCTTCGCGCCAGTCAAGAAGTCAGATGTATCCAGGAGCTAGAATAAAGCGACGCCCCATAAATTCTCTCTTCTCCGGGACTCTGTTAAACACTTCTTACGTAGCCATGCTTTGTTATCATGGTGATAGGTGCTCACTGTGATGAACCCAACACAGAATCATTCCATTTGAATTCCATTTGAGTCGATAAGAGACTGCATATTTAATGTCATGTTCACAGTTGACAAGATAATCAACAGAGAGCATAACAGAATTAACTTATTGAAATATTTTATGAACCAGGACTCCTTACCCCTTCCAGCATGCCAGATCATGCCCATATGATACGAGTGTTCGATAGTTAGGGAGACAGATTTCAGATGATGACTTTTAACCTCACAGGAAATACATCAGAGTTGACTGCTGACAGGGAACCTTGCCAGCTACAGTAACACTGAATGTTTACTTTCCAGCTGCTTAGTTTAATCATTGCCATATTTCTGGAGTCTTCTCACAACAGTAAGAATATTTTATCTACTCATTTCTTTCCTATTAAGAGGACTTTTTGGTTTTTAGCTTCTAGCAAGCTGGGTGACTAGAACCTGTAGGATGTTAATCTATGATTTTGAAACACTTAAGGATTTTTGTCTGCCATGCCTGCACTTTTGTTTTTCTCTGATAACTTCAGAACAGAGTATATGCCCCCAAAACAAAATTCATTCAGCCTATTTTTACAATACAGGAATAAAACCACTGTTCAAGGCAAAGATAAAAGCTTTCATATTATTTGGTTATTTCTATTTATAGTCTATTTCAACCATAAGATTTACTTAGAAAGCACCTCAGGTTCAAGTCTACTTGTACACAGAATGAGGTGCGTGTTAGCCATACAAAATCAGGGTAAAGATTGGTGCCATCTAATTTGTCATCTTCTTTATTATGTTGGTGGTAGAGTCTAAGGTTCTAAGAAGGGAATGAAGTACTATGTAGGCTGTAGGAAAGGATTATGTTACATTTCTTTAGAGACTTACTTATTTGAAAGAGAGAGAAAGAGAGCAAGCGGGGGGGGGAGGGGCAGAGGGAGACAGAGAAAGAAACTTAAGTAGGTTCCACTCTGAGTGCAGAGCCTGACACGGGGCTCAATCTCACAACCCTGAGATCACAACCTAAGCCAAAATCAAGAACCCAACATTCAACCGACTATGCGACCCAGGCGTCCCTATGTCACATTTCTTAATTACCAGTAATTGCGAAGTAATTTACTGAGTTTAGGATAGATAACTGATTTATACTGTAGATTCACATGCATTAATTCTGGTCCATGATGAACTCATACTGACAAGAACTGTAACTTCCTTTATTTTCAGCAAATCGACTTAATTTCTATTTTCATAATCCTCCTGGGTTGGCAAGGTTTTTAGACAAAAAGTCTTTTCATGGATTTTCTCAGCCTGGTTACTACTCTTCTATCAACTGGTCACATTGGACAGCCATTTCATATTAGGGGCCTCCTCTGTTCCCCATGGTGCTAAGGGGGAATCCAAGCAGTCCTCACATCAACTTTACTTCTCCCAGGATTCCAAAGAGAAGAATCACTCTTTAATTTAGGGAAAATAGCACTATCCTCATTCCTTTGGACTAAGAGACTGTGCCTCCAGCCCCCGTTTTGCAAACCTCTTTATTTCCTATTCTTTGCACAACGTTGTAAGCAGCCACAAAGTCTGGAACTTTAGGAAAGCAAAAGTCATTTCCAGTTTGAACTGCAGGTAGTCGAGTGAAAGTTTAGGGATGGAAAGGAGAAAATCTAAGAGGAGTAACATGGACTAATATTTCAAAATAATGTCCTGATCTATATGCCAAGAAGCTATGGAATATGGGGGTTGACAGCAGATTCTGAAGTCAGACTGCTTGGTTTGACTTTCAATTCTACCACTTACTAACTCAGTCACCTTCAGTAGCTGAATTTCTGTGCCTCAGTTTCCTCAATTATACCAACAGTACCTAGCTCAGAGGCTTGTGGTGATTTGTATGTGAGTTCACAGACTTAAAGCAGAGAAAACAGTGGCTGGCACAAGGTAAGTGTGGTACCACCATTAACTGCTGTTATTATCAACAATATTAGCATTAGGACAAAAGTCCTTACTCCTTACTTGCTCCGTATTGCTGACACAAACAAAACCCTCAACTTAGAAAGTCTGAACAGTGAGTTTGATGCAGGCTTTCTTTTGGATGGCTTTAAAGGCAGGTGTGTATATGGAATGTGATTAGTTCTTAGACTCCAGGAATACTTATTTGAGGTTGAGGAGATAAGGATCAGTTCAAGGTTCAAGACTGTCACATTCGACAAATCTTTAATTCTCATCATTAAGGAACACAGAACAGCCTTCTTCTTATCCCTTATGAGGTAATACAATGTATTGGAGAGAAAGCTTTGAGAAACAAAAAAAATGCCCTCAATAAATTATGTACATTCGGGGAACTTTATTGAAAGGACAATGGCATAAACACAATGCATCTTATTAAAGGACTAACCACAAGTAATACATTCTATGTTACTTAATGGACTGGCTTCAATAAAAATTTCACCTCTTACTTTACTATTATGTGGTTTTTAGGCATGAGGCATTGTAAGAAACACAATCTTCCATTAGAAGAATGATTGTGCTTTATGGCATTCAGTCAGACATTTAGAGTTTTCTTTTTCCTTAGAACTTATTTTATTCATTTGGTTTTTGATTTGTTTTATAGTATTTTATTGAGGTTTTTTTAGGTTTTTCTTTTTTTTTGTTTGTTTTTAAAGATTTTGTTTACTTGAGACAGAGAGCACGAGAGAGCACAAGCAGGGGGTGCAGCAGGGGCAGAGAGAGAAGCAGACTCCCTGCCGGGCAAGGAGCCTGACACAGGGCTCGATCCCAGGACCCTGAGATCATGACCTGAGCTGAAGGCCGACGCTTGACTGACTGAGCCACCCAGGTGCCCCTTGTTGAATTTTTTTTACACTTATATTTTTTTCAATTCCAGAAGTTCTATATCCTTTTTTTTTAACTTCGCCTGCTCATTTTCCCACCCAGTTTCTTTGAAATAGAATTGACATATGACGTTGTGTTAGTTTAAGGTCTATGACATAATGATCTGATACACGTAGATACTGTGAAATGATTGCCACAGTAGATTCCCTTAACATCCATCACCTCATAGTTATAAATTTTTTTCTTGTGATGAGAAATTTTAAGACCTACTCTCTTAGCAACATTTAAACACGTGATACAATACCGTTGAATACAGTCACCACGATGCACATTACAGCTTCAGAATTTATTGATCTTACTCTACCCAGCAGTTTGTACCTTTGATCACCTTCACCCATTTCCCCCACCCCCCTCCCCTGCCTTTGGCAACTACCATATAGTTTTCATAGTACTTATTTAATATTTTACAGCACTGCAGTAAACAGTGACAAAGTACTGAAAAAAAAGGAATAATCATAATATTATTATAACTCAGAATATTATAACTCAAACTACCATACAAATAGGATTGAGCCCTTAGCATGAACTGACTGATCATAAACAGGGAACCAAATGCTAATTTGTCTAAACTGAGTGATAAATTCAGCTTTAAGAAACAGTGTCAGAGAATGTTGTAATAGCTGTTATTTACCAAGCATCCCTATCACTTATCAACACCTCTCCTGCAGCCACCAAACCACCAGCCCATCCGCCATGGATTATTACAATCACTTCCTAACTCATCACCAGCAGCCAGAGCTAGCCTCATAAAACACAGTCAGTTCATGGTAATTTCCAGTGACTCCACAGCTCACTGAAATAAAAGCCAAAGCCCTTGCTATGTCCCACAGGCCCTAAGTGATGCACGCCTCCCTCCACAGTGTCTCTGAGATACCAGTCCTTCGATGCTTCTCCCTCACAGATTCCAGTCACACGGCCTGAGGCGGAACGTGGCCTTTGCTGAGCTCACCACCCGGGGTACCCTTTCCCCACAAATGTACATGACTCACTGTCATTCACGGGGCTTTACGCAAATGTCACCTTCTCGGTGAAGCTTTTTCCAGTCATCCCGTAGAACCCTGTAGACTCCCACTCCCCATCTACTTTCCATGCTCTAATTTTTTCTCTAAGTACTTACCATGATTTAATAATATGCTTTGTATTTTCAGGGAACCTGCAAGGGGTCAAGCATATTTCTCAGTATTGCTCCCTGCTCTCTCCCCAGCAGCAGGCTCACAGTAGGTGCTCAGTAAACATTTGTTCAGTGAATGAATGCTTACTCCGTGTTTGGAACTGTGCCAAGCCCCTTACAGGGACTGTCTCATTTAATCTCATTTCGATCTTAAGAGGTTGGAGTTCCAGGAGAAGTAAGTAACATGAACTGACTTATGTTTTATTAGGATCACACTGGGTACTCGTGACAGGGTGGCAGCTATTGTAACGACCCAGGGCAAAGGGGCTGGTGGTCTGGAGCAGGGAGGCTGCAGGAGAGGTGGTGAGCCCTGGTCAGATCTCAGGAAAACTCTCAGGAGATGAAGACACTGAACTAGAGAAATTAGAGCTCTTGTTCAAGGTTACCTAGTCATCGTGTGGCAGGCATGAGGTTTAGGTAAGACAAGCTGACTCGTATCCACTGGGCTCTGCTGTTGTGTACCCCACAGACCTTGGAAGACAACAAGGCTTCAGGTGAATCCTTCCTGTGGCAAACAGTTTAACACTCGGTTCTCAGCGACACGTGGCCAATATCTCTATGGCCGGTATTCTTTTTGAGGACTAAATATATACAGCACCTCTCATACAGTCAGATAGTAGATGCTTGACAAAATGTAGCTAACCAGGGATCAACCATTTTGTGTAGATATAACCAAGGTTGTTTATATTGTGCTTTTCTGAAAAGAACTTGTTAGATGTGGTTTTATTTAGCTTTGTTGTTTTTGTTTTTTGGGTTTTGTTGTTGTTGTTGAAAACATAAATGAGAATATTAAGGTATATGTCCCAGTCTCTGCCTAAGGAATATTTTTAAATGAAAAAGAAAAAGAGGAGGAAGGGGAAATGACAAAGGAAGAATCAGAGAAAACAGATACTGTTTTAATTACAGCATAACCTCTATAAATCATTTCCCTAAATTAACATCTATAAAATTCTCAAGAATTTGACTTTCTGGATTCAGCTTGTAATTCATTTGATAACCTGAGCCAAATCTGTGAGTTGCCCTAGCAACCAATTTTTGTAACATAAAGAAGTGCTAGCTGTTAATTGGTATTCGGAGTTAGTAGCTGGTGTCTCTGCTTCGGTTTCCATGGTAATGGACCTGTCATTTTTTCATCTCTAGCATGGTGGGGAGATGTCATATGTGCGTGCCTTAATGCACATGTCCATAGTCTCTGGCACAGCGTTTAACTGCATAACTATGAATGCGATCACTTTTGAGCTATTAGCATTATTGGTAAAAACAAAAAAACAAACAAACAAAAAAACCCACACCAAAGTTGTTCCACTGAAGTCAATTTCATCCTTGCTCTCCATGCACTACACATCGCAAGCTTCCATTCTGGGGTGTGTGTGCATTAGTGTTTGTATGGTTGTCTGCACAGGGAAAATTCTGCATAACTTTGCACTTGTGTATGGAATATGGATGTTTTAACTATGCAAAATAGGGCAAAAATTGTATATATCAGGAATAATTTTTCAAGAGTGTTTATCTGAGGCTTAAGGTAGTATATATTGACAAGGTAATACATATTAAAAATATATAAATGTCGATTTGGAGAAATGAGGTTCAATGTTTTCTGTACTGAGAAAATATTCTCACACTTTGGTGAGATGATGCAGAAATGCCTCATAGCTCCAATTTCTAGCAGGCTCCGATTTAATAGAATATAGGGTTCCCCCCCCCCATTTGTTACCTTTCATCTCCCCATTGTTTCCTACTTAGCACTAAACTGCTGTTAGCTCATTTTATCTTTGATTTGCACTAGTTTTTTCAATCCCTGAAACAGAATTATTTCCCAGTCACAAATGGTCAGCTAATCCGTCATAGTTGGCCTCATCATTAGAAATACACCAATATCATGATGAAGGCAAGGAAAATGGTTTGAGCCATGTATAGCAATTAATCCTCTTAGGAGGTAGCAGACATACTAGAAACCAAACTAACTGTAGATTCATTCAACACTGGTTCAAACTCTAGGCTTTTCATTTATTACCCCTATGGCCCTTGGAGAAAGTAAAAATATCAGCAAAATATTAAAAAAAAATTTAAAAACCTTTCTTCATTAATTACCCTCATCTGTAAATTAGATCCGCTCCCACCCAGTGATATGCTCATCAATATTTAACAACCAGCTCTGTAGGGGAAGGATGACTAATTCGGAGAATCTTTCAATTTCCGTGGTGTAAATGCTCCCACTATGGCTGACTTCAAGCTTCCACCATGGTATCATTGCACATGGAATGAGAAGGAGATGCTGACAGAGATGCTAGCCAATGTCCCTTACAAGACAGTGCATCCTGGCTCTAGAGCCAGACAATGTTTCTTATGACCTTTAAGTGAGCTGTCCTGGGAAAAATACTGAGTACGTAACAGGCTCCAAAGACCTTAATTCTTTCTCTTCTCAACCAAGTATTTTCCCTATTTGTTTTTAGTGTTTAAAAGAAAATTTATTTAGCCTCATTAGTTCTCCATTTCTTTCAATAGGTCTGTTGTTGGCCACCACATGCACCTAACATTTATTTGTGGAAAGTGACTTTGCACGTGTGGCGGTTTTAACAAATGCCCACAGATTCTTTGCCACTCCTCCCTTAAAAATCTGGTGCCTGATTCACCTCCCCTTGTACTTAATGACTCTAAAATATGGTGGATGTGACGGCATACAGCTTCCCAGACTAGGTCACAAAGGGCATTGTAGTCTCCCCTTGCTCTTTCCTTTGAAACTCTTACTTTGGGAGAAGGCAGCCATTTCACCATGAGAACACTTCACAGCCCAAAGGCTATGCTCTGTGAAGAGATCTATGTTGCTAGAAACTGAGGCCTCGAGTCAACAGCCATGTCACAGTGAGCCATCCTGGAAGCTGACTTTCCAGCTCCAGACAAGTCTTCAGATAACTGAAGTTCTTACTGACATGCTGACTATAAACCCACAAGAAGTTCTGGGCCAGGATCACCGGACTAAGCTGCTTCCTAATTCCTGATCAACAGAAACTGTGAGGTAATAAATGCTTGTTGTTTTAAGCCACTAAGTTTTGGAGTAATCTGTTACACAACAATAGATCACTAATGTGGCATAATTCATATCTGTCCAAAAGCCTAAGACTTAAGTTCATTAGCATGAGGCTTTAATTAGAAAGTGTAGCGAGCATGTAGGAGAACACCTTAATATTCCCAAGCACTGACAGAGTTTACAATGCCATGGTGGGGGGATTGCTATTTAGATTCACTATTAATGACTTCTTTATTGGGTATGAGTGGCTCATCACCGTTAAGGAGTTTATGTGATGCATGGGTATTTAAAGTTGGTTTTCTGTTAATGAGCCCCTTGATCACCTGTGATCTGGGAAGTCTGAGGGAAGAAGCACTTAGCGGAACCTGGAGGTCAACTTGGTTATATTCCTGGAAGTGCATGAGGTTAATTAACTGGTGAAATCAGTCCAAATTCCTGGAAGCTCAGACACCAAACTTGAGAGTTATTCCTGGGGCAACTAGGGGGTCATTGGTATAAGAAAGAAATGGCATATATTTAAGACAGTATCTCCTTTTATGCTTTTTGATCAATATTTAAGTGGAAATATCCTTGAAGTGCTATATTTTACTGAAAGCTTTAAGTGGAATTTTATAGTAAGACCTAGTAAAGAGGTTATAAAAACACGCTTTTTTTAAACAATAAAGAATATTTGGCCTATTTTTTACCTTGAGTTTCGTGCTTTAGACAGGTTATATAATTTCCATATATTTTACAGTTGACTCTTAAACAATGGTTTAAATTCACAGGTTCACTTATACATAGGGCTTTTTTTTTTTTTAATATAAATACAGTTAGTACTGTAAATGTGTTTTATATTCCTGGATGATTTTCTTTTCTACTCTAGGCTTACATTATTAAAAGAATATAGTATATAATACATCTCACATCAAAATGTGTTGATCAACTATCTTATCAGTAAGGCTTCTGGTCAACAGTAGGCTGTCAGTAGGTAAATTTTCAGGGACTCAAAAATTACACATGGATTTTTGACTCCACAGGGATCAGCACCCCATCCCCTGTGTTGCTGAAGGGTCAACTGTACCTCTTACAGTCCAAGACTAACGGCATGTATTCATAACATACTTCCCGAGTGTAAACAATACCCCTGCAGACTTCTGCATTTTAACTTAGGACTGCAGAAGTGACACAGCAGTGGCTCCAATGACCCCAAAAAATGACATTTTGGAGGAAAAAACTCCCAAACGAGTCTCAACTAAGTCAATGGATCATAAGTAAAGTATGCTGAAGAAATGCTAATTGTACTTAACAATATACCCAGTATGAACAGAAGTGTGTAGACGCACCTGTTAGGGATTTATCCATATTTGAGGGTAAAAGGAAAAAGAAAGGAAGGTATTTTACATTTTTTCCATTAAGTCTTCTATAATGTGTTTGGTTCAAAGATGCTGCTCAAAATCCAACTAAAGGTAAGATGAATTCAGATGGGATAAAACTAAAACATTCTGTAGCAAATCTGACTCCTTCAAATTGTTCGTAGTGGACTTTACTCCATTTTATTCCCTTTCTTAGGAAGTTTCTTAACCAAACAAACCCCAAGGAGACCATCTGGTTGTGTGACTACCTATATTTAAAGTTGACCTTTCTGAAGCCTGCAGTGAAGTATTTTCTTTGTTTCATATTTTTCTGCTTGTTTTAATCATTGCTGCTCAAGAGAAACAGCTGGTCCTGTTCTCATACACTTCTTAAATACTAAAAAGACATGAGGAAGAGTTATTTTAATTCAGGCATTTGTTTTATTGAGGGCTAGGTAGAGGCCTGCTGAAGAATTAATGTCACAAATACATAATTCCTTAATTCCTAGGATTGCAATTTTTCAATAAAATTGCCAGTGAGAGAAATTAGGTGATAGACAGGAAGCAAAAAATTGCAAGGATAAACAGCAAGGTGACTTCTACAGTATCGAGCTGTTGACAGTGACAAGGAGAGGACTGACAATCCCTAATTCTGTGCCACCTGCTTTTTCTCAACAGGACACAGTTTCTGTAAACAATGAAGCACCGAATAGTCAAAATTCACCTGGAGATGATAGTATGGCTGTGTGAAACTACACCAACAAATTGTCTTTTTCCACAAATTCACTATTGCCTTCATCCAGAACATTCTGGACAGACCATTTCTGAAGCTGGTCTAACTTCCCAAGCCTGCCAGTTGCATTTGCATTGAAGTTCACCCTTCATAATCAGCAAACTCTCACACTTCTAATATCCTTTGAATATCCCTATTAACTAGAAAGGTATTTTTTCATTTAAATCCTCTTCCTTGATACTTCATCATTTCCTGATACATGCATCTATTTTAGTGAGGTCAATCAAAAACTATTTAAAAAGGAAGAAAAAGTAAATAAGATGAAAAACTTTAAATGGTCAGTTTGTACATAAAACCATGATGAAATGAAGTTTGAAACCACAGTTAAAATTAAAGGGAAATAAAGGATGTACTGTATGGTGACTAATATAACATAATAAAATAAAATAAAATTAAGGGGAAATAGTAATTTCTGAATCCAAGGGTATTTTCAACTAACCAATTTAATGTGTAGAAATGAACACTCTAGTTAAGATTATGTATTTGAGTCATAAATTTTTTTTTCACATACTCCTGATAGGATACCTATAGTCATTAATATCGAGGCTGCAAGAGCACTGATTCACCCTATGAACTTTTTTTTTTTTCAGTGCCCAGATATATGTGCTTAAGTGGTCATTTTTGTGGAAATGTAAAGGTGAATGAACTCAACGATCTCACCTGTGAACCAGTGCCACTCCTGTTTGTGGGCTGAATCCCTTTTGCTGACAAATATAAAAATTATATCTCTTAAGTTTCCTTTTCTAAGAATCTTTTGAAAATCCGTTCCATGTTCTTTTTACCTCTTGCTCTATTTGTATTCTAGAGACACACAAGATATTCATATACACGTTCAGCCTACATTTAATGAGTGCCCACCAGGTATGAGGCACTAGGCTCTACACTCGCTTTGGGATGTAAAGTCAAGTCACAGTCTTCCCAGGAACTGTCAGTCTCAAAGGGAAGACAGGCATGGTCCTAGGACACTAGTTAGATCATAACTGAATTTTGACTATTCGGTGCTTCATTGTTTACAGATCTAAACAAAGTACAGTTACAGAAAGAAAGATGAACCACCAGCTTGTTTAATAGGGTTTGGCGGAGGTTTTCCATAGGAGCTGAATCACTGTTGAGAAGTGAACCAAAGACATGGAAGGCTCTAGGGAGAGATGATATTTGAGCTGGGACATGAAGGATGAATAACAATTTGTCAAAATGTCAACAGGGGAAAGGATATTTTAGGCAGAGGGAAAAGAAAGTACATAAAGTCAAATAGTAGGAACCACTCAGTGAGTTGGAGAATAGATGTTCAGCATGACTGGACTGTGAAATTGTGTCTGTGGGTCATAGAAAGACTCTGACGGGGAAAAGATGATTGCTGAGATATGGGGCCTAAAAGATATGTGGAAACGAGATTATGAAGACATGTAAGCCAGACTGCATAATGTCTATTCAAGATTTTCAGCAGTGGAGTGACTTGTTTATATTTGTTTTTATGGGCAGATACCACATTTGGGTGGGAGGTGAGCAGTATGGTAGATGGGACCACACTGTGACCATGATTTTTGGAGGACCACTTAGTTTATTACTATAATAGTACAGAGATTTTGATTCTCTCATAGAGGTGGCAGAAAGCATGGTCACCAAATTGACATATTACAGATATGTGCAGAGAGATACTTCTCTGGATATGAATTCCAAATTAATTTAAAAGGGACTCTGACTTGCTCAGTCTGGGTCAATCACTTGTGGTCAGGAAGCACGGTCAGACAGTAGAGGAGATGGCGATGGGGCTCCTACCTTTGCAGCACAACAGGGAGGCTCAGACAAGTGAGAGGAAGGGACATTATTGCAATTTAGGGAGACAACTAAGTAGGTTTTCACTAGGGAGTACAGACAATAAATTCAATTTGGAGCACATTGTCCAAGCTCTTTATGGTTGTAGTTTAACCTGGGTTTGGCGTCAGATGCAATCAGAAAAGACAGGCACAGACTGCTTTCAAATATTTGAAGATGTCTTGGTGATAGTGTTCAGGTCTCCATCTAAAGTGAAAGATAACATCTTTTGGGAATCTGGAAATGGACGGTTTGCATGAAGCTTTTATTCCGTGGTTCGAAAAAGTAATCATTCTTACCCCTCTGCTTCTCCCTGAGAATGAGGGAGTATTCTGTCTAAGAATATAACTAAAATCTACAACTTAGAACAGCTACTGGGAAATAAATTTACTCATTACCTACTGGTATTTTACTACATCTTGTTAATGTGTACACAGATACGCAGAGTTTATGCAGATATCAGAGGTTTAGCCAGATTGGAGTTATTAACTACAAATCTAGATTCCTAGATCCATGGTTCTCAGCTGGATGTATTGTTTAACCCTCTGACCTTGCACAATATTTCCAGTAGTGAGTTTCCCACACATGGTTTATCTTATTTGTGGATTGTATGATGTGGATTATTAATATATTTTTTAATCCTCGGTTTATTTTCCTCATTGTCTCAGAGAAGTTTTGGTTTGCACCCATCCCACCCCTTCATGTGCATCTAGGGGGTATATTTTGAAAAATAGGCTAAATAAAAACAATTAAAAAGATGAATAGCTATTTTGCCATATCCTCAAAAAGCTATAAAACACTTTCCAAAGAAAAAATGTAAAAAATGTTTGGATTATTAGAGCCTTGGAAGAATCTCTTAAACTTTCAGACCTCAGTTTATTCATATGAAAAATCATACACAAAATATACAGTTCTAGCAATTCTCAACACAGGTTTAATTTGGGACATTCTGAACAAGCTATTCTTTTCTATGTTTAAAAAGCATATGTGGGTAATCCCCAGTGCGGAGGCCATGAAAGGATTAAATCTTAAACTACTGATGCTTGGTGTACTCTAGGATGATGCTCAATTCTCAGAAATGGAGACTCAGTCCATACCCTAAATTTTAAACCCTCTTTCTAGAGGCACAGGACATAGACCAAAAAGCAGATGATGCACTGACTATGGGATAACACTGATTTTCCCAAAAAAATACAACAGCCATAGACTACAGTATTAAAGACTTGAAGCATCGAATGGACAAATCCAAAAAATCTAGATTCATTATTTCCAGAAAATTCCAGCATTACCAACTGGCTAATATTTGGACACTTCAAGACTATATTTAAACAAAGGCATAATCAAAGTGGGAGACTGAGGAAATCAGAACCCTGAGGCGAGAAGCAGGTAATCCAGTGCAGATTGTATATTCCAACTAAAACATGAGACTTCAGTTAGACTAGAATGAGTTAGGCAGGTATCAACCGTACCTTATCAATATCGTAACCCAATATAAACCCTTTTAGTTCATTAGCTGTAAGCATGTAGAGAAATCTTTGTAGTGATTCCACTGGAAGATACGGGCTCGCCCATTCTCCACCAATTCAAATGCTTTCTTCAAAAATTCACGCATTCACCGGGATTATGAAAGAGGATTGAGTAAGGAGACTGACTTATCCCTTGCCTATATTCTTGCACGTGGCATAGGCAGGAACAACGATCTTCCGTGCCTAGGAGAGTGCCTGGCATGTGTTTGGTACTCAAGGGAACAGATATGTTCAATTTCCCTGGATCACTTTTTTCTAAATTAAAGAACAAATTTTATGCTGTTGCCAGGCTGAGAAGGGCCCATTTATCAGCTGCAGATGAATACTTGACCAGATGCAATGACCTGAGGGTAGATACAAAGTGCTACTCTAGAATGGGAGTTTTTAAGCTCTAGATGGACAGGGATTATTGTTTAGAAGCAGGATAAGGATTAAAGAAGAAGCGACTGGATTATCAATAGGAGCTAAAAAACAGCAGGCTCCCATGAAACCGAAGGTTAGCTTAGTTAAGGTCTGAGGGCTAAATCTGGAGATGCCTGAAAATTGGACAGTAGAGAAAAGAAGGGTCAATCTGGCATTAATGGGAAGGTCCGGTGCTCAGAAAGATAGAAAGGATGTGGCTTGGGCACCATGGAAGTTGACAGGGTAGCTCTTGTTGTGAATACTGTAGGTACCAATAAGATTAAGCAAACCAAGAAAGACAGAGTAAACAAAGGGTCCTCTGATGAGAAGATACGGTAGATAGCTGGAGATTGGAGGGGGCCAAGGATCAAGGAGGGCCTGAAAAGAGTAAGCTATGCCTTGAAGGCCAGTCAAGTTATGCTAACAATAACACAGAGGCAATATGCCATAAACAGGCGTCAGGGAGTAACAGTAACTCAAAGACTATAGTATACACACACTAAGGACCTTACACAGATTTATATCATTTAATCCTTACAACAGCTGGAAAAGGTAGGTATACTATTCCCATAACAGATGAGGCAACTTAGGGGGTATCAGCTCCCTACCAGGTGTCATGTAGAAAGAATAGCACAGAAGAAATAGATAAATTATAGCTCTTTGAGTCATGTTTGTCAAGGTGTCAATCAGGGTTCTGCCAGGAACCACAGGACAGCCTCAAATGGGGACACTGCAGAGAATTTAAGAAAGGGAATATTCACAGAGATGTGGATAGACCCTCAAGAAACCAACAGAGCTAGCAACAGGAAGGAACATTAATACCCAGAACGTTTGTCATTAAATAGATGAGAGTGTCGTTCTTGGCATTGAGATTTCCTTCTGTGAAGAGGGCTGTTGGACAGGTGCTGTGGCCTTTGGGAGCTCAAAGTAGCCAATCTGCAATGACTGAAAAGTAGGAAAATCTGAGGACTGAAGACATTTTCCTAAGGTCTTTTCTTCTCCCCTGGTCTCCTGTTAATACCTTTGCCACCACTCCCACACGTGAGCTTCCTGGAAGCCAGAGGGCAAGGAAGCCTGCTGAAGGAACCAATGTATCCTCCCACCCTGGGCAGGGATGGTCTGCAGGGAAAAACCAGAGATACCAAACCTAGTGAGTACACTTCGGCTGACAACATAGGTCAGTGGTTCAAAAACTTCTCTGGGCATACAAATAATTTGAAATTTTAAAAAATTCAGATACCTGGGCCTGTTTACCACCCATTCCAGAAACTATGAATCATTAGGTCTGGAGTAGGACTCATGAATCTGCTTTTTCAACAGAGCAAGATATTCAGCGAATATTCATTCAATCACATTAAGATAAATACCTCCTTAACTATAGAAAGAGGTTCCTGGGGCGCCTGGGTGGCGCAGTCGTTAAAGCGTCTGCCTTCGGCTCAGGGCGTGATCCTGGCGATCCGGGATCGAGTCCCACATCAGGCTCTTCAGCTGTGAGCCTGCTTCTTCCTCTCCCACTCCCCCTGCTGTGTTCCCTCTCTCGCTGGCTGTCTCTCTGTCACATAAATAAATAAAAAAATCTTTAAAAAAAAAAAAAAAGAAAGAAAGAGGTTCCTGTCTTTGAGAGCCTACTTTCATGTCAAGGCGTTATCTTCAGGGAATTCCTGGAAAGGAGAGTGGCATCTTGTAGCATCATGGTTAGTCTGTCTTTCTAACTATGAACAAAGGCTTTAAAGTTAGTAACAATTGAGTCTGAATTCTCACTCTGTCACCTAAAATATGTAACTTTGTCCTTTCTAAGCCTGTTTTCTTACTGTGGAAGTAGAGTGATAGGACCTAATTTATAGGGTTGCAGTGAGGACTATATGTAACGAAAGGAAAAAAATATTACATAATGTCTTTAGCACAAAGCAAATACACAATAAACATTATCTATGTTATTATTATAAGCTGTTACCATTTTGTGGTGCTTTGTCATAATCCATGCTCTACAATAGCATTGGATGTGGTCTACAGAGTCAAAGCTGCAACAGGGAACAGACAAGCTAGCTCAGTAAAGGAGACTGCAAGCTCTTTACTCATGTTTAATAATGCAAATAATGATTTAGTCTTTGTACCTTGAGGCTTCAGATGTAAACATAGGAGAGAAACGGCAAGATGAACAAAAGGGAGGAGACCTAGTTTACTTTTCTTTACCCATTATCTATTCAAAGCCATTGAAAAACTTTCCCAGCAGACTTCTAGTAAGTTGGGGAATAACGAAAAGACTGTTCAGGGGAAAAAAAAAAAAAAAAAGACTTTCAATTTGTTTTTGAAATATATTTTATTATAGTTGGCTTGCCTAACCTAGGGGATGCTCAGAACTAGAACCTGAGTTTATGTCTGGAAAAGAATCAAAAATATTTCTTCTTTAGTCAGTAAACAGTAAGTCCTATTGTCTTGTTTGAGTTCAGGTGGCCCACATTATGGGAGTCTTTCAGTCTCTCCCAGCAACTCCCCAGGGCTCCCAAGTTTAGTCTTAGATACTTCTGGAACATCATTTCGAAGCAGTCATTGAAATCCTTCCAGTTGTGATGCTGCAGGACACAAAAATCCTAGCTTTGGGTCAAGTCCATGCTTTTTTTTTTTTTTTGGCTTAAACAGTTGAGAATGGTGGTTTGCTGATTTGGCTACAAATAAGAATTATCTTGGAGCTTTTAAAAACATCAATGCCCAAGAGTCACCCATAGATATTTTGAATTTATTGTCATAAGTTGAGCCCCAGGTATCGGCATGTTCAAGTCCACGCTCTTAGGAAGACCTCCAGCCCTGAAGGCAGGAGCCCATGGGTCACAGCACCAGGAGGAGAGTACAGGATGAAGGTCTCCTGTTTGGAAGAGGGCTTTTTCTCCCCCTAGAAATAGAGAGTAGAACTGAGCAGCTTAAGATGGGCAACGGACCAGGTATGGAGGGAATCTACCAGATTCATCCCCCAAATACAGTTAAAACACAATTATCAAAGATTTGTCACATTTTTACACATTAAAGGGAAAAAATGCAATGTTCAGAAGTTACTCTGAATAAACTTAAGAGGAAAAGAAAAATGGGATGTCAGGGTGAATTATTTTGTCCTTCTGCCACGATTTAAAGCAATGGTTCTGAATGGGAGGTGATTTTTGTCCCTGAGGGGGCATTTGGCAATGTGTGGAGACATTTTTGGTTGTCCCAACTTGGAGCAGGGGAGGTGCCATAGTATCTATTCAATAAAGGTCAGGGAAGCCACTCAACATTCCACAATGCACAGGCCAGGTCCCTTCCCCCAACAAAGAATTACAAGATCCAACATTTTGATAGGGCTGAGGTTTAAAAATACTGATTTAGAGCATTTCTCAACATTTTTAACTAGCTGTTTCAAAATCTTAGTGAGCGTCAGAATTCTACACAATTGTCTGGGTCTCTACATAGACTTTGATTAATGCAAACAGTTACACGTACTAGGAAGAGTTTTATCTTGGCTTTATGCCACCCAGTGTTGAGAATTATTTAAGCCATTATTTACTAACTGCCACTTTATCTTGAAGGAAACTTGATAGCTAATGTCCAAGTCCATTCTTAGGGTAGTAAAATTTTAAGGGGAACAAATAGAAGAAGTTTCACTAACAGTGACTAAACCAATTTATTGTTTAAGATTCTTTAGATCCAAGGAGAAGATGCCAGATCACCCACATGTGTGGGAGGAAAGAAGATCTGTGGTGTAATTCCGCAGCACAAAGAGGAGAAAGTATTTTTTTTATGTTAATTCTATTTTAAGCACCACACAAGGCCATTTAGAATAACTAAATAAATATTTCATCAGCTTTGCTTTTTTTTTTTTTTAATCATCCATATTAGCTAGGGTTATTAAAGGCATCTGTATTGCCAATTCTCTTGTGAGGTTAAGATAGGCTTCTTTTATATTTTGGCCCCTCTGCTTCTTTCAAAAGGTTCTGTCAGTGGATTTTTTTTTTTTTTCTTTCTTTCTTTTCTTCTTCTTCCTTTTTTTTTTTTTTTTTTTTTTTTTTAGCTCCTCTGGGGAAACTTTCCACTGAAGGAAATACTTTCTGATATGAACTTAGTTGAAATTTACCTTGGCCGATTCTCCTTCCTTGTGGTTTTATGGCAACTTTTGAATTTTAATACTGGAACAGAACTGCCACATCCACTTCCAAATTGGTAGAAAAGCCCTTCCCTGTGCTTTTGATGATGTTATTGTATATTTTGCATAATGGACTCCATCTCTTATGAAGGTATTTGGAGCAAGGAAGGAAAAAGCACAGGAGGAAAATTAGAACCTGTTATTCTCAGACACACCACTGAATTAGTAAAGACCCATGAAATTAACTATGTAGGATGTAAATCCTTAGTCTCAGTTCTGTCAGTGTTGCAATGGTCCCTGAACTGCAATTTTTTAGAGACGGGGGGGAAAGAAAAGAAAAAAAAAAAAAAAAAAGGAACTTGTAAACCTGTAACAGAGAATAAGACTTAATTATAAATGCCTTCAATCAACCTGCCCTTTGCCTGAATGTAGTATTACAAACACTAAAATTTCCTGAAAACTGTGAACCTAAAATTATTTTAAAAAACTTAATTCACTTGGTTAAGATTTCCTGTTAGAAAGCTCTTATCGAGGTACCGCTTCCATTCCCCGACTTAGAGAAAAAAATAACATAAATGTAAATATAAATGTAAGGATAAATATGTCATATATATTTACTCTTTTTAGTTCTAGACTCTATTCTAATACAAAGCAAATTTGTTGGCTGTTTTTCAGCTATCTAGAAAGTGAAAGGCTGATCATAAGCTAAAATGACCAATCCCAAATGGCGAAGTCAATTTTATTTTGAGCTTTCAACTGACGTCAACTGGCTCTAAGTCTTTAAAAGGTAGGTCAAAACTGACAGTGACCATGTGGACCCTTGGTAGTCTCTCTCTGTGCCTTCTGTGTGGTCAGCAACTCTTGAAGGATCAGTTTCCCTTCTATTTTCCCCTTCCCACCCACCACCTTTTATTTCAAGCTAAAAAAAACCATTAAGCCTGTTTTCTCAGATTTCAAGTCTTGCTTGCCTAGATTTCCTTTCCTGGCCAATATAATGGAGAGTTCCATTTCAAATCTCGCTTACTGGTTTTCATTCTTTTCACTGACTTTGAAAGAATAATGATGAACTCAACATTCTCAGACTATACTATGGTTTTGTTTTGTTTTAAATGAGGAGTGCAGAGCGTCTACTCTTGGGAAGAAACTTAAAACCCGTCTCCATATGCCTTTTTCTGAGACTTTGAGAGTATTCCTCTCTAAGGAGCGCTCAGTAGTGTCAATGTAAGAACACCTGAGAGAAAGTGACTAATGGGTCAAGCACATATGAGCCTCTGGAATATGATTGGACTACACTAGAAAAACTAATAAAAGATTATATTATTACTTGGTGTATTTTCACCTTTTCTATTCTATTCACAGAAATGGATATTAGGCTTAAGGGAATCGGGAAAACCAGACTATCATGAAGAAAAAAGTTGTTCTTATTTTTATTATTCTAAACTCAGCCTTCACAAAGTTGAATTTTCCATTCTATGTCATGTCAATTTAAAAGATTAATTTGACTTTCTGTGGCAATGGGACAAGAAAAAACATATAGAGCTAAAATCATTCCTTAGGACCATACCTTTGTCAAATAATAGAAAAACAGCAATATAGTCAGAAGACCAGAATCCACTTTTCCTTCTTTTACTCATTATTTTGTGGGAAAGCTACAGAGAGATGAAGAAATAAAAATCAAGCAGGTGAAAAAGAGAAGGGGGGAAAATAAAAGGGCAGATGAACTGAATTCCCTACGGTTCCTCAAGTGCCTGCTTTGTTAGGGTATAAATACACATAAAGGGTCTCTATAAAAGACAGAGGGAGAGAGTTCTTTTAAAACGCAGTAGAACCTATGTGATCTGATAAGTGTGGCTGTCAAAGGGAATTATTTTTGATACCTAAGAAGTTGTTACTTATTAGGGAGACACTCAAATGTCAGTCAAGCAACATTTCAGACTCTGAGGAAAACATGGATACTGCTATAAAGCTCCAAATCTCGACTGAATTGCAGTCAAGTCCAAGGTCAGAGCAAGCTTGCTGCACCAGCCAGCCCTCCAGATTCCCAATCCAACTACCCTTCATCAGGCCTCGCATCTCGAACACAGAGCTGAGATAAAGGAATAATGATAATTCTTAAAGGGGTTGTGCTGATCAAACAGCATGCTCGAAAATTTGTGTCCACCTGCAACTTCAGAACCAGACCTTATTTGGAAAAAGGGTCTCTTCAGAGGTAATTAGTTCAACTATGATAAGGTCATAGTATATTAGAGTGGTGCCTAAATCCAAATGATGTGTTCTTGGCCATGGGAAGATTGTCACTGTGAATTGGCATGACATTTGAGACTGTAGTGAGACAGAGAGTGGTGTGAGGTAATTACATGCCAAGGAATGCCAAGGATGGCTGGTAACCACCAGAAGCTAGCAGAGGCAGACAACAGACTCCCCCCTAGAACAACTTACACCTTGATTTCAGACTTCCGGCCTCCAGAAATATGATGGAATACATTTCTGTTATTTTAAGAAACTAAGTTTGTAGCAGTTTGTTATGGCAGCCCTGGGAAACTACTATGTTTATTCATATCTTTTTTTTTTTTTTTTTTTTTTTTTTTTAAAGTAAGCTCTATGCTCAACACAGAGCTTGAACCTACAATCCAGGGATCAAGAGTTGCATGTTCTACCAACCGAGCCAGCCAGGCATTCCTCTTTGTTCGGATCTTTCTTCACATTATTTTATAAAGCCTTCACATGCTGTTCCCATCACTGACCTGGCTATTAATGCTGGACATACCAATGCCCTTTCGTGTCCTTCTAAGTTTTCTTCATGAGTAGTGATGTGTTATGCTGAGAAAAATTCTTGGATCTACGTTGATATCACATTGCTTTTGTTGCTTTTAAACAATGGACAATGTTTTCCCCTGCTGGGATAGCTACTGCTGATCATGAAAGAGAAGAGGGAACCCACTTCATTTAAACCCAGTGAAAACTGGAGAGTAGAGAATCCGCTTCATTTAAATCCAATGAAGATGTAAGAGGAAGTTCCATTTAAAATACGTAGCATAACGGAAGTTCACTTTATGCAAACAACGAAGAAAGCTTAAAAAATAACGTTGACTTCCTGTACACTAAAGTACTCTTTAACTCAGGTCTTACCAAGAATGAGGTGTCTGGAAACAACTACCGACAGAGACCTCCCCCCAGTGCCTGCCTGAAATCAAACCTTTCCCAGTCCCCTCTACAGCACACAGTTACCAGCCATTCTGTACTGTTCATGTTGTTAGAACCCCAGATTGACCCAGGCATGAAGATACTGTTTTTATGCTGTTGGCAGGTTATTTTCAGAAATCCAGCCACACTTAAGAGAAAGGAGTCCCACTGCTATTGCTAACCCTTCCTCACTGCCCTTAGCAGACTGTGTGCCGAAGGAGATGAGAAATTTCCAGTGCCAGGTCAGGGGAAGAAGCAGGCTGGGTGTGTGATCCAAAATAGTATTTGTAGTTCTGCCTATTTCTATTTTTCCTAGAACTGCTTGGAAATAAATACCCTTGATATTGTTACAAAAGGTGACCCTCTACTACTACTTTTGGGAATCATGCCTCAACTTTAGGCTGCACGTTGAACGAGCTTCTATTTTTGGACTCCTTTCTGATTTCCTGATATGTTTGCTGCAAATCAAATAAATCATTTTGGGCCTGGGTTTCTTCACTAGCAAAATGGGAGAGAGTAACACATCAGTGAATTGGGAGGATGAGCTGAGTGTGTGTCTCCACTGGATTTTTTTAGAAGCCTCTTGCAAATAGATAGCAAAGAGAGAGAGAGAGAGAGAGAGAGAGAGAGAGAAAAGACTGGGCCACTTGAAGGACCATCTGAACTCCTTAAGGAGGTAATGGTTTCAGGAAGGGCCTATAAAGCAAATTGGAATTGTCAGTGGTCAACAATATGGACTTGGGAAACAGACAGGAATTTGTGGGGCTGCTTTGAAAGCTCAGGTGTGCACTGCTTCGTCATATAGGAAGCATGGAAAGGAAATGCAGTATGACTCACAATGGTTTAACACATACAATGCCAGCAGGATGGGTACAGGGCAGTAAAACAGGAGAACGGAGTGGAAAGTAGCCTTTTATGGGAAAAATATGGGAGGGGGAATACATCTAGAAAGGAAAAATATGGAACAAAGGAAAAGCTGTGAAAGGAATCATATATAATCACACCAAGAAGCAGGAATGTTGAGTAGCAGGCAGTGTTTTTAATATGCAGTGATGACAAATAATCTTGCAGTTGAATGCATGTCACAGGTTAGAAAGTGGAGGCAGTGAGAAGAAAGGATTTCTTTATGGCACACCTTAATTTAAATCCCAAGCCCGTGGCTTTTTAACTTTGCAATGTCAAGCAAGTTACTGCATTCTTCTGACCTTATCTATAAAATGTGGATGGTAACTGTCTTTTGAAACAGTTGTGAATATTTCAGATCCTGCACGCATCTAGGTTCTAAGCAGAACTCTGGAACTAACAGCTGTTAATTAGCCTAATGAGGAAATAAAAGAACCCAGAGATCTCCTTTTTAACTCTCTACTCCAAGGGACAAAATTATAGACAAAATCTGACCAAAGGCACCTGGGTCACATAAACCTATAAGAGTTCCTTACTGGATCTAGTCATATCCTGTAGTATTTGCTTATGTAGCAGAGCTCTGTTGTCCAATACAGTAGCCACTAGTCACATGCGGTTATTAAATTAGAATTGACTACAATTAAAAATACATTCCTTTGGTTTCACTAGCTATGTTTCAAATAATCAATAGCCACATGTGGTTAGTGACTGTCATATTGGAAAGTACCTGCATACACACACAGATATATGTACACAAGTGTGTATTTTCATCTTCACAGAAAGTTGTATTGTTTGCACCTGCTTGACTACGGTGGATGATGTGGGCAAAAGGGTGTAACCACAGGAGAAGTCAGGGTTGCGGGGTGGATGGAAGAGAGAGCTGGAATAAGAAAATAAAGCTGCTGAGAGAAGGCCCACTCTAAAAAAAAAAAAAAATGCCTAGAGTAAAGACAGTAAAGAGCAGAATTTAAGATTAGTAAGGTGGTAAATCTTGAGCTGTGATGTCCAAGGCCTGGGATGAAAGGATGTCAGCTGCATTTGAAACTCATTCTAGGAGTGGTACTGCGAGCTCTGATGTCAAACAGATAACCCACTCCATGGTGACTAATATGGCTAACTGTTTACATAGAGTGACTCAGGTGGTGTCATTGAGAACTACATAAAAGTCAAACAGATGTTATCACTGCATATAGACTTTCCTAAACATACAATTCAAGGAAGGATAGAAAGCAAAAGAACACTGGAATCAAGAGTGAGGTTTTTCTGTGAATCTTAAGTACATAAATCAAAGTCCTGAGAGAACAAGGAGAATTCCCTTAGTGGATCCACCACTAGGATTCCGACATGCTGTGAACAAATATATGAAGAGCTGGGGGAATGGGATAGAAAATCTCTGAAAGCTGACGATGAAACCATACAGCAGCACTGCCACACCTGAAGGAAGAAGAAGATATGCAATGTGTTCGTGAGGGGGGCCCTTGGGGTCTGAGGCCAATAGTAACTAGGACCATAGCTAACATCTGTGAACACTGAGCACATGCCAGTCCCTGGGCTAGGGAACGTGCCCTGTCACAGGGAATCCCCACAATACCCAAGTGTTACTATTCTCGTTTTATAGACTAGAAAACTGAAGCTTTAAAAAGGCAACACATCTTTGGAGTGTAATACAAATGGTCAAAGTAAGGTTCTTACTATTGTATTAGTAATTGACCCCTGTCCTGGTGAGATAAAGATCAATAATGGACCAAGAATAAATAAGGAGAAAGGGAAGAGAAACTTTTAAAGATATTTTATAGAAATATTTTTTAATAATTTTAAATATTAAACTTTTTTATTTTTAAAGATTTTATTTATTTATTTAACAGAGCTAGAGATAGCCAGTGAGACAGAGAACACAAGCAGGGGGAGTGGGAGAGGAAGAAGCAGGCTCACAGCAGAGGAGCCTGATGTGGGGCTCGATCCCATAACGCTGGGATCACGCCCTGAGCCGAAGGCAGCCGCTTAACGACTGCGCCACCCAGGCGCCCCTAAATATTAAACTTTTAAATATATTGTGTATTTCTTCTAGCCTCTCTGCTTTACCCACTTGCAAAAAATAAATAAATAAACTACAAATAAAAATAAATAAAAATGAAGAAGAAAAGAGCGTGGGCCCTTTTGATGTTTGGGCAGAGCCCCTGTTTTGAGTCGTGTCAGGGGTCGTGGAGTCAGACACACTGGACATAGAGGAGTGTGCCAGATGGTATCCCGAAGTAGAAGGAGTCCCTGAGGCCTTTCCTTTCCTTTCCTCAGTGGTTTACTTGAGGATTTTATTCTTTCATGAATGAGGTCTGATGCCTTGACAGACGGTTTTTATTGATTATTACAGGTGAATCTTTTCTCTAAGCAAAACCTCAGTCCCCAACTTACGTTTGTTAAACCACCATCCATAGCTTACAGAACTGAACATTTACAAATGGATCCACATGTTCTGACTCATAACTCTCCACTCTTATAGTTTTCACATATAATCTTACATGTTTATAAACAATATTTTGAAAGTACTCCTAAATGGAGATGGAGTCTTGACAAAGTATCATCTCTGGAAGAGTAGGTAGAGGTGTGAACAAATTGAAGATTTCATCCTAAATCCCCTCTACAGAAACTTAAGTGGAACCATAAAAAGGCTGTCAACAGTCATAGAGGCCATAGAGGTCAGAGCAAAGAACTAGTAAGTGTTGGAGATCAGAACTTAGGTTGATCTGATGTGGACCTACTTCCTAATGCTCCTGAAATGTATGAAAAACAAACAATGAACAGTCTCCATAAAAGAGAAGGCAGTGACAAATGCCTTAAAAGAAAATTTTTTAAAAACCATATAACTTTAAGAAAACAATCCAAGTTACAACTGCACCAAAAATAATAAAATATCTAGGAACAAACTTAACCAGAAAGGTCAAGGACCTGTACTCTGAAGACTATAAAACACTGATGAAAGGAACTGAAGACAACACAAATAAGAAGACATTCCATGCTCATGAATTGAAAGAACAAATACTGTTAGAGTGTCTATACTGCTCAAACCAATTTATACCTGTAATCCAATCCCTATCAAAAGAGCAATAGCATTTTTCACAGAACTAGAACAAACAATTCTAAAATTTGTATGGAAATACAAAAGGCCCCAAATAGCCAAAGCATTCTTTACAAAGAAAAACCAAAGTGGAGGTATCACCATTGCAGAGTTCAAGTTGTATTACAAAGCTGTGGTGATCCAGACAGCATGGTATTGACACAAAAACAGACACATAGATCAATGGAACAGAATAAAAAATCCAGAAATAAACCCACAGCTATATGGTCAATTAATCTTCTATACAGGAGGAACGAATATCCAGTGGAAAAAAGACAGTGTCTTCGACAAATGGTCTTCAGAAAACTGGACAGCTCCATGCAAAGGAATGAAAATGGACCACTTTATTACACCATACACAAAATAAACTCAAAACAGACTAAAGACCTAAATGTGAGACCTGAAACCATAAAAATCCTAGAAGAGAGCATAGGCAGTAATTTCTTGTTACTGGCCATAGCATAATTTTTCTAGGTATATTGCATGAGACAAGGGAAGCAAAAGTAAAAATAAACTACCGGGAGTACATCAAAATAAAAAGCTGTTGCACAGCAAAGGAGACAATCAATAAAACAAAAAGGCAACCTGGGAGAAGATATTTGCCAATGACATACCTGATAAAGGGTTAGTACCCAAAATATATAAAGAAGTGATAAAACAACACCCAAAAACAAATAATCCAAATAAAAAATGGGCAGAAGAAATGAATAGTTCCCGAAGGAAGACATTCACATGGCCAACAGACATGAAACGATGCTCAACATCACTGGTTGTCAGGGAAATACAAATCAAAGCTACATTCTGACAGAATGGCTAAAATAAAAAACAAAAGAAACAAGTGTTGGTGAAGATGTAGAGAAAAAGGAACCCTCTTGTTTTGTTGGTGGGAATGCAAACTGGTGCAGCCACTGTGAAATACCATATGGAGTTTCCTCAAAAAGTTAAAAAAAGAATTACTTTATGCCCCAGCAACCACACTACTGGGTGTTTACCCTAAAAATACAAAGGCATACATTCAAAGGGGTACATGCATTCCTATGTTTATAGCAGCATTATTTACAATAGCCAAGATACAGAAACAGCCATTAAGTGTCCATTGATTGACGAATGGATAAAGAAGATCTGGTAAATATATACAATGGAGTACTACTCAGCCATAAAAGAGAATGAAATCTTACCATTTGCAACAACATGGATGGAGCTAGAGAGTATCATTCTAAGCGAAATGAGTTAGTCAGAGAAAGACAAATACTATGTGATTTCACTCATATGTGAAATTTAAGAAACAAATGAGCAAAGAAAAAAAAAAACAAGAGAAAAACCAAGAAACCAACTCTAAACCATAGAGAACAAACTGATGGTTACCAGAGGGGAGTTGGGAGGGAGGGATGGGCAAAACTGGTAGAGGGAGTGCACTCTCACGATAAGCACTGAGAAATGTACAGAATTGTTGAATCACTATCTTGTACACCTGCAACTAATGTAACCCTGTATGTTAACTATACTGGAATTAAAATTTAAAAATTAAAAAAAATATAAAAAATTTGGAAAAAGAAAAAAGAAAATGCAAATTAAATGCTGTTAAAATTTTTTGGACAGTTAAGGGTCATAATAGTTTCACAGAAAAGAAATAAGTAAAACTAAAAAAATAGAGCATAAAATGACACTTCACCTTCTTCTTCCCTCTCAGCAACATGTTTTAGCTTCATCACAATTTTTCTTAAGATATATTAATTTGCACGGGCTGCCATACCACAGACTAGGTGGCTTAAATAGCAGAAATTTATTATCTTACAATTTTAGAGGCTACTAGAAGTCCAAGAGCAAGATATCAGCAGGTTTGTTATCTTCTGGGGTCTCTCTCATTGGCTTGCAGATGGCCAGCTCCTGGCTGTGTCTTCCTATGATCTTTCTTCTGTGTGTGTCCCCAGTGTTTCTGTCTCTCTTCTTCTAAGAACACCAGTCATACTGAATTACTGCCCACCCATCCAACTTCATTTAAGCATAATTACTTCTTTGGAGACCCTATGTCCAAATAAAGACACATTCTGAGGACTACTGGCTATAAGGACTCTAACATGTAAATTTTGGTGGCACACAAGTGAGTCCAAAACATTAGGATAGCTATGTTCTCACATACCTCAGAAACTCTGCCTTCCTTTAACCCTTCCTCCACTTACTAATGAACAAAGTTCCCCTGAGTATATTAAGTTAAATTTGAGATCCGTAAGAGATTAGACCGCAACTAAAACAGAAGGGTAATTTATGACTATGCTGGCACTTCATTATAGTTCAGCAAGGTTTCCATCTGAGAATGTAGTATTGGTACCCGAATTGGAATCAGTGGAACACCAGTCTGCCAACTCGACATTAGGCTGAGTTGATAGTGGCATTAGCTGATAAATCCAAAATCATGTAATCATACGACAAAGGGCACTGAGCCATGTATTTACCGACAAGGACTACATTTTCCCAAGCTCCTTACCTGCTCATGATAGGCTTTCCCAGAAGACGTGACAGGTATTCATGTGAGCAGGGGGCAAGGTTGAACTAATCGAATCGGGTCATTATTATGGGCCCTATTAAGTCCAAGAGTTGCAATGAAAGAGAACACTATGTGGTTAATGTAATGAGAATTTGTGTAGATGAGAATCTCAAGAATGAGATTTTTGTGACACTGCAGATGTCCTTATGACTATTATCATATAGTAGTGGTCAATGCTCCATGAGCATGCTCCAGGATGGTGGTTGTGTTGGCAATGATGGTGGAGTTAGATTGCTTGACTACAACATGGAAACCTGAGGGTTCTTGCTCCAACAATGGAGAAAACAACTTTGACTTCTCGCCATCATTACTATATATCCATTGGCATGGATAGGACACCAGAACTGGTCCCTCCACCAAAGCTGTGGCAAACAAAGAAGCCTAAAGATCTGTGTGGTGATTAACACGGTTTTCAGTCTGTTCTGGAACCAGGCCAGTGTTTGCCTTTTCAATGGTCCAGTGCACATGCACCCCTAGTAGGGGTGAACTGACCAGGGTCACAGAGTTGTTTGTTGATGGATGCCGGGGTAAAAATCATTATACTTGGTTCCAGATCTACAAACAGTGATGCAGGTAACAGGCTCCATGAAAAAGCTGTCGAACGGGTGGTCCTCTTTCCCACCATCTTGTTCCTGGGTACTGGGACTACAGGCTGGATGTTGTGTTTCAGGCAGCAGAGTTCTCAGCAGGGACTGTCAGAATACCAGCTAGGCCAGCCTGGGTAGAGAACTACTCCCATATGGTGAATATTTGGGAGATGATTTTGTTTAGAGGAGGCTAGACAACTTGCAGCACAAATATATCGCCAACACAGCATTAAGAAGTTGTAAGAAGAAATTAAAGATGACACCGTAGATGTCTAGTTTTCTGATCCTTTGGGAGAATTATGAGTTTATTGGTCCTGAGTCATTATTGCCACCCATGGGTTTTGGCCTTAGGAAATTCATGATATAACAATTCCCCACAGTCTCATACATTTTCACGTGGATTTCCTGACACAGAAAGTTAGCAGTTGCTCCCTTGACACAGACACACTGCTGGTCCCCTCTAAACACACAATTGTCCTCTTTCCTAACACACATTCCACCCAATTCATTCTCCAAAGTAACCTTCCACCAAATACTTTCAACTTAAATAGCTATAGGAGCCCATTTACAATGATAGAAAATTACTTCCTATTTACAAAGCTGAAGTTATTTTTAAAAATCCTAACAGACCCTAATATTTTCTACTCTGAAGAGCTTCATTCAACTCATAATAATTCCTTGATTAGTTATCCACTTCCATTTACTTAGAAAGGAGCTCCATAAATAAAAATCTGAGAGAAATTCAGCTATAGTGGTGGTACCAGGACAGTGATCTATTAAAAAATAGAACAAGACAAAACCAGAGAGGGAGAAAAACCATAAGACACTCTTAATCATAGGAAACACACTGAAGGTTGCTGGAGGGAAGGGGGGTGGGGAGATGGTGTAACTGGGTGATGGACATTAAGAAGGGCACACGATGTAATAAGCACTGGGTATTATATAAGACTGATGAATCACTGACCTCTATCTCTGAAACCAATAATACATTAATGTTAATTAATTGAATTGAAAGAAAGAAAGAAAATAAACTGCTGGAACCTGAAAGTCCTTGGATCTAGTGTTTAAGAATGACAAGACATCGCCAGAGTTTTGTTCTTCATAACTGTTCAGATAAAAGCAGTAAAGGAAAAGGAAAGCTATGAAGCATGCAGGAAATGAAAAGTATGGCTGGGTATTCATGGAAAGTCCTTTAAAGGGGCGAGGATAAAGACCTAGGGCTGAATGGTAGTAAGGAACGGCGGTTAAGCTTGTCCAGCTTGTGATTCTGTGGTCCCTCCACCTGAACATGCATCACCATGGATGAGAGGGCATGGTCTCCAATGAAATCCCTGCTCTGTATCTTAGCTCAGTTAGCGCTGAAAGCAGTTAATTCCTAGGCATTTCTCTTTTGACTAGAGAATTTAATAACAATAGCAGATATTCACTGTTAAATCACTATAGGCCAGACACTATACGCCGTACTTCACTTGCACAGTCTCATTTCATCATCGCCACAACCCTGGGAGATGGATAACCTGGTTGTCCACCTTTAACAGAGGAGACTGAGGTCCAGAGAAGATCATTAACTTTCCTAAGTTCACATAACTGGTGGCGAAGCTAGGACTTGAATCAAGACCCACTATACAGTCCTATAATGACTGAAAATAAGCATTTTGTTGCAAGGATTCAAAGTAAGAACATATGGACAATTCCTGTTATAGACTCAAACTCAGTATCCTCTTGCCGTGGCAATACTTTCATTTTCATATATAGTGACATCAGTGACTCCCTCCATGTCTCAATTCAGCTGTTCATAGGTTGCATTTAGAACCTTCTAGATGAAGCCTGCTTCTGTTCATACTGATCATTTAAATTGGAATGGGTGTGTCCAGAATCTGTTCTAAAAATGAACGTTTACCTATTTTTCCTACCTGGTGTTCCCACTTTTTGATATTTTATTTGGAGATCTAATAGGATGAGAACAGTGTTCTTAGGATTGGAAATATTTCTCATAGGAGATCTTTCTGTTAAAGGCTTTCTCTGTAAAACTAGGAGCTAGGCAGGGTTACATTCTATCTCCTGGACACCTGTGCCAGGCTTCTGGGGCAGAGAAATAAGTTGGAAAATTGCTGCCACATTTTGTCTTTAGAAGGGATGAGAAAATGGGGTGTTTTGAGAATGCACTGGAAACTCTGTGAGGACAGAAATCCTTTGGGGCTCCTACCACAGTGCCCAGCACAGAGAACACACTGCTCAGGGCTGCATGTTTACTGTGACAAGCCCTGCCTTAGATGATGAGGAATTATATGGCCCTCGCCCTCCAGGGGCTCACTAAATGATGGGGACACAGATGAATCCACAGGGAGTCCTGCCAAATTGTCACTGCACAGGGGCGTGCATTCTGTGAACACTGGGGAGGAGCATCTGATTCAGGGAAGGCTTCTCAGAGAGTTTCATGTAGGCTGAGACCTAGAGAATGAGTGGAAGTTCTTCAGAAATTATATCAAAGAACCCTCAAGGCTAGTGCTTCTCAAAACTGCACATACCTGGGGAGCTAAAAAAAAAAAAAAAAGTAACTTGTACCTGAGGCCCATAGATGCAGATTCTGACGTAATGGGTCTGAGTGTAGGCTAGTCACTGGGAGTTTAAAGTTCCCCAGAGGACTTCAATGTGCAGCTAAAGCTGAGAATCGGGGCCAGTGGCCATGAGTACTTGCTACACTTTAAAGTCGTCTAGAAAGCTTTCACTCTGGAAAGCCCAGAGATTCCCAAGTAGTCTGTCTAGGACATGGTATCTCAGAAGAATTTCCACGATTCAGAATCAGTGTGTTAAGTGTTAGCAGCACCTGCCAGGGCCCAAAACAGAAAACACGGCCAGTTGTGTGGTTGGGGTGTAAAAACAAGTGCACGGGTCTGGATTAGAAGGAGACTTCTTAGCTGAGTTTTAGTGTCTGACCTTCATTTGGAGGACAATGGGTAGCGAGTGCGTGCTTTAAGGAAAGGAAGTGGTATTTTAAAATTCGCTTTCAAAAGACTGGATCCGAGTTGGAAGATAAGGAGTACTTTCTGTTGGAAGTAATCCTTGGGCAAAAGGATGGAGGACTTGAAATGTTGGATGTAGGACCCAGATATTTTTGTCTCCAATCTCTTTACTTTCAGAGGAAGATGGAAAAAAAATCAACTTTTTTTTTTCTCTTTTTACTCAAGTGCTCTACGGAAAAAGAAAAGCATCATTCGTGAGACTCCCAAGGATGCCTACTATGTGGGGGAGGGAGGGTGGAGGATAAGAAAGAGAGTGGGACGGTTCCTCAAGATGGGGAACCCAGAGCTCTCCAGAAGAGTCCAGCCACCTCTATTCAGAGAGCAAACAATCAAACTTTTGTCTTTAGACAAAGCAGGCCAAAGATTGAGACCGTTCTAAAATGAAATTAAACAACTATATTAATTATTCTCCTAGCGTGCACTCAGTTCTAATGCATATCCCACTGCTCTTCACCATTTACTCTCATCCACTTGGCTCCTGGCATTTTTCCTTGGCCCTGCTTTGGAAAAGGAGGAAGCCACAGGGAGAGGATGCTCAGGCACTCTGTCTTTCCTGGGTGACTGTTCCTGCTGGGAAAACGGCCCCAAGCCTTCCATGATTCAGAAGTCTGAGAAAGGACTAGGCGGCCACTCATGGGAAAATGATGACTTGTCAGCACTCAGCAAACATGTCATAGGAATAGAGCGTGAGGAACACCTGCACACTTCCTGCACACATCCTTCATGCGGGTGCTGCCCCCGGGGAGCCTGCTGAAATCAGCGGCAATCAACACAGGTGCAGGGAGTCCTCGCCCTCTCTTGAGTTACAGATGAAGGATGTCACAGCAGCTAGGCACTGAAGGAGACGGGTGCTGCTGACACACACTTTTGGGCTCTGCTAATGCTCTCTTCTCCAGATAGTAATATTAGGGAATTAAATATTAAACTCTTTCAATAACTTTCTTCTTAAAATTGGGAATTTTTCATTAGTGTGAATGCTCCTGCTGATCAAAGAATCATTGTGGCCCTCAGGTTTGGTTACCCGGCGGTCTGAGGGAGGCCGGCAGAACCAAGGAGGATCCTCAGGGCCAGGCAATTAGAAATCTAATCTACATTTCCCAGATAGAGTGGGATCCACCAGCTCCTTGCATTAAACCGTCAATGTGGCTTTTAGTTTTTTACACTCCTTCACCTCCTGTTACTAGGTCAAAAGATGAGTAGCTTGCCCTTTTCGTTTGTTTATTAAAAGGAATTGATGCCATTTATTGATCTTCTGTTTGCCATGTTCTTTGGAAACACTGCTTCATTGAATCTTTTCAACTGCTCTGCACTGAGGTAGTATTTCCAGTCTTTTATGGGAGACTGAGGCTTGTAGAGGTTGAGTTGCATCCTCAATGGAGTGTATCCAAATAGGCCAAATCTGGGTTGTGAACCCACGCCTACCTGATTTCCTGTTATCTACTGTCTTTTCTATACCTCGCTATCTCTCCTCCGGAGGGAACCATGTCCCATGGAGCCCAAGGACAGAATATAATTTAGGTAAGGTTCTACTGTTCACAGGATCAATCCCCAGCCCAGGACTCAGCTTTACCTGAAAGAGTTTCGCCCATTCCCTCATCCCTTCCTTGATTCGGTGACTATTTATTGACCAACTGTTTTGATCCAAGCAGTGGGAGAGAGTGATGAATACATTAGGGTCCCTGCTCTCAGAGTCTGGTGTCTCATGGGATAAAACAGATACTGAACAGTAAAGGAATAAATATTTGAGATACATTTAGAGTGCTAAGTGCTGTGAAGACAAGAGGAAGGCGAGCTGGTAGAAGGGGATTTGGCTTGAGGAGGTAAACCAGGTGGTCAGAGAAGCCTCTTCTGATGAGTCATGTTTGAGGTGGGAAGGGAGTGCTGGGAAGAAACCAGTCCTGCAAAGACCTGTGAAAAGAGCATTCCAAGCAAAAGGAACCATATGCACAGCAGCGTGGAGGCTGGACAGAGCCTGCCGGTTGTGCGCCCGCTGCTCTCTCCCCTCAAGGACACTTACTAAATGCTTAAGAAAGGTGGTCATGGTGTTACTTCACAATTACGAAGGTGTGCATGATTCTAAACCATTTCCATTACCATGCTGACAACTATGACACATGAAGGAGTTACATTCTAGAAAGATTGTAGCCAGTATTTTGGAGAAACTTCTCTCTTGCAATCCCTATGTTATGTCCATATATACATATAATCTCATAAATCCTCATCTAATAGTGGTGCCTATTATTATCCCTGTTTTATAGATGATGAAATAAGGCTTAGGAAGACTAGATCAGTTTGCTTGAGGCTCTGTGACAAATTACCACAAACTGGGTGGCTTAAACAACAGACATTTTTCTTCCCAAGTTCTGGAGTTTCTCCGTTATGGTAAAGTGTCCTGATTGTCAAGGGATAAGGACCTTTCCCACGGTCTCAGGGGGTCTTAGCTATGAAAAGCAGAAAGTGACAGAAACTTATCCTCTCCCACTTCTTCCACACAGCTCTGTGGACCTTTCTATAAATCCAGCCCCTGTGCTGGCCCATTGGGTATGCCTGGTCATGCCTGGTCAGTTCTCAAAGGCAACGCATTAAGCTCTGCAAGTCTCTCTCTAAACAAAAACTAACTCACTCACTCTGAGTGTTTAATGAACGAAGGACAATGTCCTATATACCTTCTTGGATATTTTGCTGTGGCCAATGAGTTTAACCACTTCATATAGCAGTAGGCTTTGAGTGGGGATTATAACTAGGTATGAGTTGGAGGAAAAAAAATACACGTTAGGACAGTAATGGCTGCAGGACTTCTCTGTGACACCGTATTTATTTACCTAGTCTTCAGTCTCAAAAGTGCTGTCATGGGTGTTACCTCTGTTGGGCACTGTGACAAGCTATGGGCCAAGGCAGGGTGGGTGCTGTGTGTTACTGATATTCCCCGCTCCCCGTCAGAAGAAGCTGAGGCTCAGCTGGAGAGTGACCTTCCAGGTCAGACAGCTAGGAGGTGCGGAAGCTCAAATGAGGGCCGTGGCGTCTGCCTCCCACTTGGCCACACAGCGTCTTCCACTCCAATGCTCGCTCTTCTCTCCTTCACAGAGACACGACTCTGTCCTAACACCTATGTTGAGCAGTTCTGGGAAGTGACTTACACAGAAACAGATCTCTACCCTCTGCTTCAGGTCTCCTTCTGAAGATTAGCTTCTTCCAGAACACTCTGGGACCCTCTTCTCAAAAGTAGCCTCCCACTCCCCCACCCCACCCAGTTAGGTTTTATCCCATTGTCCTGTTTATTTCCTTTAGGATACTTACTACATTTGTGTGATTACCTTGTGTGTTTGATGTTTCATTTGTTACCTGCCTCTTCCTTGACCACAGCAGGCTTCATCAAGAGAGGGAGTCTGGTGGGACACCTGGGTGGCTCAGTCGGTTAAGGGTCTGCCTTCAGCTCAGGTCATGATCCCAGGGTCCTGGGATCGAGTCCTACATCAGGCTCCTTGCTCAGCAGGGAGCCTGCTTCTCCCTCTGCCTGCCGCTCCCCCTGCTTGTGTGCTCTCTCTCTCACTCTCTCTGACTAATGAATGAATGAACGAATGAATGAATGATTGAGAGGGAGTCCGGGATTCTTGCTCATGGCTCTGCCCTCAGCACCCTCAGCACAGTCTGGCACATAGTAGGTGTTCAGTAAGGACACGAACTAGGGAAATAGGAGAAGCATTACTGTGTGAAGTCATCCTAAGACTAACAAAGAGGGCATGAGGAAATTCACATTGTTGGCTGAATCACTTGCTTTCTATGTGTTCTTGAGAAACTTATTTTAACCTCCATTAAGGGCTAAATTATGTACCCCCCACCAACTACCCCAAATTCAGATATTGAAACCCGAACCACCAGTACCTCAGAATGATACTACACTTGAACATAGGGTCTTTAAAGAGGCAAAAGTAAAAATGAGGTCATTAGGGCAGACCCCAATCCACTGAGACTAGCATCCTATTAATAAGAGGAAATTTGGACATGGGCACATACAGAAGGAAGATGATATGAAGACGCAGGGAGAAAATGACCATCTACAAGCCAAGGAGAAAGTCCTCAGAAGAAACCAGCCCCGCTGACACCTTGATCTCAGAGTTCCAGCTTCCAGAACTTGAGAAACTAACAAACTGTTGTGGAAGCCACCCATCTGTGGCACTTCGTTATGGCAGCCTGAGCAATGGATACAACTTCTCTAAGCCTGCTATCTACCACAGGGGTAATAACTGGGCACTACCACCAAATGAGGATGGATGAGACAATATACTTTTCCCATAGTAAAAGAGAAACTACTCAAAAATACTGGCCACAACTTTTCTACTTTGTTCCTAGAATTTCACTTCATATGTCATAGTGATCAGTAACATAATTTTAGGAGAGTTCAAATAAGATATGGTTTAGAATTATGCAGACCTATTTAAGTTTGAACTATTATTAAGCATTAAGTATTTGCTGCATGAATAAATAATATAAACATAATAGATAGGCTTATCTCTATTCTTTTGATAGAGAATTCCCTTTAACTTGTAACTGTCTATCATATAGAAGCACCTATCTAAGGCAGAGGGAAAACTCCCATTACAATAAACACAGCAAACCCACTTTATCACCTTACATATACATTTAGTTGTGAGCCAAACCATACATCTATGAGAAGAAAAAAATCTTTTTTTTAAAAAAAAGATATTATAATTTGAGAGAGAGAGAGAGAGAGAGAGAGAGAGAGAATGCACCCATGCCATGGGGAGGAGCAGAGGGGGAGGGAAAGGGACAAGCAGACTTTGCATTGAGCGTGGAGCCCAACACAGAGCGATCCCAGGACCCTGAAATCAGGACCTGAGCAGAAACCAAGAGTCTGACACTCAACTGACTGAGCCACCCAGGCGCCACAGAATAAAATATTTTCTAATTCCTTTCTGGAACAATATTAAACCATGAATCAAGAACTGCTTTGTCTAAATACTACTTCTTTCTCCCAGGAGAAAACCCAAACCCTTACAGGTTTCAAGGACAGCCCTTTACAAACAGAATAATACAGCAGTGGGGTGTTTCCCAGCCCCCTCCTTCCTGGAAGAGGTTCCTGCTTCCGGGAGCTTTGCTGGGTCAAACGCCACCGTCATCTCCAGACACTCACCCTCTGCATTTCCTGTTGGTATTGTCCATTGGAATATGTGGTAATGTGGATGAAAGAAAACACACACACACACACACACACACACACACACACACACACACTCAAATACTTCTGTATCATAGGAAGGAGACTTGGGAGTTAGAAAGGCCCCTTAATTTATGGCAGACACGCATAGTTATTATTAGCTTATCGGCATCATCATTTGAGATCACTTCCACAGTGTAGTCTCTGCCTTAGGGAATATCAACACCTGGGTTTCTTCCATTGCCTTCTGAACCCACCTCTAGAGTTAGAAGCTCTTTTCTAGTTCCGTGTCTGTCACCCAAGTGAACCTGAGTTTTCCAAATCTCACATTCAAGAGAAGCACCTGCAGGAGAAGAGGGTCCGCTACAACACATGTGCCCAGAGAATCCTTCCTAACCCAGTACCACCAACCCTTTTTGCTCCATAAGGAGAGTAACAACTGGCTAGAAGAAAGGAAGTACTCTTTTTTCTTGGCAATTGGCAGCATGCAGGTTTACACAGTAAAACCAGCCAAACTATTCTTTCCTGTCACTAAAGGCTCAAGTTATATGTAAATGTATTGAAGGAATACAGGTACCATTTGGTTATTTTTTTGGATTCCTTTATCATTAAGGCAGCTTTCACATACCCTCCTGCAAAGACAAATATCTTCAATGGGCAAGACATTGTCAGTTCTAAAGAAGTAATAAAAAGCTAGTTTCACTTGGTTATTTTGTTTGGTTTGTTGTGTTAACCTCAGACTATTAAAGGTACATGTACTCATTTCCTTTGTTTGTATTTTATTAGAACACTAATCACTGTTATTATTCTTATTACCGCTCTTTATAATAACATCTTACCTTTAAATGCAGTCTTTTGTCTTGAAATACCCAAAGCTGTTTACAACGTATTCAACAAGTTAGACAGAAGCCTCACTTCACTCTCCCCTAAAATGTATCCCCTTCCTGCAGTGAAACCCAGCAGCTGTGTAACTACTTGCCTAGCCCAGCCTGGGATGTCATTAAGGACAGAAATGGCTGAATAGTGATACTCAAGCCACCCGCCATGGTGTTAACAGGTCCTAAGAAATGAAAACAAAGGTCTTTGATGAATTACAGGCCTTGATCAAAAACCTAGTTAGACAAAGGATTTGTCTTCTCTTCTGGACCCAAGCCTAAATTAGTTACAGATACAGTTCAAAAAATAAGTTATTTTTGCTAATGTTAAGGGGAAAACATTCTTGATGTTTTATGAGAAACTGTCTTTAAGTTGGAGAGTTAATACTATTGAGGCATTTAACCTTTGAGATGCATTTGAACTGATCCAAATTCCTGTTTTTTTCATGTTCACCTTTCCCTATTGACATTCTAGGATGATTGACCTTCTGGGATGACCTTCTATCAAGGCCCTTTTGAATCTCATCCTGTTTTATGTGTTGTTTTTGTCCCCCAGAGAGTTTATCTGACCACCACTAACCTTTTTTGGCTCTCAAATTCAACCACATTGCTTTTTTCTAAGAGGCCACACACATAGAGCCCCTTGGACTTTGAACATTTGTAGTGGAAGGCACGTAAATGAACACTCTCTTTCTCCAGCATTTCTGTGCTCCTTTGATTTCGAGAAAAGAGGGCTCCTTTGTCACAGATGTACTTTTGAGATTCTGGGGGGCAGCTGTAGTAATCCACCTGATTGTCCATTGTAATCACCGGTACCCCAGAACAACCCATTTCTGACCATCTTGAATTCTCCTTCTCAGCAAGGCCCCAGCAGCCCTGGCCCAGCCTGCCAACACACCTGAAGGGTCCACAGGAGACCCCATCTCCTAGGCTCTAAAGGACTCTAACTGCTCTTCTTCTACACATAACCTCCTTCTGCTGCTACTTGACCCGTTGTTGTCATGGAACAACTTTTCTGGGAAGAGGACCTCAGGGAGAATTCGGTTTCCTTATCAAGTCTGGGGCAAATTCTCCCGGACTGAACTGATAAGAGTAGCTTAATGAGAATAGCACCCATTAGAGGCCTGAGCTTTAGAAAGCAAAGCAAACACCACTCCTCTGAAAACTCACTTATCCTTCCAGTCATCTTCGATAAATACTCTCAATGAGACTTAAATTCATTTAAGTATGTTACTAATGTGTTATAAAACTAGAAAATATTGGCAACAGATTTGTGGTTTTTTTTTTTTTTTTAGAGTTTCATTTTTGTTTTTTAGTTGGGGGGCAGATCTAAGGGAAAGCAGATTTATAGCTGATTAGTATCATTTCCATTTATCTATTTCCAGGGAACTTGGAAGGTCCCCAGTAGCCTGAATTTTTCAGATGCAAATTAAAAATCCATTGTCATGGGGCGCCTGGGTGGCACAGTGGTTAAGCGTCTGCCTTCGGCTCAGGGCGTGATCCCGGCGTTATGGGATCGAGCCCCACATCAGGCTCCTCCGCTATGAGCCTGCTTCTTCCTCTCCCACTCCCTCCTGCTTGTGTTCCCTCTCTCTCTGGCTGTCTCTATCTCTGTTGAATAAATAAATAAAATCTTTAAAAAAAAAAATCCATTGTCATAAAGGCAAAGTTACTATATAATATCATCTGCCAAAACTCAAAATCATTTTTATGTCGTTTGTGATAAATCCTTCGCAATATGCAAAATAGTTTAAAGGATTATGTCTACACAGAAGTCTATAGAAAGATCATTATAAATTTTTAAAGTTAAGGTACTAGTGTAGTTAAACATGACTTCAACTCGCTTGATTATAGACTGCCAAACTTTAGGGTTATCTAAATGTCTTTAAAATCCCAAACCTTTAAGGCTAGCATACCAGAGAATTTCTACGAAGGAGTTGGACTTGATTATGGGCAACAATTTTGTTTGCATTAGTTATCCTATTTTGCCTGAGAAGAGGAAGGCGGTGAAATATTAGAAAATAATTTGCTTGTTCTAAAGTCCTTCAGATCCCTTCAGATTCCTTCAGATTATTGAGCCCATGGATTGGCATCACTGGACTTTCCGCATTCAGAACTTAGGCAAACTAGAAAGAAGTTTGACTCATCATCTCTTTATCCCTAACCTGAGGCTACCTCTATGATTTAAGTGGAATGACCCCAGAATCCCTGGGCAATGAAAAACAGCCCAGAATTTATTTTTATCCAGATATTGGAGTGACCATGTGGAGTTGCTGTCTAATGAGATTAGAACATTCGTGAATGCTCTTTATAGTACAACTGCCTGGCCTTGCAGCTAGAATGGCATCATCATGTCCGTTTGCACCAGAGGAAGAGTGTGTAAGCAAAGCCAGCTAGACCGCATTTTGTTGACACAGTACCACAGGCATGCTGTGATTCACTTGGCTTTTCACCTGGCTCTTCACTTGTTAGGCCCATGAAGGCAGATGTTAAGGATTTTCCCCAAGGTAAGTTTGCTCTGACAAAAATATGGCGCCCATAACATCAATTTAGAGACCTGAGGTATTAATAACAGAGAAAGCTTAGAAAGCACTTGGGAACAAAACGGTGGTGTATTAAACTTTCCCCAGAGTATTATGTACTCTCCTCTCATTTTTAAGTTATAAACAAACATGAATCATCAAAAATTGACCTACGATCCAGCAATTGCACTACTGGGTATTTACCCCAAAGATACAGACGTAGTGAAGAGAAGGGCCATATGCACCCCAATGTTCATAGCAGCATTGTCCACCATAGCTAAATCATGGAAGGAGCCGAGATGCCCTTCAACAGATGACTGGATTAAGAAGATGTGGTCCATATATACAATGGAATATTACTCAGCCATCAAAAAGAACGATTACACAACATTTGCTGCAACATGGACGGCACTGGAGGAGATAATGCTAAGTGAAATAAGTCGAGCAGAGAAAGACAATTATCATATGGTTTCATTCATTTATGGAACATAAGAAGTAGGAAGATCAGTAGGAGAAAAAAGGGATAAAGAAAGGGGGGTAAACAGAAGAGGGAATGAACAATGAGAGACTATGGACTCTGGGAAACAAACTGAGGGCTTCAGAGGGGAGGGGGTTGGGGGAATGGGATAGGCCTGTGATGGGTAGTAAGGAGGGCACGTATTGCATGGTGCCATGGGTGTTATATGCAAGAAATGAATCATGGAACTTTAAATCAAAAACTAGGGATGTACTCAATGGTGACTAACATAATAAAAAATATTATTATTTAAAAAATTAACAGTGGAAATGAACTTTAAGAGAACAAATTAGGTTTGAAGAAAATCATTTTTCTCTGTTTTAAATAAGGGCAAAATGAAGCTTCCCTTGCATGTAGTATTCTGTGCTGAAAGATGAGGGAGGTTTTCAAAACTTCTTTTGGAAAACAATGGGTAGAGTTCCTACCTTGGGAGCCCTTATATGTGATTCACAGACAAAGCAAGAACTGCTGGGGGAGCTGGGAGCCACAGTAAAAATCAAATCAACCTGTGTAGCTAGAGAAACAATTCTATCAAGGTTTTCTTGTACAAGCAGAGCGTGGAGCTTTGAGGAAAGTAAGTAATTTTCTGCTAGGAATCAAATGCTTAACTAAGTACCTGGTGTTGCAATGGGGAAGGATGCCAAGAATACTGGAGCTCATATACTCGAAACAAAAAGGCAAGGTCAGAGAGTTAAGGGGGCAGGAATTCAAAGCCAGAATCTAGAACAAGTATCGCTATAAGAGTCAACAGGTTGGCTTCCTGGACAGCTGGCTTCTCAGATGAGAAGTAGCATCTTTATTTAACTACTGGTAGAAGAATAAGCCAGAGGGTGTAACTGTGCCTAAGAATCAGGAGCTGAAAGACATAAAACTGGGTGATAGAGAAATCCAGAAACCCTTCATGGGATACCTTATTTATATCCCCAAATGAAATGAAGTTCTGAAATTAGATAAAGAGATTCAGTGGTAAGGTAGCTTATGGAGCCTTTGATGGAAACATAGTTGGGTAAGTGACAAATGGAATGTATGTGTGAAGAATGTTGTGTACTGAATGAATGCTATTATGAGATTCCTTTGAAAACTATTTTAAAAAAATGAAAGACCCAGGGTACTCAGGTCATGATAATAAACAAAGGTATGTTCTTTTCAAGAGTATTTTCTTATTTCTTCATATTTTTCACAAAGTTATTCTCTCTAAAGGTCTTTTTTGTGGCACAGAGAATTTGCTGTGACCATTTCCAGTATTTCAATATCAGAGTCTCAAACCTCAATGGCATTTTTTATTTTTCAGTTTGTGAAAGGTAATTGTGTGTGAGAAAGTGAAACAAAGAAAGACAGGCTGAATATAATGGGAAAGAAAGGAGGGAGAAAAAGACAGAACATGTTCCAGTGGACTGGAGAAACCACACCTGAGAGCCATCTGTCTCTCCTCAGCAACATCATTATTCTCCCTGGAGGACTTCCTTTTTCCCTTTGTTTTGATATCCCCTCTTAAGATAGGTGACAGCCAACATCCAAGGAAAATGAAAGATTAAAGAACTGAGAATCTTTCATTTTAAAGTTGGTATGTGAATATTCCTTATTCTTCAGAGAAGCACATTATTTGAAATTTTAAAGAATATTTTAGAGGACTCCTGGGTGGCTCAGTTGGTTAAGCATCCTACTCTTGGTTTTGGCTCAGGTCATGATCTCAGGGTTGTGGGATGGAATCTGTCATTGGACTCTTTGCTCAGCATGAAGTCTGATTGACTTTCTCTCCCTCTGCCCCTTGACCCCACCGCCCCCCACACCACATGTTCATGAGAGTTCCTGCCCTCTCTTCAAATAAGTAAATCGTTTTTTTTTAAGAATATTTTAGTTGTCTCCCATATCCAAAAGGCATAAAATATGCAAAGATGACTTCTATTTCTAAGAAACTCTGTTTCTAATGTAGTTGAGGTCTACATACAAGTCACTATAAAAATAAGTCATTCTATAAATTACGTGTCACATGTATACCATTGGTGCCTCAGTTCAACGACTCATTCTTTCATGATCAGAATTTATAAAGCTGGTTTTGCATAATTAAATGTGCTTGTGCCTTTTGTATTATATCATGGACTATAAATGAGTGGTTCTCAAGCAAGATAGAGAGCCACATGTACTAGAAAAATATACTCAGGTGATTTTAATACACTAGTTCCCTGGCAATGGCCCACCCCCACCGATCTTCAATAAAACCACTTCTCCGGATCACATCTAAAAGACATAATCCCCACTTATCACTAAAAACTCAACCCTTCAGATAACATACTGTCTTGCTCTTCTGATGGTGGTAATAGCAATTATAAGTGGAAGAGTAATCAAAGGAAAGTAATTTTAAATTCATGTATTGTTTTATTTGTGGAAATTGCCAAAGATCTTGTTAGAGTTGGCTTCTGAAGATTGAGAAACCATTACTTCAAGAGAAGAATCTCTTTGTTCCAAATTGAATCAAATTGAGAACACCATAAAATAAAAGCTTTAATGAAAAGTGTAAAATAAAGCAAATTCTTACCCATTACTCTGAGAATTTAACAAAGTGGCCATAAACTGATATACATATCCAGCAGAACAGTGTTAAATGTTGGGTTTTATAATGAAAATTGGAATGTACTTTATTATTGAATAACGCTTGCCCACAAATATGTATGTAAATTGGGCTCTAACTACTTTACAAAAAGTTTTTTTGGACAAATCGTCAAGGCTTTGGATCTATTATTTTAATTGCTGTTTCTTGGTGGAGAAATTCTAACTGTATGTTGTAGATAGACACATATAAGATTCTCATGCAGGGAAAGTACTTGTCCCTGTTAATCATCCAGAGCCAAGGGGAGATGAAATGTCATCTATGACAGGCAAAGGCAGGGTAATGGAGGGTCTCTGGATTCTGATTTAGGAGAACAAAGATTTCCATTTGGTCCAGGAGAGAAAGCTAACCCCAGGACCTTGTCTTCAGACAGGAACTCTGAGTCTGATAAGATGTTAACCGTATTGAATCTCCAAATTTTCAATGATGTCTTCAACAGCATACTGTAGTTTAATTGGGCATTTGGATTGTTGAAGATGAAGATATAGTTTCTTTGCTTGGAGCAAATTGATACCAAAAGAGGAAGCATCCAAGAAATACCATTGGCCTGACTGGATAGGGTAACCTGGAAATCTCTGAGACCACAGTGTTTCAGAGCCTTTAATAGCAGTGTGGTATCAGTGGGACCACCAAGAAGTCATTTCCAATTCCTCTATCATTCCTTATTTAGATCTAATCAGTGCCCCCTCACAAACATATCCCCATGGGTAAACATTTTTCAAGTCCTCTTTGAGTATCACTTAGGCCACTATCAAAGCTCCTAGCTACTCACCCTGCTTCCAATCTTGCAGCTAGATCTGTTCTCCATACAGTTGAATCTCTTACAACTGTTAATCAGATCCCACCACTCCCCTACCTACAAGGTGCTAATGATTTTCCATCACAGCAATGCTAAAATCCAAACTGCCACCAGGCTCTGCAGGACTATCCCTGCTCCCGGTCAATCATGTATTCCAGCCAAGAGGCTTTCCTTCTGGAAGTGGTCATTCAGACCTCAGCTCCAATCCCCTGCCCTCAGAGGGGGCATTGCTCATCACATCACCCAAATTTAATTCTGGCATAGCTCTTACACTTTTCTTGTTATTTGTTTGATGTTTGTTTATTGGTCAGCCTGCTGGTTTTTTGGGTTATTCACTGCTTCTCCCAACTAGCATGCAAACTCTGTAAAAGCAGGGCATTATCTCTATCCCCAGTGTCTGACCAGTGTCCGGCCTGGAGTAAGAGCTCAATAAATACCAGTTGAGTTTACATGTGCAAACTTCCCTTCTGGGAAAGGAGGGGAATCAGAAGCATAATTAAAATAAGCGTCTCTTTATATTGTATTCCAAACTGATGAAGTACAGCATACTACTAATCATTATACCAAAAGTTATTTTTAATTAATTAAAGTTATAACATGTTTTATTCTCTTTTCCTTGATAGATAATGTGGACCTGATCATATCAAACTTCTTTCCACTTACCATTCGAAGTCCTAGCCCACTGCCATTTCTGCCCATACCTCCTTCTGATGAGTAGTCACTTCCCATTCTGAACGCCTAAAATACTCCAGACATGCCACTTGTGCAGCAATGATTACAGGACTTTGTGGCTGGGTGTTTACAGGTCTGCCCACCCTAGTACCACTGAGCTGTTAGAAGGAAGGAAGCCCATGCTATTTGAATCTATAGTCTAGCACCCAGAATTGAACCTGTTACCTGGTAGATGTTTTATATATGATTTCAAAATAGAAGGCTGATATTTATAACAAAATATAAATTTGTAGGTTTTAAGCATTCCGTTTTGTATTGAGATCTTCCCAAAAAGAAGGGTATCAAGTTGAGTGAACTTTTTTGTAGTAGGTTTTACAAAGGCATTATTCAAAAAATGTATTTTATTTCATATCCTTACATTTTTAGGGCAATGTTAACTAATTGGTATAAGATCAATTCCGCTTAGTTGCCAACTATATTTAAATTGTTTCAAACTAATTAGTTTACTAGTATAATTTTGGCCAAGTATGAATATAAAATATTTGAAGCAATGATTCCAAAATATTTCCAGGAAGAAAATCTGAACAGCAAAGTCCAGCTAATCCAAAATCGTATTTCAGGGAAAAACTTGAGTCTGGCCATAGACTTATTCATCTATTCTCTTTATTTTCATTGTGTATGTATATTCCCAGGAATATTATTCTCTGGAGTCAGTTCTCATTTCAACCAGAGGCAGAGTTTCAGATCATAAGATTTCTGGAAGAGACTAATTGCTAATTCCTCTAGGCTGGACAGCATGTCTCACGCAGATCGCAATGACAGATTGATGCACTCTCAGCCTCTTTGGAGGAGCAACTCGAGATGGTTAAAGGCCTCAAGTCTTTGGAAATTTAACCATCCCATGTGAATTTCTTTTCTCCTCGAGCACACTGTCAGATTGATGAAACACTGGGTGGTGATGAGTGAGAAGAAAATCCAATGTCAGCCCAAAGGAGCAGTTGCTTCCTTTATCCTCCACTATACCAGCTGTTTCTACTCTTCATCCCTGAGAGTGTCTCTAATGCATAGACAAACTGCAGCCATCTCCTTGTCTGTATGCCTCTGGTTCTTTAATTCAATGCTGAAGTTTCTGAGGACACATACTTTTTCTTCATCATCTCTGTGTCTCTACCCCCTAGCCAGGCACACAGCACACAGCAGATACCTAAAAAAGTATTTACTGCACTGAACAAAAGCAGGAGCAATGGTAGTCTCACAAGGTTTGCAGATGTCTGTCTCTTGCCACCAAAGTATCTCCTAGCAATCTCTCTCATTTTTCCTTTCTCTCCCTGGCTGTTCTTGGATCATGCAAGAATTTGAGAGTTCCAACGCCTGCTGTACGTTAAGAATATGACCAGGCCATGTGTGTGAAGGAAGCCCACTTGTTAAAAAGTGCCCAACTTAGATGAATAAAAATCAATTATATAAAAAAATAATAATGACTCAACCAAGAGGACTGGTTGTCTCTTAAATGAGTAGGCACTTGAATGAGACAAACAAACAATGCCATAGGCAAGAAATCCTGCTTCCTGTTCCTAGGCAGAGATCAAGCTGGCTTTCCTGAGATGGCAGTTTAAATTTCCTAACCGCTTCAGAGCTATTCCGCCTAAGCTGAAAAGAAAGAAAATGGGGGCAATGGAGAAGTGGGTTGCCCGTAGCCCACTTCCTTTATCTGCTGTGGTTATTATCTGATCATCTCACAAAAACTGTCTTGCAGAAACTTAATCAGCAACAACTGGAAGCAAAATGAGATCAAATAGGGCAGAGAACCAGGGCAAGAAAAGTACTTGATGATACTGTGATTAGACTATTAAGATAAGGTTGACCAGTTAGGTGGTGAACAAAGCTGGTAAGAATGATCAAGACAGTGGGAAGGACAGCCTCCTGGCAGAATCAGGCCAATCCTCCAAGAGTAACAAAAGGAAGACTTTAAAGTAACTTAAGAAGCCTTGAGCTTGAACGAAAAACAGCATGTGTTTGGAATCAGACATACCTTTCTTTGGGATTCTAGTTCTATCCATCTAAGAAGTTCTTTAACTATTCAGGGCAAGAATGACTTATTTCTTAGCTACTAAGGGTGAGCTCCTTTATCTCTCTGAGCCTTTGTTTCTTCACCTCTAAAATCGGGACAAAAATTCAGTTATCAATTCTCTTCCTGAAAAAAATATATACAACAAAAAATTTTGCTTGTACTTTGAAGAAGTTCATAGATACTCTAGCCTGTTTAGTATCTTGAGAGTAAAAACATTATCTAAACAATTTTTTGACCCTGAGATAAATTTTCTATCTCACAGAACTCTGCTAAATGCAAGATTCAGGATGATGAAATAACCATCAAGAAATTCTGTTTATCAATTTAAATTTCCTGATAACCAGCATTGCCAAGCTTCAACAGCACATTAATAATTATCATGATAACCCATACTCAACATTTTGCACAGCAAAGTCCCAAATCATGTGTGTGTGTTCGTGTGTATGTGTGGGTGTGTGTTTGTCTCAGAATTACCTTGTTTAAAAATCTAGAACTCTACCTCTGGAAATTCTGACCTACAAGGCTTAGAGTGTGTCCAGGAATCAACATTTTTTAAAAGATTTTATTATTTATTTATTTATTTATTTATTTATTTATTTATTTATTTATTTGAGAGAGAGCACAAACAGGGGGAGGAGCAGGCAGAGGGAGAAGCAGGCTCCCCACTGAGCAGGGAACGTGATGCGGGACTCATTTCCAGGACCCTGGGATCATGACCTGAGCTGAGAGCAGATGCTTAACCAACTGAGCCACCCAGGCATCTCCAGGAATCTGCATTTTTAACAAAAGAACCCTGACCGTAGTTCTCATATAAAGTTTTTTTTTTAATTTTTTTTATTATGTTAGTCACCATACAGTACATCCCTGGTTTCTGATGTAAAGTTCGATGATTCGTTAGTTGCATATAACACCCAGTGCACCCAAGTTTTAAAGAGAGACAATTTCAGGGGTGCCTGGGTGGCTCAGTTGGTTAAATGTCCAAGTCTTGATATCACCTCAGGTTTTGATCTCAGGGTCGTGAGCTCAAGCCCAGCATTGGGCTCCTTGCTGAGAAGGAAAGGAAAGGAAAGGAAAGGAAAGGAAAGGAAAGGAAAGGAAAGGAAAGGAAAGGAAAGGAAAGGAAAGGAAAGAAAAGAAAAGAAAAGAAAAGAAAAGAAAAGAAGGAAAGAAAAGAAGGAAAGAAAAGAAGGAAAGAAAAAAGGAAAGAAAGAAGGAAAGAAAGAAGGAAAGAAGGAAGGAAAGAAGGAAAGAAGAAGGAAAGAAAGAAGGAAAGAAAGAAAGAAAGAAAGAAAGAAAGAAAGAAAGAAAGAAAGAAAGAAAAAGAAAGAAAGAAAAAGAATTTCAATTCTAGCCCATCTGGATTTATTATTACAGGAAATAGCCATTGTTTGCTTTTCTGCATTTTATTTCTGCATTGTACGCATTTAAAGTCACGTAACAAATGCTTCATGTCCCACCCTTTGACCTCTTCATCTGAAAGATTTCTTTCAATGTCAGAGTAACACAAATCACAGTTGTATGTGGAGGGAACTGAACTAAACCCAGTGTTCAAGGGAGAGAATAGTTAAAACATGGGCCTCCATGTCCATGTCTAGAATTCATGCATTTTATGAGTTAGAGGCCATTTAGGGATACCCAGAGCACATCAAGAGGTGAAAGCAACCACTAAAAGCAAATGAAGAAAGTTTACAAGAGACAGACAAAATACTGGAAAAGTCTAGCAGTGTGGCACCAGTGATACATGAGCAAATAGCCGTAAACAGCTCAATTAACTCCCAAAGCCATTATGTCTTATGACATAGGAATATAATCAATGTCCATGATGATTGTTTAAGTTAATAAAAAGATGAAACATGCGTAGTTTAAGAAGAACACGGTATACCTTAGAAAACTTTCTATCGAAAATTTGCCAATATAAAACATTTTATTGTTCAGCTCTCAAGAGAACTAATTTTTGCAATCACTCACTTTTGAAATATACACGTATATATTGTCCCTTACTATAAAGAGCTCACAAAGCATACTCAACAATTAAGCAGTCTCCCTACAAACTCTAGCCTCATTTAAATTGCAGCAGGGGAGTCGCAGGAAGCTACTGAGACAGACGCAAGTTTCCTAACGCAAGAATGCAGAACTAGAAGAGATTAATTTTCATCCTTTAGGAAAAAGTAGGTTCAGTCTTCACCAAATTTTTCTTTAAAAAAATGTATATATATATATATATAGAGAGAGAGAGAGAGCTTTAGAAGAGCTTTAGACTAATCCTAATGCATGAGGATGGTCTAAGCATCAAACAGAAGAACACAGAACTTCAGGGAGAAAAGCAGCAGTGAGGATGAAAACCCTTCCGTCTAAGGTTCTATCAATGACAAACTCTGGCTCAGTGTAGGGTAGGTTCAAGGCGAGTAGCCTTAGAGTCATTTCAGACACCTGGTGGATTCTCTTCAAGAGAAACAACTTAAACCCCGGGGTTAAACACTTGATAATTTATCTAAAGAAAGTGACACTAAAGTTGCCGTCAAGGTCATATATAATTAATATGTCATTAAAGGGACTTGAATAAACCCTACTCAGGAGATTTTCTCTTTCCTCACTATAGGCTGCTGGTCTGAACAGGTTCAGGCTCACCTTGCCTCTTTTCCTTTCAAAAAGCCAAGAACAATGGAGAGATGAGGGGACCCCATTATAAAGTGAAAACAGGAATTTAATATGTACCCCTCAAGTAATTCTTGAGTGCTGGTAGCATCGCCAAATGCAAAGCCAAGAATGATGGTGGGTAGTAATTCTGCTTCTGTGGAAATGATTAAAAGTTCAAATATGGCACATAAAAAATAAATCTGAGGTATCAGAAGGAGATTATTCTGTACTTGGATCAAATTACTTCCCTTTGGCACATGAACTGTGTTTTCTTGTGAAAACCATTTTTGTTAAAGCAGTGAGCTGTGGCTGCCAGCTAGCCTTCCATTAGTGAGGTGCGCTGGATGGTTCCAAAAGGAACAGGAGGGCATGAATGGTTTTTTTTTTTTTTTTAGGCTACAGAGGCCAGTGCCTGCTCTGATGCCCTTGAGAGCAGGCTCCTCTGTGTGCGTGTTCTTCCATGGAACACTGAAATACATGATTTAAACACCTCGACTGTGAGACTGGAGACCCTAGATGATGTGGGGAGAAACAAAGGGAAATTAATAAAACTCAAAAGGGAAATATACTCAGTATGGAGTAAGAGGGAAATACGGACAATATGAAAAGGTTAAAAAAATAATTTTGGTATGATGATTCCCCCTACCCCGCTGCCCCAATTCAGAGCTGGATTCAGCTTGAATTTTCACTGTTGGACATGATTCCACAAAGGGTCTATCCATCAGATTTTTGATCAAATGATCTGAACATCACCCATGCTCCAGGTAGGGATGTTAAAAACTTTCCCTGTGCTATTGTGCAGCCATCAGGAGCCACTTACATACAGTAAAGCCACCACTGGCATCCCAGGATCCTCATTATTTTCTTTGACTGAGAAGACCTTAGAAGGAGACCCCCAATAGCACAACACAGGAGCCACAGTGAGATGCTTTCAAATGAAATGCCTGGGGCTGTACCACCTTCTCACCAGAGCCCTCTGTTGTTCGAGAGACTTCTTTTAGTGCCCAAACTGTGATCGTGTAACAAAAAAGCTGAGTGGTGAAAATTAATCACCTTCTATGTAAATATCCTTGGTTCTGACCTATCACATCAGCCTGAAAACCCGCCCAGCAAAGGAACTCTGAGAGGATGAGGAACTGGAAAGTTGTTCTCTGATTCATGACTCTAGCTCCAGCAGTACTTACGATAATGGATCCGGGCTGGGCACCCTTGGGAAAATGTGTGTTTGGGAGAGGAAGATGCCTGGACAGTATTGAGATTTCCTGTGCTGCCACGAGCAATTTGTGACTTAATGAGTATATTTATAGATACATTACAGGTCCTTTATCATTTCAGAAATCAATGAAGTAATTTCCAAAGGAAATTAGAGTGATCTATGCCTATCAACTACCCCTATTTCATTTATCATAAGGAGAAAAAAAAAAAAAAGAATTCATGCATTAGGGAAAACTGGAAATGGAACTGTTTTCCAGAAAGAAAACTTAACGTCGATACCATTGAACGAAAAGTTGTATAAAGATACTAACTAAAAGAAAAAAGTAGAGTGCTTCTAACGGATAAAGTTTTATTTAATAATTAAAACATTCTTTTATTTCTCTATCGCAACTACCACCTAGTGACCATTTATTAAGGACTTCTGCATTGCTAGACCCCTGCTAAATATTTTACATGCTTTACTTCCTTTAATTCTTATACCCATCCCCTAATTTACAGATAAGGACAATGAGGATCCAAGAGATGTACTAACTGTAATCATTACAGGGAGGTTAATAACTTGCCTAAGTCACACAGCTAGGTAAAGGGGCAACAGGTGGCTTTGAACCCAGTTCTATCTTATTCCAAATCTGTGCTCTTAATCACTGTACCACATTGCCACCACCGGACTGAAGTTATTCAACAACTTGGATAAATGTGTGTTTCAATCTTCTGATGAATTCATTTCACACCGTCTTTGAATATAAATTCACATGTACATACACACATTTACCCAATTTATTTATTCATCCTTTCAACAGTTTCTTATTGGAGAGATACCCTGTGTCAAACTCCTGCTAAGCCCAAGAGACCTCAAGATGAAACAAGTTTCTCTTCTCAGTGACTTCCTATCAGGGAGAAAGAACATCATTTGCAACACAATATGTGCTGTAAGGAAAGAAAGAACAAGGTGATGAAAGGGGGAAAAAGGTGGGGCCTTATACTCCAAACACAGCCCTGGAAGAATTGCCACTCATGTCAAATTACCAAATATTTTCCCAAAGCTACTGATCTCAATTCAAATTTAAGATAACAGCAAAGGAATTGAGGTTGTTTACTTGGTTTTAGGAAAACTCCCATCTGGCTTTCTGCAGACCACACCGGAAAGGGTGTATTTCTAGACAAGGGAAATCTCTTTCTCCCAAATATAGAACCTCTAGGAAACTGGGTTCTTAATTTAGAAACCAACTTCAAACTTTGGTTCTTGCAGAGTGGGTGGGTTGAGGTAAAGCATAAGCTTAGAGCTTTTACATATATCTCATTTTCTTTCCAGTTCCTTGGCAATCCTAGAATTAGATACAAAAAGACTTGCAAACAATAATTTTTATATTGTTTGCACATCATAGACTGCATGTTTTGGTTGGCAAAACAGGAGTTTCTCTTCAAAATTAAACCTTTCAATATAATGAGTAATGGCTTCCAAAAGCTGTAATATTCATTCTGCAAAAGCCCTGTTGAATAGTCTCTGCCCTAACTAAATCCTAGTGTCTATCCCTGGCTGAAAAAGGAAAACACCTTGTAGATATAAATGTGAGAAAAATAATAAGGATAGACAGCATGAAAGTTCAACAATTATGTCAATTGTTAAACTTTATTAATATGCACCCTGGTATGGGTTGTACATTCTATACCAAGCATTCACGTATCTCAGTCAGTCCTCACCACAGTCTTATAAAATGAGCTAGGTAAGTTTTCCTTCCCTGTCTTCCAGTGGAGGAAGTTGAGTCTCTAAAATTGGCCTGACCTCTCTGGAGATCACCTGGCTAATGAAAAGCAGCAGAAGAGGAACCCGGCCCTTACCGCATCTCAGTTCAGTGCTTTCCACTATGTGCTACGTAAAACCGTAACTGGGAAGACACAGCAAGCTCTACCACAGTAAAATAGAATCATTTTTAATGATGTTAATGGAGTAACATATATATAGGAGGCATTTATATTTTATAAATATTTATTGTGAGCAAGTCATTATGCTAAGAGTAACAAGAGGAATCCAGAGATGAACAGTGCTATACCTCTCTTTAACCATGACCATCTATGTAGATGGACTGATGTGTACATGATAATACATCTTCTCTAAACAATCTGAAATGTAATCTGAAATCACACTTAGGAAATAAACAAAGCTCCCCCTTTGAGATGTTTCAGGCAGCTGGAGACAGACTTAGATGAACATAAACAGTGAAAGATTTATGTAGGCTCTTGATTATACTTAAGTGTACAACTCTACTCATTGCTTTGAAATAAGCTTTATGTCACAACTACCTTCAGAGTCACCGTGTCTGGTGACTGAGTTTGATGTATTAGAATTTCTCAGCTATGCTCTGATATCACATACCAGATTCTTCCAATATTGACATAGCCTGACATTTGCTGTCAAGATCGAGCTCCTAATTAAGCTGCTGGATTTGGGGACTTTATAATGCAACCCTTATTGGAACTTAGACTGGTGAGTTTGACGTTTCATTTTTTGTTTGCAGACACAAGCTGCGGTATCAAAAATCCTAAGCTTTCAGTGAGACTGCTGCAGAATAGAATACTATTCTTACATACTGGACCCTAGAAGGTGACTGGTTGGACTTCTTCAGTCTGTGGATAGAGACTGTCCTGACATACACGTCTGTCAACCCCTGCGTTTGTACCTCTCTATACATACATGTAGGTTTCATATCCATCCTTGGCCCTCATTAGATAATGTGTCCTTTCCTATTCCCCAAAAGCAGACACCTTTTTGAACATCTATTTCAATGCCTTTTAAATGAAGCTCTTTCCTTCCCAAAATACCTTTTTCCCCTTGAATTCATGTTCCTTTGTGAAGTTCAGACACATCTGTCAACCCATCAGTTAGAATCTTGAATATAACTTGAAATCATTCCTTCAGGTAAAAAGTAATTTTGTAAAACTTTTTTTTTTTTTTTGTAAAACTTCTTTTTATTATTTTCTGTTTAACAGTTCTGAATTCTCTCCTTGACTTAAAAAAAAAAAACTCATGCATTTCTAATTCTTTAAAGTCACAAATTCTCAGGCAGTGAGCGATTGTCATTAATCACTTTTAACACCATCAAAATAATTATGCAGAATAAAAAGATTAAAAGGTTATTTTCTTTGTTTTTTTGGTCCTCGTCTCTGACTTTAAAAGCCTAATTCTAACCTGTTCTGAAGATTCCTTTATGAATGGACACCTTCTGTCAAGCCAGATGATTTGTATTCTTATGATCTATGAAACATTAAGACTTTCATTAGGTCTAAAAATGATGTCATTTCCTCCACATCATTTGCAAAGCTTTGTTTTTAAGGGACCATTATTGTATTAAGAATTCTATTGTTTCACAAATGGCCCCACTCTCCTGGGTATGGACTCTTTATCTGTAGTAGAGACTAACAGGAGAAAGGTAAGGTCTGTCATTTATTCTCCTTGTATTTTCCTGGGCCTCTAGAGAGAAAGGGTCACCAGCACTTAGTTACAAATGATAAACAACTGATTCTCTAACTAGTACACATGAAAAATTCATTTTTTTTTCTATAGAAGAAATCTGTAAAGTTTATCCCATATCCTTTCAGAGGATATAAAGATGGGATCAAGTTTCATTTTGATACAGAAGAGTTCAAAGAAAAAGTTTCTACAAAGTCACAATGAAATTATTAGTACTATCTTGGCAAATGCCTTTCAACAGCTAGGACTTGACTCCCCGTTTCAAACTCACACACACACACACACACACACACACACACACACATATATATTTTTAGGTCAAAATGTTTGAATCATTATACCAATGGCCAGACTGAGATACCCAATATACACATTATCATATGGATTTTGTTTTTTTTTTTTAAGATTTTATTTATTTATGCAACAGAGATAGAGACAGCCAGCGAGAGAGGGAACACAAGCAGGGGGAGTGGGAGAGGAAGAAGCAGGCTCCCAGCGGAGGAGCCTGATGTGGGGCTCGATCCCAGAACGCCGGGATCACGCCCTGAGCCGAAGGCAGACGCTTAACCGCTTAACCGCTGTGCCACCCAGGCGCCCCTGGATTTTGTTTTCTATTCTTTGGGGATTTCAGTATTGGTTATTACAGATTATAATGCAATGAATAATTTTGTACTTAGTTTCGGTGGTTTTTATTATTTGTTTAGGAGAAGCTCCTAAAGAATTGTTGACTCGACATTGGACTTCCTTTGGGCCCCCTGCTTCATGTGGCTGTGCTGCTTTCAACACAGTTGTTGTGTTTTACATTCCCAGCATCCTCCCTACCTTCATCTTGGCTGTTAACACAACCTTCCACTGCTACTCAATGCCACCATCTTCCCCCTGAAGGGCCAATCATTGTGCACAATACATGTGTTTCTGGAACTTTCATTAAATCAGCATCTGCCTCAACCTAAGCATGTAACATTTCATGGAAAGAACTTTAGATATACATTTTTAAGATTGGAGAGAGAGAGAGGGAGAACATACATGCATGCATGAGGGGGAGGGGCAGGAGAGGGAGAAAGAGAATTCCAAGCAGACCCCATGTGCTGAACGTGGAGCCCAACACAGGGCTCGATCCCATGACCCCCGAGATCAGGGCTCCAGCTGAAACCAAGAGCTGCCACCCAACCCACTGCAGCACCCAGGTGCCCCAAAAGAATGCAAGATCTTAAGCAGCATAGAACATTTTGAAAAGAGAAATATATAGTCTATGAAGAAAAAAAATTACTGCAGAAAGTTTCAAACCGATGAGGTTGGGGTCTTGTACCATACTGCATTAGTGCATTACTTTTCACTAGGTGACTGACACCTGAAAGGGGAAGGGATCACCCTCCATCATTATTACTCACATGGGTATGTCACATCAGGTAAATTATACTGAAGTCTGCTGAGGGCATTTTCAAGCCAGCTTTAATTCCCACAAACAAGATGTGACGTTGGATTAAACCAAAATGGCTGAACCACCAGGAAAGAGATTATTTTATCTATTTAGAAAGCTCTGGAAAGAACAATAAGGCCATCATATTTCGAAGATGAACAATACTATTTAGTCTCATTTTGAACATGAGATGTTTTCTTCCAAACACTGAGAATTCATTGGCTAGATTTTCACCCTCAGCATTCAAGAGCCATCAAAAAAAAGCAAAAACAAAAACCCCAAACTTGATTATTTACCTCAGCAACAAATGCCCCGAGAAATCTACTTCTCTGGCTAAAACATCTCTAGAGATCTCATTTTTGCTCTCAGAAAGCACAATATGCAACTGGCCTTCTACCTTTGAACTGGTTATTACTATATTTATATTTGTTTTCTCATAGGATGGTCACAGAGGCAGAGTGGGAGCTAAATTGGGCTCTGATAGGGTTTCCTCATCCTGAGCCCATTTTTTGAGCACACTGCATTCATAAATAGCCTGCAAGGCTTTGGGCTTCTGAGGTCACTGTGCTTCACACAATTGTTCTCTGCAGGGCTACGTGAAAGACAGTGGCTGCGCTGAGGCCTGGAGTTCCTGGAAGCTGGGTTTCTCAGCATTGAAGGGCTATCTCTTCTCAAACAAAAGCACAGCTAGGCTGTAAAGGGTGACCTTGTTCATTGTTTTTTGGGGCCTGTGATTTCAGAAGTGGTGGTTATTCCTGAAATGATAGGACCAACCTCTAAGCCAATACCATCCTGGTCTCAGGATTCCTACATAAATAGCATACTGGTATCTGGAATGGGATAAATCTGTAAACTCTCCTCTGTTGAAAAGGAATGCAAATGAAAATATTCTCTGACTACTTTTCCCTCTTGCTTCCTTGACATTCCTCAGGCTTACTCCTAGCAGACTTCAGGGAGAATGAGTGAATGAAATGTAGTGATGACCAGTCATTAATCACGAAGAGGAACAGAACTGGTAGACATGTGGAGAAGGTGAAAGAAGTGTCTAATGCTTGGCAGTTGGATGAGGAGGTCTGAGGATGTACTATGGAGGAAAACAAGAAGAGCATTAGGGATATGCTAATCTGTTGACATGACTACATCATGTTGCCACGTAGATACAGGTGGTATGTAGTATGTAGCATCAAGTGAGAGCATTGCTCAGTCTTCACAGTCACGTGCAAACATTTTTTTCAATGGATTTTCTTATTCTAAATGACCTACTACAATTTATATAGGAACAAAAAAAAATTTTTTTTTTAAATAAATACTCTCAGAGTTTCCATTTATTTCCGTGGAATATAAATTACTTCACTACTTTTCGCCCAGGCTCAGCAATTTATAGCAATCTGCAAGCTTTTGGATAGGTCTCCCTTTGAGAAAGAGCAGATACGTGGGGGAAATGGAGGATTTGATAAATAATCACTTTTAAAATGAGCTCAAATACAGTTTATCTTCGACTTGTTTCTCTCTATACATAAGGGCATGGAGTCTCTTAGCAGGTGTGAAGTACTTAAATAATTGTCATTAACCATGTTAGGTATACAATGTAATGTCAGGTAATATAAAGAACTACTGTGTAGCCCATGTTTAGATAAGGAATAAAACATTACCATCATTGCTGCTCCCCTCTGTCCCTCTCTCTGACTGCAATTCCCTCCCTCTTTACAGAGACGTCCACAATGCATTACTTTGAAACGTATTTGAAGTTAACCACTAAACAGACACTGTAACGTCCTCAATGTTACTACATGTTGACAATTTATTTTTTTACATAGCTTCTGATGAAGGTAAGGAAGTGACTATGTCTTAGTCACGGATACAGTTGAATATATTCTCAGCTGCCCAACCTAAGAAACGTTTGAGAACATAATGTAATTCAAAGCAATGCTTTTAATATGGTTACAAATAGATGCTCTTAGGAATATGGACAGGAAATTAAAATATCTGGTTATTTAAATAAGAATCAGTCTTTTCATTTGAAAACAAATCTACAGACTTTTAAACTTAAAAAAAAAAATAGAACAGTTAGGTCACATAGGATTATTTGACCTGCTGTGTTTGCACTGGCCCTACCTATGTTTACATAAAGCCATTTTCTTTCTCTTACAGTTAACGCTGTGTTTCTCCCCTGGGCCACATTCGTGGGTATAGAACAGACACAGACATACACATGCAGGGTAAATAGCCTCAGAGGTAATATCCCGAAGACCTCAAAACCACCTGTCAATCCATTTAAATCACTATTAACTCATTATTTGACTAAATGGAACTATTACTGGATTAAACTGACAGGTCACGAGTAAAAATGGACCAACAAAAGAGCTTCTTGTCCCAACAAAACAGAAAATGATAAAAGTGCAAAACATGAAATTGCTAAGGTCTTTGTTTTGTTTTGTTTTTAACAAAGTCAACCCAAACTTCCTTTGGGCTTGGTGTTTATATCCAAAGCTAGGCTAAAGAGCTCCCAACTTTACATCATCTGTAAGAACTGTGCTACCATTTGGCTTTTGGTAGCATTCTTTAGTCATAAACACATCCTGAAATTTGGAGCAGTCTTGGGGTTGTTCATCTAGAGGCACTAATGTAGGCCAGGAAAGTTCGAGATACATTTGAATGAGGAGGGGTAATGTCACCTGGCATACTGAATTTTATTTTAAATAGAGTGCAACTGACTGTTCTATTTGAGTACTCAGGCACCTGGTTTTATGTCTGCTGCAGCCTAATATATTCCTATAAATCAAGGAATTAACAACCCTCAGTTTTAAAATGATATAAAATAGGTGCAATTTATTTAAAAATTCTCGAGATGTGCTCATGTAGCAGTGAGTGACAATGTCGAAACTCGATGGTAAACTTCAGGTGGTTTCACTTTGCATTTCAGAATACTGATGGAGCCATCCCACTTGATCCCTCCAGTCCCCTAGACAGAAAGTGGAGGAGGCTGGACGAGCAGCAGCCAACTGACAGGTTGGTGGCTGATTTGTCCCTCTGGAAAGAGGAGACATCACCAAGACCGAAGATGCTTTTGCCTGTTTGGATGTTAAGAAATTATTCTAGACCTAAACGTCCTATCTTATCACAAAAACATCCCCCATCCCTGTCTCTGTTTATTCAGGGGGCTGTAGCAGAAATATTCCGAGAGCCCCTTGAGTATCTGCTAAGATACGCTAAAATCCAAATCATTTATGTTGTAATATAAGGTTGAGAAACTGATATACAAGAACACACACAGGGAGTCACTCAGCCTTTATTCTGCTAGGCTTTACCAAAAACAAAAACAAACACCAAAAACAAAATCTTAACCATCTAGATCGATCTCTCACCAGAGTTTACCATATTTTAGCTTATCTCAACAATTCAGAGCCCCCCTCAGTACCTGCAACGTTGTAATTCAAGACCTGAACCTGAATTTCCTGTTTTGCTTTCAATTCACTGTAATTAGAATCAGGAGGAAAATAAAAAATTAAAATACTCCTACTTTCCAATAGACTTGGGTCTTTTATTCTCCGCTAATTTATGATAAAATAACTAATCCACCACAATTGGTAGAACCACATTGGGTGTGGACTGCCTTTGGTGACAGTACTGTCACATGATCCAAGAGAAATCTGGAAGTCTGGAAGACTGAGAAGAAGAAAGAAAAAAGCAACTGGAATCTGGGAGATCTAGGACATTCCCCACCTCTGTGACCTGGGACTGAGGCAGAAGGAGAGACAGACACAGAAGTCAACTGTGACTTTTTCATTTTTACGTGGTTTCAAGTCTATTTCTAAAGATCTCCAGAGAGACACAGAGAAATGTTTCCTTATTAACAACCTCTCACTACCTTTTCCGGCTGGAAACACTTCCCTTGAGCCAGAGCAAGGCCCCACTGTAACGCAAAGACTTCTTCCTGGACTGTTCTCCAGGGAAATGGAAAAGAAATGTCCATGAGCCTGTGTGCAGACGTCTTTCAGGTAATTCCAGGCTCAGGTTAATGAAAAGCGCAACTCTTTCTTATCCACACTATTTACTGGTTTCTTGAGATGGTCATCTTGCAGTCCACTATCATCTTCCAAGATAGGATTTTAGGGACTAAGTAAATTAAAGCCTGTGACTTAGAAAAATCACTGAGTCATTTTACCATTTGTCTCAGGCCATCTAGATAGCCGTAGACAAACCATGAAGGAGACGGTTTCTTACTTTCCTCTTAATTCCCTTTCCTCGGATAAAGTGGTCTCTCTCCTCGTCTTTGTGGCCTCAGAGATGATCATTTTTCCTTCCTTTGTGTTTTTGCAGCACTATTAAATATCAGAGATAATCAAATCAACCATGCTATGACACAAGCCAGATGTTAAACCCACTCAAACCTCTAGATGATTTTTTTAATCTTCTATTTTTGGTGTTAAAGATAGAGCCCCTAACTCCTTATTTTCATATTTCCTTTGGGCCTTTATTTTCAAAACTCAGTAAAGCATTATAATATTCTATTTGATTTTGTCGTAACAAAATTTTTTGAAATTACCTAAAGAATAGGGACTAATTTTATCCATCGCTTCAATTACCAGTTGCCAGATTTTTTAATTCCTAGCATTTTTAACCTGAGCTAACTTCTAACTAAACTCAGTACTTAATGTCACTTTAAAAGTGACCCTAGATTTTGAAAATAAGTGGAATTCTTTAGAACTAAACTAATACAGGTAACACACGACAGTTGAGATAGGCTCTCCACAGAAGTCACCTTACGGTTTATGTGCATATCGGCTATGTATTTCCTTAAAATCTAGGCACTCAAGCTCCAAAGCAGGGATTCTGGTTTATTATTTCTGGAGTGGACCCCCTGATTCTACAGTTTTTAACAAGCACCTCGAGTAACTGTGATGCTGATACTCCTAGTGACACAATGTGACCAACACCGGATCAAGGAACAGGACGTCCCGTTAGACAAAGCAGGAAGAGGAGCTCCCGGCAATCTAACCCCAGATTTGAAAGAGGTGAAAGGAACCATAGCCTAAACAATGACGTTAACATAACGGAGGAGAAAAGTGTGAGGATAAATGGCAGGGCCTGTGCATGGAGCCCATACGAGGGAAAATAAAAGCCCAGGAATCTGTGACCCCACAGTGTTCAGAGAAAGACTGTGGACACTCGACATGGGCGATGCTGATTTCACGGTGGTTGTTCCCCCACAGTGGAGACATATGCATCAAGTTCTCTGGGTGTAATGACCGTATCCACTCAATTATCTCATTTATTAAGCAAACTTTTGATAATAATTTGGCAATGTGTTCTAACTCTTTACAAGGGAGAAAAAGCCAATACAAACACCCTGGTCTATTTCACAGTTTTTAAATAATACATTGACATTTTTACACACTGCTGCCTTGTGAATATGGTTAGCCCAAGTTGGTTCCTCTGAGTCTGATCAGCACTGAGCACTTAACAATCAAGTTTTTGGACCTTCAAAAGTAGACTATTAAGTTCCACACCAGGATGATCCCATCCACGTACTTCCCTTCTACATACACCTGCCAGAGTGAGGTGGTGTGGGAAGTGAATGTCCACTGTCTGAATGACAGCTCCACCACCATGCAGAAGTGATTCAGCCACTCTGAATGCCAGTGTCCCTTTCATAAACAGAGATTACACTTCGTGCAAAAGGTGATAGAACTAATCAAACAAGTATATAAAATTCTTTTACATAGTAGGTTCTAATTTCCACTGCAATTTTCTCTAAAAACCCCCCTGCCTAGCAGCTAGTTGAGCTCACTCTTTATTACTTTTATGTAATTTAACATTGTTTGAGATTACAAACAACTAATACCATATATATAACTGTGTGCCTCTGTGTGCGTGTGTGTGTGTGTGTGTGTGTGTGTGTTAAACCAAAAAAAATAAATAAATGAAAGTGGTGATATCTGAGTGGTATATGAAATTTTATTTTTCTGTGTTTTTCAAACTCACATATACAATCAATGCTTAATGTTTTCAACATTACCGTTAAATGTCATTCATCTAAGTCAATGATTCTTAAATTTGGCTACCAACTAGAATCATCTGGGGAGCTTTTAAAAATTGCCATGTCTGGGATGTACCCTGGAGTAATGAATCAGAATCTCTGATAGCAGGCCCCAGGCATCAGTATTTTTTTTAAAGCTCCCCAGGAACTCCATCTTGCAGCCAAAGCTAAGAACCTCTGGTGTAATTCTAACGTACTTAAATTCAGTTCCTTCAAGAGTTGAGAGAGGGCACCTAATCAAAGTTTGTAACATCTTGAGATTTAAATATTTTTTTCCCAGATGTCTTAAAAGTAGTTTGCTAAATCTTACCATAAATCAAAGTGGCTGATTTTTCCAGGATGAGTATGTAATGTAATTTCAAAATCTCAGGTTTTATTCTGTTCAGCTTATATTTTTTTAAAAAGAAATCTCAATCTCTGAAAATACAGATTAAGGATGTGACAGGTCTCAAATAGAGACTGAAGAAGTTCAGCTGGTCAATTTTTTGAGACAGTTCATGAGGACTCAGTGATGGTTAATCACATCAAATTGGGGAATGAAAGACCCACTCAGACATCAGAAAGCCTTCTGGCAGGAAGATACCGGAAGACACACCAATACCGAGTCATTGGCTTGAAAACAGAGAGGCAGATGACATGTCATCAGGAGATGATGACAAAATTAAACACTACTATCCAGTTGATTAGCAACGGCAAGAGTCAACAATAAGCTACAGGAGACCTCCCAGAAGCACAGTGGATGATCAAGGTGGGGACTCTATTGGTAGAAAATGGGTAAACATCCAGGAATGCAGATGGTTGACTTCGGGAGATTGGAATTAGGTAACCAGAGCAGGACTCCAGTATAGCCAAGGAGGATTACTTGGCCCTGATTCACCAGGCATTATGGAATTTAGTTTTTTAAGTCTGGGATCTAGTTGCTGATGTTTGAGAGAAAAGACAAAAGCCATGAAAAGGAATGGATACACAAAGTTCAGGTTAAACTAGCAGTAAAGCTGGCTCTGGAAACTCTTCACATTCTGCCTAAGAAACAAAATCCGTGTCATCCCTATGGCAGAGCACATCTTCTTATGGAAGAAAAGTAGCACCACCTCTAGGAGTTTAAGGATACAGAGAATGCTGTTTCACAATCCAGTGAGAATGCATGTGGCTGACAAGGTGCTAAACATGGGAGGAAGGCATTGTTCCTCTATGACATCCCAGCTAGGACAGTGGGAATCATCCTGGAGATGGCCTTCTGCCTCAGCATATCTGATCAGTCACACCCCACACCCAGTCAGTCACCAACTTCTGTCAATTTTAATTCAAGAGTAGCACTTACAAATACCCTATTAACTCAATTCCTTTGTCATTGTCCTAATTGAGGCTGACATCTCTCTCATGTTCATTACTACATCAACCTCCTAATTGGTCCCTCTGCTTCCTCAAATCCATTGTAGACAGAGTTATTTCTGAGCATAATCTGTATTTTTCTGGTTTGTCTCTTCCCATGGTATTTACAACTCTAGCTTCCTATAAATGTCTCCTCAGAGTGGTTCTGGGAGTCCCAGGGATGTTCCACATAGGCTAATGCCAATCAGTCTGAGGGTTCTACTGTATGCAGAAAGAACCATGTCTTTCTCTTGCTCTAGCCAACTGATCCTGAAAACACCATGTCTTCTGGATATAATGAGCTGCTTCCAAGTACTGCTACATCTTCTGGAATCCAGAGAGCACCACCAGGCCACTCTGCATCCGTTTCCCCAACTATGCGCAGATAGCCCAAAGGCATGATTATGTATACCCCAGACAGTCTTAACAACTTGTTCTAGGGTCAGAGAAAAATCAACTTAGTAATGCATAATAGTGTCATTATTCTTTCCTAGTGTTTGAAGATCCAAGTTACAGGTCCACTTCCAAGCTAGCTTCCATATTATCCTTTATGGCCACCACCCAAAACTCCCATTCAGCACCCCAGGGAAAGAAGAGAAGAAAGCACTCAGCAGGGCATACAGAAGACCTACTACTTTTCAGAGTATCTAGAATGAGATACCTACCCAGGCATGGCTGATGAACAAATAGGAATCCACAAGCCAGTCAAGGAGTAGATAGACAACTGGACGGTGTTCAGTCACTGAGACCTTTCACTGCCACACTTGTTCTAATTTTGTTAGCATGTTTATTTTAGGGGCTGGGTAGCAGGCAGTAAATGGAGAATAAAGTTTTGATTTTACAGAGGTGGCATGAGAATTTGGAATAGGTACCTCAAACTTACCCTATTCTTTTACAAATTCCTTTCTTTCCCTAGAGGTAGACAATATTAAAATAACCCAATGCTGGTGGTGACATAGGTGGTATCCAAGCAGTAAATCTTAGTCAGGTAGGGAACTCCTGTAGCTTTCCAGATCTTGACCTCATAGGACCAAACTTCAAAACTCTTATATGTGTTTCAAGGAACAAGATATTAAAGACATCATTTCTTTTTTTAACTTGTGAGCAGCCTGGAGGTTAGGTAGGGAGGCACCAATCACTTCATGGACCTGAAGCTGAAAATTCAAAAATCTTGCCTTTTAATTCAGAGTATATAGGTTACTTCTCTTTGGTTTATTTAAGATTACTTCCTTTTGGTTATACCCTGCTATCAGTAGTCTGGTTTGAAGATTCAACCTGGTTGCAACTATACTAAGGAATATTAAGAAAAATGATACCTAGGACAATTTGCTAAGCAAGGATCAATGACCCCTCTCCCTCGAAATCTCCTAAGGGAAACATGGATCATTGGAGACAAAAATCAGGTCAAGAAGCCTTTCCTTTCAGAGCATCTGAATTGTGTTTCATCACAGAAGGTTGCTATCGAGCTTAAAGAATTCAAGTCCTTTGGGGAATGTGGCAGAGATGCCAGGCTCCCTCCCTGTAAAGTCTGAGCAGAACCCTGACCATTTCCAGGGCTTTTGCGGGAACCAGCTGGCTCTTACTTGAGTTCAGCAATGCAGTTCCTTCAGCTGAAATCGAAGACGGACTCGATCCAGCTTCACGGATAAAGAGAGAAAAAATGGCAATAGATAACCCAGGAGAATTTACAACTATTTCCTGACCTAAGCCGCTGGTTTATTGTGAGTCTTGGAAAGGGTTTGCCGTTTTGTAATCATTAGGGAAACGGCTGATGAGCAGTTTCCAGTATCCCCAGGAATAGCCTGATACTTCGGTTTTTAGAAGAATGTCTCATGAAACCACAGACGTGCCACCATTGTGGCTGAGCTCACTGACAGAAGGTCTTCTGATCTCCATGCTGACAAGCAGCATACTCAAGCCATTCTGCGTTGCTTCCCTTGTCTGTCTGGGGCCTCTACAATTACTTGGTTTCTCGTCTCAACCTCATGCAAGGGCCTCCATCACACTTTCTCAGTGGGTCAAACTGTGTCTCACTTTGAGCGTATTTTGGAGTTTGGATGGGGGTGGGGGGTACCTGAGCGAGGCACGTGAGGCTGCTCACTCTCCAACTCACTCCTCTAAAACAGAATCAAGAGGAAAACCTTCTAAAGGCCACAACATATATTTGCTTTTACTTACTTTTCTAAGTATTTAAAGTATTTTTACACTCATTATTTCAATGACACTCCAACAATTTTCCCTCTCGTGAATCTTGACTATTCTCTCTTTGCCGGATAACCTACAACGATAATGTGACCCTATCTCCCTTTAGTCTACAGGCCTATTTTTCTGCTCCCATTTACAATAATGCTTCCATTCTTTCCTGACCCAATACAAACTCCTTTCAGCCTGACCACAGAGGTCATGAATGACCTCTGCGCTGCCGGATCCAATGGTCGTTCTCCTCATGCTACCTGGCCTAGCAGCAGGATTTGAGGTTATGGATCATTGACCCTTTCAACACTTCTTTTATGTAGTTTTCAGAACATCATTCACTCTTGATTCTTCTATCTAACTGGCCACTGTTTCTCTTTCACTTTTACTAACTGCTCATTTCCCTGACCCCCAAACATGGGAGTAAAACAGGACTCAGGCTTTACAGCTCTTCTTTGCTGTATCTAAAATCACCTAAGTGATTCCATCCAATCTCATGGCTTTAAATACCACCTATATAGTGTTGATGCCCACATTTCTTTTTCCAGCTCTCATTTCCCCTCATTCCTCATTTGCATATCCAGCTACTTCCCAGACATCCCGTGTAGATGTCTAATGGGCACTTCAAACATATATCCAAAGCCAAGGTTTTATTTGTAACTACCACTGATTTTTTCTCCAACATCATACCCCATACTGGCAATGAAAATTCCATCTTGGCAGACTCCCAGATAAAAATCCATCAGAAAAATGTGTGGTTCTACTTTTCCAACTATGCCCAGAATCCCGCCGTGTCTCACAACCTGCACTGCTACTACTCTGGCCCAAATCATTTTTATTTCTTCCCAGCACTATTGCAACAGCTTCCTAACTGACCTCTGTGCTTCGTCCATGCCCCCACGAGCCCTCATGAAACTTAAAATCTTTTTTTCTCAGTTTAGAAATAATTTATATACCATATAATTCACCCTTCTAAAGTGTACAATTCAGTGGTTTTTCGCATACTCGCAAAGCTCTGTGAACATCAACACTATCCAATTCCAAACATTTTCATCACTCTAGTAAGAAACCCCAGCCCATTACAAGTTGCTGCTCACAGTCCCCCCACCCCTGGCCCCAGCAATCAGGAATCTACTTTCTGTCTCTATCATTTTGCCTACTCTGTTGATTTCATATGAATGGATTCATATCATATTTGTCTTTTGTGTCTGGCTTTTCACTTACCATAATATTTTCAACATTTATTCACATTGTATCAAAAATCACCAGTTCATTCCTTCTAACATTTCATCGTATAGATATACCACCTTTTGTTTATCCATTCATTGGCTGATGGGCTTTTGGATTGGGTCTATCATTTCACTCTAGTGAACAGTGCTGAGGTTTATATTCGCAATGAGGTTTTTGCAAGAAATACGTTTTCACTTCTGTTAGGTATATTCCTAGGAGTAGAATTTCTGGGTCCTATGTTAACTCTAAATTTAACTTTTTTTTTTTTAGGATCTGTTGAACAATTTTCCAAAATGACCGTACCATTTTACATTCCCACCAGCAGCGTATGGACCCACTGTAAATTCTTAACACAGATACTAGACCCGTGGTACACAATAAGGTAGCCACTACCCATGTATGGCTATTGAGCACTTGAAATGTGTGCAGCCCTGAGACACGCTTTGAATGTAAAATACATGACAAATTTCCAAGACTTAGTATAAAAAAAAAAAACGTAAACTATGCCATTAATGATAGTTTTTTACACATTGAAAGTATACTATTTTGATATATTGGTCTAAACAAAATATATTATTAAAATGCATTTTACCTATAACTTTTACTTTTAGTATGATTAATGGAGAATCTCAAGTTACATTAGTAACTATTACATGAAAATACAGCAGTGAGCTAGAGTAATCCTTAAAACACTGAACTATAACTTTTCTATTTAAAACCTTCCAATGGTTTCTCAGCTCACTGAGAATGAAGTTCGAAATCTTTATAACACTCTGGACTGCTACCATCTCCTACTGGAGATGAACATAAATTGAACATAAATTATCAACAAAAGCAACTACTATTGTCCCCCTTGCTCACTTTCACCACACTGGCCTCAGGGCCTTTACACTTGTCATTTCCTCTGCATGGCAAGCTATTCCCCCAGACAGCCACTTGGCTTGCTTCCATCTTGTCAGGATTCAGCTAAACTATTACTTGATCAGTGAAGTCTTCCTGGCCACCCTATTATTTATATACCCCTACTTCCACACTGCCTCTTGTCCTGTTTCCCTACTTTTCCCCCATACTTCTTTAACACCATTTACAAACATACTCATATATTAATTGATTCTCTTTATCCAGAATTTAAGCTCCACTGCAGGGTCTTGAACATTTTTTACTACAGAATCTTCAATGCAAAAAATAGCATCTGGAACATGGTAGGTATTCCAGAGATATCTGTTGAACAAAACTGGAGTAAGCAATAACTTGTACAGCTAAATGGGATTAGTTTTCATTATTATCATTTTATAGAGGAAAAAACTGAGGCAATGACAGGTTAGTGACTTCTGCAAGGCTATCTAGTTTAGAGTTATGGGTTTTGAACTAGGAACTCAAGTCTTGGATTTGCATCACGTCACTGGACATGAGGTTTCTTTCATGAATTCTTTTAAGTTTTTACTTTGGACCAGTACTATTTTGGTGTTATGACACACTCTTTCTCTACTCCAAAAGGGAAAGAGCTTCACTTTAAGATAATGCTTAAAAATTTTATCAGTCATACAAATGCTTTAACAAGCCATAAAAATCCTTTGTAAAAATTTCATTACTGTCAAGTATACCTAATGGAGTTGTTCTAGGTTTGTTGTGAGATTCCTTACTCTATGTTTAAAAGATATTATAAACTGTAAAGTGCTATTCAAATGTGATGTACTGAGCCATTACTGTAATGATAGTGCGTCCTCCATGTGCATTTCTTGAATGTTTGAGCTCTATTTTGGCCAGCATGAATTCTATTGTTCCCCTACTTTTATCTATAATAATACCTCTTCTTCACAGCCTTCACAGTCTGACTCCCTTGGCTCTTGAACATGAATTATCAACAAAAGCAACATCACCCACTTGTGGGTTGAGTTCCACCTTAGAAATTGCATTTTGATACCCGCTCCTGGGCTGATTCTGAGGTGGGAGCTGTTCCTATTCCGGGAGATGGATGTGTATGCCTGTCAAGGCGAACTCAGAGAAAGAGACTTACACTTCGGCGTGTGTGGAGTTCTGTCATCAAGTGAGTGGCGGCTAAAAATTTCAGCTAACCCTTACCTTTCAACTCATTCAAAGCAGTTATTCAAATGCGAACTTTGAAAATGCCTTTGGTGGTTAATCACAGATGAGTCACTCCAAAATGTGGATTACTTCCTACAAGCCATGGGTATGTTTCTGCAAATACATGTGCAGACAGACTACTTCACTCAAGGCAGAAAACCTTCCCAAAGTCATTCTAGTAAAAGGCACATTTGCCACTAAATTTTTTTCCCCGCCATTTGAACCAAAGATTTCATATTCCTTTCTAGTTTTTCTATGCACTAGAACACAAAGCTCAGCCTAAGGAGTGTAGATCAAGTTGACAAGAGAAAAATTATAATTTGGGAAAGGAAAAACAGGACTTGAAGAACAGACTGAATTAGTATTTTCTACTATTGTTCATTGAATAGTTGACTTGACAATACTTATTGTGTGCAGTGTTTTATTGTAACTAGGGTATTGGGAACTGGGAATGCATGTTATCTTAGAAACAATCTCACAAATGCTGGCTGGATTCCCAAGTAGTCCACCAAACCTTCGTTAACTCATGATGTAACTAAGTGTGAATGAGGGAAATTAATGCTTGAGAATAAATATTTCTTTAAAATATAGTAAGTATTTAAATATCTCCAAACCTAAAAATCTTTAAATGTAGATAAAAAAAACACCAGTAATCCAAATTAAAAAAAAAATTACTAACACACTGGTCGAGTTGTGGTTATAAATAGGGTACAAGGGAGATTTTGTTTGGGACTTTGGCCATTTCCAAGGGCTGTAGAGGCTGAGATGCTGTATCTTTATTGTGCCTCATTTTGCCTCTAACTCAGAAGTTTTATTTGGACAAAAGTGTCTCAACCACAAATATCAATCTTGTGTCCATCAGCTATATAGTTTTTTGAATTCCTAAAGGAATTTCATCTACTCTATTTTAAAATGTTTGCACTTAGAAACATATACAATTTATTCAATTGCACAACCAAAATTTCCTTGGATTTTTTATAGTCTCATGATTTCTTCAGGTCTACCCCGGGGTTCATTTTTTGTTGTTGTTGTTTTCTTTTGGACTTTCAGGGCTCTTTTTTTCAAGTTCTCAGAATGTGTTGGCCTCAGCCTGAGTTCATACTATAGCCAAGTAGAGTAAGGACTCACACCAAACTTTATCATGCCAAGTCCAAGTTTCCTCCCCAGGAGGGCCTTCCAGTTGATAATTGTATTCTTAAACTCTTTGGCACTCACCCCATCAAGGTCAAGGCTAATAACTGCCTAAATGGCAGGGTTTCTCTGACTGTAGCTGGCCAAGAATCCAGGATGGACCTCTAGGGACACAGTGGAGTCATTTTTTATTTGAAGTCAGGTGGTCCTAGACTTTAATCCAACTGTTTCTCCTTACTGGGTAGCCTTAACAAATCATTTTCACTTCTCTGAGCCTCAGTGGTCTCGTCTGCTAAGGAAGGATCCTAAAATGCCACAGAATGTTTGTAAAACACCATGAAAACTTACAGGTACACAGATGGAAGGTACTCAGTAAATATTAGCTTCCCTCTCCCACTTCTTTCTGAACCTCTATTGCAGAAACCCCTAGAATAGAGAAGGCTGACACCCAGGTGTGAAACACTGTTACAGGAAAGAGGTCTTAAGAGCCCTGTTTCCCTAGGATGGTGTTCTCTCCTCTGCCAACAGCACAAAAAGGAGGCCTTGGGTCTGCAGGAAGGACTCAGTGCTGCTTCATAGGATTGTGCAGACTGACCTACAGGAAGGTAAAAGCCAAGGGAGAGAGATGGGGGCTGAAAACTGGCCTCAGCTCTGCTTGCCAAACCTAGCGTCTTGGTGCAGGGCTGCACTGTCTGGAGGAAGCGAAGCCTTTGTCAAAATGGTTTGCCCAGAAAGATATTTTTTGGCAAATTTTCTGTCTGGAGAGGGCATCCTTTTCAAGAACAGAAAGGCAACATTTCCAAGTGCTACAAGAGGCCCTGAGGACTAAACCTCATTGTCAGTGATCTTGGAGCTGTTCATATCCCACAGGAAAAGGGAATTTTCACATTAGAGTGGGAGGAATGGTGAGATCTTTCCTAATCCAGCTTTGGTATGGAATGACTAGTTCCTGTAATAGGTATTTGCAAATTCATGTCTAATACTTATACATTGTCAAATATAGGGATTTTGTATTTATCTGTAGCCATATTTTAAACCCTGACTTTTCATAAATTAGATCAAAATTCATAAAGGAAACACCCTATATACCATTTTTATCAGAACTGTAAACCCCAAGTTTTTAATTTTTTTTATTTTAAGGAAACTGTGAATTCACGTAGTGAAGTGTAGCTTGTAAGAAATCATTCAGAGAGATCCTGTATATCCTTTACAAAGTTTCCCCCAGTGTTGGACTTTGTAAAATACAGTACAATATCACAATTAGCATATTGGCATTGTTTCAATCAAGACAAAGAACATTTCCTCTACCACAAGAATCATCCATACAATCGTGCCTTTTTGTAGGGACACTCCCACCCCCTTAAGCCTAGTAACCACCAATCTGTTCTCCCTTTCTATCATGTTATTATTTCAAGATTAATATATAAATGGAATCATAAAATATAGAATCGTTTGAGATTGTTTCCCCCCCCCCACACTCAGAAAAAAGAGATTGGTCATGGACACTGGTCAAGACTGTTCCATGTATCAGTAGCTTTTTCCTTTTAATTGCTGGGTAATATCCACAATATGGACAGACCATACCTCAGTGTCTGATCATTCATCCATTGAAGGGCACAGGGGTGGTTTCCAGCTTTTAGCTATTACCAATAGACATTTGCTGCTATAACAATTTGTGTACAGGATTACGTGTGAGCATGCATCATCATTTCTCGGAGATAAGCACTGAGGAGTAGTAGGTCATATAGTAAGTACATGTCTGTTTTCTTAAGAAACTACCATACTTTTTTCCTAAGTGGCTCAGCATTCCTACCCATGATTTAGGAGTGATCCAGCTTCCCCTCATCTTTATCAGCATTATTTTTGTCACTAGGTTCTACTTTAGATATTCTGATAGGCACATAGTGATAGCTCATGGTAGTTTTAATGTGTATTTCTCTAATGGCTAATAATGTTGAACATCTTTTCATGTACTTATTGTCCATTTGTATATTCTCGTTAGTAAAATATCTCTTTCTCCTCTTTTCTAACTGAATTGTTTTTCCATTATTGCCAAGTGGAGGTTGAAGAGTAGGTTCCCCGATTAGGCTCCACTGATACCCAAGGTGGAGAGAGCTCCTTGTTACTGCCAGTCAGGTGGAAATGTTTTAACTCCCATGTGGTCCCCATTGACACAGTGGGCAGGAAAGGGCACACTACCAGCCAGCAAGAATGAAAGTCCCTGATCTCTACCTGGCCTTCTCTGATGCCATTCTGAAGAGTGCTGGAGCACCAGATTATGACCTATGAGGGAGGATCTAGGCTCAGCGCTCAGCCTTTGCGGGCTTGGATGAGGATGAAGTCTGTTTTTTCTGTGGTATTTAGCTGAATTAGAGCATTTATTTCCTTAAAGTTTTCTGTCTTGCAAGACTGCCCCTTTCCCAGTCTTCAGGCTAGAGAGACAGCATGCTTCTGTCCCCATTTTGTTTTTTGTCTGCACTCATTTGTGTAATGAGGCAAAAAGAACACCAACGACTTTACTATTCTGTCATGCCTCAAGTTCTAAGGTCTCTAGGCAGTCTGCCTTCTTATCTTCAGCTTTCAGAGTCTTCCTAAGTTTGTTTTATATGTTCACAGATTTTAGTTGTACATAAAGGAAAAAAGAGGGCTACTCCAGTGTGCTGGAAGGCAAAGTCCCTAAACACAAGCCATAGGTTTTATAAGCGATCCTGTAAAGAACATTGTGCTTATTACTAACTTTGTTATATTTAGAACTTGACCTTGTCATGCTATCCTTTTGGGTATTTACAAGAAATCTTTAAAAAAATAAAAAAGTGAAATATATAAATCTTTATTTTTAAAAAATATTTTATTATTTATATCAGACAGAGAGAGAGATAGAGAGCGAGCTCTCAAGTGGGGTGGAGGGGCAGCGGGAGAAGCAGACTCCTCACTGAGCAGGGAGCCACATGTGGGACTCAATTCCAAGACCCTGGGATCCTGACCTGAGCTGAAGGCAGACACCTAACCAACTGAGCCACCCAGGCACCAATAAGTAAATTTTAAACTGAGAAAAATGTTCACTAGCTTTTTGATAACTGAATCTTGACTGTAGTTACCTTGAGAATTATAGTAAGGGTCAGGCTTCTGACTTTCACATAACCCTTCTTTATACCCAGTCAACTTTGTTACCTTACAATTTTCATTATTCTGTGTGTGCAGGTGTGTATGTATGTGTGCACTTCTCTCATCCTTATTCCATGTGCTCATGAGCAATAGTTGAAAAGTGTCAGGTTTCCAAAGGAATGGTAGGACTTTCTTCCATGTCAGCCTCCTGCCCAGTCAGTAATTGGTGAAAAAGGGTCAGCCTGTTTAGAATGGGAGAGGTTTGTGTTTATGTAGATGGCAGTCAATCCTTTCACACTTATTTCAAATGAACAGATATCTCTACCCATTACTACATCATTTATACATTCCACTCAGGGTTACCTAAGTCTCAAAGCTGAAGTTTAATTTACAAACACTTCTTATATTGTCAAAACTCTTGGAACTTTCTAAAGAAATGGATGTTTCAAATATCACACAAAACACTTTAAGTAGAAGTATGTATTCTGATTAGGCCACCTGGGTGGCACAGTCAGTGGAGCACCCCACTCTTGGTTTTGGCTCAGGTCATGATCTCATGGGTTATGAGATGGAATCCTGCATTGGGCCGCACACTCAGCACGGAGTCTCCTTGAACATTCTCTCCCTCTCCCCCACTCACACACTCTTGGTCTCTAAAATGAATAAAGAAAACTTGAAGAAAAAAGAAGTGTATATTATGGTGGCTTGTAAGAATTTATTAGTAATGGCGATGAGAAGATCGTGCTATTCGGTTTCCTAGGAGCTATTTGTTGGGATAATTAGCCAATCTCAAAGTTTCTAGAAGGGGTGACAGGCATCTCTTTCACCAAACTGCAAGCTCCCATACAGTGGGGGCTATGTTGCATTCTTCATGCCTGTCCTACACCAAGCAGTCAATAAGTTTGTTGAATAAATCAATGCAAAAACATGTTTTTACCCTACAACTTCTGATCCTTCCAGAAATTAAGCCGAGAGAGGCCACTTCTATTTGCACAGACATTTCTTTAAGAGAATTAAAAAGGATTCTCAGAAAACATCTCTGGGCGACTTCCTAGAAAAGAATTATTATGCACCACTTCAGCTCCCACGAAAGGAATGATCTACAGATAAGGAAATACAGACCCAAACTTTCCCTGAAAGTGAAAGGGATCTATTCGATAAACTTGGGTGAAGATCAAGCCAGATTCATCCTTCTTTAACCACTTTCTTTTGCTTTCTTATTGTTGACAGTGGACATTTTCCAGGCCCACAGCTGCACCCTCTACAGAAATGCATTCACGTTTCTCACATGGTTATGGATCTATTGATCTGGCCAGCAGAGGCTGGTGTGCGGTTTGTGCTCAGCAAATACCAAGTACATCTTTCAGACTTTACCAGGAAACCAAATGCCATCAGGAGCTTTGACTGTGCATATAACTGACCCTCAAGGGAATGAAGTAAAAAGGCAGAATGAGAATTTCTAGCTGAAGTTCACATCGTACACCTCTTCACCCTCACCCCATGTCATTATTTCTTCTGCTGGGTTCCTGTGTTGCTGGAGGGGAGGACAGTGGTGCTCATGCCTCTCAAAATGTGCTTACTTTTATTAAGGAAATTGTATGCCATTTAGTATCTTCATGTACACCTGTAAGGTTTTTGTTTTTTGTTTTTTCTAAATAGAGTTTCTTGTGGGTTTCTTTGCATTTTTAAAAGACTTGACTATTGGGGCACCTGAGTGGCTCAGTCAGTTAAGCATTCGCTTTTGGCTCACGTTGTGTTACCAGGGTCCTGGGATCGAGCCCTGCATTGGGCTCCCTGCTCAGTGGGGAGCCTGCTTCTCCCTCTCCCTCTGTCAGCTGCTCTGCCTACTTGTGCTCTCTGTCAAATAAATTAAATCTAAAAATAAATAAATAAAAGACAACTATCTACATAAATGTGTTGCACAATTAGACTGTTAATTAAGGTGGTGGTAGAGAGGGATGATAGTACAATGCCAACAGAGCTAAGTCAAGCTGGTTCCTTTTGGCAGACAGAAGGCTCTGATGCCTGGATGCTAAGGCTTTTACAGGTCCTGTTGTAATCTTGCCGCCAGGTGAATATTACAATAAAAAAAAAACCTTTAAAACTCTACTGTACGTACAAACATGCATTAATAAGCAGGAATTGAGAATCTTAAAAAGAATAGGCTATCTCCCCAAAGCAAAGGGCAGGGGAGAAATTCTTGAGAATCTAACCAGACTGGAAATGCTTGCAGGGCTCTATGGCCATTCACAATACCTGCCTAGTGAGCGCACATGCCCCATCTACACACCAAATAAAAAATACATTAGAAAAAAAAAAAAAAAAGGAAGCCAACCATGTCAATATGACAGAAAACTCCCTCTACCCTACAACTTGACCAATATAAAATTTTACAGGCCAAATATTACTAAATAATGTGATTCCGAAACCCATGTAACCCCTCTCTATGAGAAGATGAAAAAGTTAAAACTTGGTGAAATATGGCAGAGATGAAAAAGAGATTTTAAATGACAGACACATTAAGTAGGGAGCATTTCATCAAGTGGAATAACTAGATTAGGAATTAAAATACCTGTATTTAACTTTTTCAGTAGCAGGCCAAGTATTTATCCAAACAAAGCTAAGTGGAGGAATGGGCAGAACAGATAAAAATGCTTTTGAGTGGATACTGGGACCAGTTAGATCACTGGGGAGCATCAAGAATTATTCTCTGGGGTGGTCCTTAATAATATCATGTGAAGCACTGAGGTCTTCAGCACCTCAAGGCATGATTACTTATACATTTGAATAATTTTCCCTTTAGTCTTCTGAATTCGTAGCTGGGACCCTATAATAAAAGACTGATTAATGGAAGAGAAATAAACAGAAGTTTCTTAATGTATTACCTCATGGATATATGGGGACACCTGGGGGAGAATGACTAACTCCCCAAGGTGCCTTAGAATTCAAACCTAAGTATCATCTTAATCGGGGGTGGGGGGGCGGATCTGAGAGGTTCTTAGAGGACAGTAAATGATTTTTAGGAAAGATGAATGGCTAATTAGAAGAACAGATCGTAGGTATGATAGTCTGTCTGGATGTGGTGTGGACCTGACTTCTCTCTTGCGATAAAAGTATCTCTTCCCCTGTTGATGAAACTCTGAGGGAGGAGATTTATGACAAGTGATTTCTTTTTGGAGGATCTGTCAGAGAGATGACAGAGTTGAGAAAAAACTTGTGCCCGCATTTGCAGTTTTTCAAGTGCCTGCCGCACCGAATAATCCATATGCCAAAGTGGCATTTTAGGGGATGGCATATTCCATCATGTTCTACTTTAGTCCAGGCGGATTCAGTCAGTGTGTTACTCCGCATGCCTGTTAGTCTCCATCATACCTGAATTTCAGGGAAGGAGAAGCTCCCTGAGGGCAAAGGCCAGGGAAACTGGACTGAAGAGTCCAACGAGAAATAAATTCCTTCCTGATCCAGCTGACCACCCTTGGTGTTTATACCACCAGATTGTCCATACTCTGACTTGCTATTGACAGTTGATGTCCACGTTTGTGACTAAGCAGCAGTTATCTCACCCAGAACAAGAGCACAGAAACCACAAACTTAATAGCAGAGTTTCTGTTTTCTATATTCATCTGGATTTGAGCAAGCACAGTGGACCTGGCATCTAGATCAACTCTTCCTATCCCCAACTTCTCAATGAGCTATGGGACTGTCACCAAGTGTTGCCTCTTTTCATCTGTGGCCTTGGAAAATCGACTAGATTCTGAACTCAATTTTTCATGAAATATTCACAGCATTATCAATTCATTTTTCCCTGCTTCTGCCACCTATTTAAGTATAGGATCTTCCCCTTATCTTATGGATCCAGTGGCAGAAAATTATACATGCACAGTCCCATGTAGCTTGTGGCCATGTATAGTTTAGGTAATTTTATAGCAACACTCAGGTGCAGTAAAGGAGAGTGTGTAGTCAATGCTGAATGTGTTGTCAACTAGAACAAAAAAGAAATTAATTGCTCTAGGAATACATACTGCCTTAGAAAACATCACCAATTTTTTTTTTTAAAGTAACTTAACAGTGTTTTAACATTAGGGATCCTGGAACAAACTCAAACTTCAGAATTCATTAGAAATTGATCTTTTATGTTCGACTAGAGAAGAATGATTTGATTATCAGATAATGTAGTACAGTCATGATCAATTTATTATCTCTCACCAGATCTTTTTTCTTCCAACTTTCCTAATTTTAAAATTCATAGACATTTCAAGAGCAGGAAAATACATCTGTTTCTTATTCATTTACATTTCATTTGTTGTGATGTTTAATACAAGCTATTAGAAGTTCCAGAAGCTTTTGGCTTTTATGGAAGACATTAACTTTTCTTTTTTCCTTTTGAATAAGGCTGGACTACATAACCAAGAATAAAAACAAACCAGATCTCCAAAGCTGCTAGTTTAGTTTGAAATACATACCCAAAGCTTCAAGTGGATGTGCAGAGTTGGCCCAGTGCGTCTCCCGGCCTTGCAGTTAAGGACCTCAAGAGGTATTATTTTCCAGCCCACACTTACGCTGCAATATTTATTTATTTTTAATGTGAAGAGGTTTCAATGAACCCTGTGATTTTATTGCACAGTGGCAATCTTTTCAAGAGAAAGTTTGAAAACTCAAATAGACCTCAGAGCTGTTTTAGAAAATGACTTCTCGAACCAGTTTAGAAATAAATCAACCCAAACCTTGCAAAAAGTCTAAGTGCTACTTCTTTTCAGTGCATTCATTTATGTAAAATGGATAGAACAATGCTAACAGAACAACCACCACCACAAAAATCCAAAAAAACAAAAAACCCAAAAGTGTACTTTTTGTTGATTCAGACCAAGGAGACTCATCTCTAGAACTGGAAAACCAAAGGCAAACCGGTAATCCATCACTTTACTAATTTCTTAAGGCCATTACCTTATCTTTTAGTCTTTTCCCCCTGAGCCACCAATTGATTTACATGAGGTATAGACATTCTCCTATTCCCTAATAGTCTTTTAAATTAGTTTACTGCCTATTCATGAACCTCTCATTTGAAGTATGAAGAACGGACAGACAGAGGACTATTCATCTCCTAAAACTAAGTGGATGTGAACTCAGAGTGAAGTTGGAAGGAACACCGAGTGGCAATAACAAAGTTGTAGCACAGTCAAGCCACGTGAGGAATCATGTTAATGACACAGCTGGTAGAAGGCTGGGGGAGACGACCGGACACTAACGGAGGTTGGGAGGAGATGATGACATTCTAGCTCCTACAGGTAGGAGCCCTTGCTCTGTGCCAGGCACTACTCCATGCGCTTCACATACATCAACTTACATCATCTTTACAACAATCCTGTGAAGTGACTACTGCCCCCCCCCTTTTTTTTCCAACAGAGGAATGAATTTAAGTGCAGAGAGGTTCAATACTATATCCAAGGTGACACAGCCGACCAGCGGTGGAGCTGGGATTAAAAGCCTAGCAGTCTGGCTCAAAGCTCTATGCACGTAACCACTGGGCTAGGACGCCTCTCATTTGCTACAGGAGAGAGATTTAAGCCAAGAGGACTTAGATTTGCCATGTACAGAGTTCAGTTTTCTACATGCCTGGAGGGGAAAAAACAAAAAAAACAAAAAAACCAAAGGCCAACCCAGTTTCCTGTGATCTGTTTCTTTAGTGTTCTCTCACCACAAATCATCTTTTACTAATGAGTAAGCTAGGAAAGTTTCTTTAGCCAGTCAAAAACGGAAAGAATATTGAATTCCCAAACTTGGATGTCACCATAAATAGCATAAAAAGCTTAGGAAATACCAAGCTAGATTTTACAATCCAAACAAAACATTATTCCCCAACAGCAGCCACAAGATAATAAAGCTTTACAATCAAGGTGCCATAAAATAAAGACTCCCCAAAAGATGCCTGTGAGAATAGTGACCGCCCTTCCCCACCAGTACAACTTCGTGAGAAATCAAGTCCTTGAAACAACTGTATTTGTGCATGGTAGGAAACAGGGAAGTTGGCTTCTTGCTTTTGATGGGGCTTCTTTTTTTAGTGTACTAAAAAACAATCTCAATTTGGGGGGAAGGTCTTAAGAACTTTCATGTAGGTCTCGGTGTACCTTCCATCTAGGGGATGGAATGTAACTCCTCTTTCAGGAACAGAAATGCTTCCGTCTTGTTGGTCTCCCTCCATCTATCCTTATGAAGAAAAGGGCTGAGAAGGAACCAAGCCATACCTTTAACTGTCACCTCTTGCCTCAACCAACATCAGCTCATCTTGGAACATTTCTAGAAATATTATGATCATGCTTGGTTTTGTTTTTTGGTTCAGTGAAAACAGCTAATATATATCTGCTTTAAAGAAATGTCCCAGTGCGGGGCCCTAGGTAAAAATGCAGCACCTGGTGGGGACATTTGGTTATTCTGTGGCTAAATGATTTGGCATTGTGGAATCCAAACAGTCCACACCTCCATTTCCTATCTGCAGTTGGCAGCCCACACCACCACGCCCACTTCCCCAGGTGAACACCTGCAAAGGCCATCACTTAGATTCTTCTGGCTCACACTTACTTTCCTAGAGTGAAGTACACTATGAATTTCAAGGGTGATAAAACAGCAGTTTACCAAGATTTTTTGGACTGTTACTGCACTGCTACCTGGATGCCCTAAGCTGCAGAATGTACTTAAGACAACATTCACTACAGTGAGCTTGATTCCTACAATCTAACGCTCAGGGAGCTAGCGAACTCTTGGTGACATAGCATAGAACAATTCTATCACAGCTCTCAGCTTGAAAAGAATAAATTGAAATGCCTAAGATATATTCTATTAGTATTCATGCATTATGTATTGTTTTTAAGATCACTCATCCAAGTAGCCATTTGGTCTCTTTTGGAATATGCAGTATGATATTTTATACAATTCCATGAAAATGTTCATTATTCTTAAGTCACCAATCTTAAAAAACATTTTACTTAAGACTTAAGGATAGCGAAGCCTGTGGTTTGTATTCAAAGACGCCCCCTCCCTTTTTTTTTTTTTTTTTAAAGGAGAAGCCATGCATTATCCTTCCATAAGTTAACACCTGTTTCCCTTTTTAAAAACAAATGCATTCACGCCTGGCTCCCATTTGTGGAATTATTCAACTACCTTTTGACAAGAATAGTTGGAAAAGTTAATATTCTTTTCCTTGAGATTGTAGTGGAATAACAAAAAAAATTCAACAAAGACATCTGTAATCACAGGAGAGAGGAAATCGAGCATTATGGCACGTAGCCAGTACTCACTGAATGAAGGAATAGATGCACAGATGAATAAACGAAGCTGTTTTCAGCACTTTCAGTGGGATGTGGTAAAAGCCTCAGAGAGGACAGGTCCAACTTTCCTGAAAGAAACATCCTTGAGTTAGTTGTGAAGTAGATGATGGGTCAAAGTGAGAGGAAGTTCAACTGCCCTTAGCAACACAACCTCTGAAAAGTTACGGCTGAGGTGCCTCTCTCACTGTTCCTCATCTGTACAATGGGCATAAGACCTCAGAAATTTATCAGAGTCAGGTAAGCTCACAGGCTAAAAGCATCTAACAGGAACAAGCACACAGAAGGTGGCCAATCAAATGAGTTCCCTCCACACTGGGCTTTTCCTTCCCCAGCAAGGAACACAAGGAAGGCAAGATGCATGCCCGCAGCTCACGGACCAGAGGACGGTGAAGTCAGGAAACATCAGCTCACTTAAAAAGCCCAGGCTCCCATAGTTTTACCATAGGCAATGCATTTATTTTCCCTTCAGTTTAATAGAAATTAATAACTAAACCATCAAGTTAGATCTCCTCGAAGTCCCAGAAAAAAAGAAAAAAAAGCATTATGTTGATTTGATGTAACTTATAAACTGTTTCTGGATTTTGTTAATTTCTCCTTCCATGGCACAGCAAGAAGAATGGAGTAATTATTCCCTATTTCTTTCTTTCTTATTATGGTAATTACATGCAGGCACAGAAAGGCAATCTGGGCAGCGTTCATGCGTCCTGTTCAGCACAAAAATCCTTTTCCAGTTGCCAGTACTCACAATGGTGTTTCTACTCCAGCCAGGCTTTCAATGTTTAGTTTTTTAGGGTGTGATCTACATACCCATGTGATGAAGGGATGCTGGGGGGGGGGTGCTGATGTGGGGAAGGAGAGAAGGATGGGAAGTGGGGTGCAGATTCCTGGTATATCACAAATTTGATCAGATGAGCTGAGAAGAAGGAACATGCTTAAGTAAAATCTTTCCCAGCTCCCTCATTTTACCTGTGAGGAAACAGAGGCCTTGAGAGGTAGAAGGACTTGCTAGTGGCCCACAGCTCATTACTGGAAAGAGGGCACACCAGAACCTAGGTTTCTTAAGTGCCAGTCCAGTGCTTCGCCCAGCTTGCCTCTTCATGGCTAACCTGCCTGAGTTACAGGCATCATTCGACACGGTGGCACCTGAGTTTAAAGTCAGGTGTGCTTCAAGGAGTGCCAAGCACTTCACAGATGGTACCAACCTTCACCATCATCAGCATAGGCCTGCCCTGATCATGTCTCCCTTGGCACAGAAGCATCTGATATGCCCCATGTTCCACTCTCTTGCCCCGTGGTTTATTCTTCACACATCAAGTGATTCTTGAAAATTCAACTCTGATCATTTCACTTACCTGCTCCAAATTAAGCTCTTTCCCATCACTCTTAGGGGAAACAAAAACAAAACAAGCTCTTACCACAGCTTACAATGCCTTGCATTATGGAAACCTTGGCTTCCTCCCTGAGCTTGCCAACTGCCAAAGTTGAAATTTAGTAATTTTGCCTGTTTATAGCTTCTCTAATGTGCCAAATATGTTCATGCCTCAACTTTGAGAAACTGCATTATTAAAAATAGGATGGCTATTCAAATAGAGGGGGTAAAAATTAAAGAAAAAAAATCAAGAAAATAGCATTACCTTCACAATGTCTTAAAACACAGAATGAAACTACAGTGAAAACAAATTAGCATCATTAGAGCTGGTGATTAATTGCATGTGAGGGATAAAGCAAAGAAAGAATCAAAGGCCGATCTCGGGATATTAATGTGGTCACCTGTGGTGGTGGTCACATTCAATTTACTTACTTGGGACCAGCTAAGTTGAAAAGGAGCTAAGAGCACTCCCAGTCTAAGGAATGATAGGTTACCACACAAAAGCGTAAATACTGGGGAAAATAGGAATCTATTTGCAAGTAGATAAGCAATTATCAACATTATTAACTAAAGCTGCCTTTGTTAGGATTCATCAACAGGATTCAAATATCAAACATGTTTTTATTTTGCTGAACATAATTAAGTTACACTAAATTTTAAAACACAGTAACAAAGGCGAGGAGATTCTGCCTCAGAAATTTTTCCACTAACAGCACTGGGGCTAAGCTCTTGTTGATTTCTGGCAATTGAAAGATTCTGAAGATATAATTAACTACTCTTTGCTTCACTATTGATATAAGGGCAGAAATTAGCACCAAAATGAGCCACATTCCCATCATGTGTCATGGTTTTGATTAAGCAATGGCTGGAAAAATGTTTATTAAAGCCCAGATTTGTCATTTAGGCACTTTTTGGAGGATCTGCAACTTGTGTGTGCTTTGATTTTCAACAAAGTAAAAATTGGATCTTGCAACTAAGAGTATTAACAAGAAAATGTCACTTTCTACCAACTGGAAAAGCACCAGTCCAAAAGACCTAGCTGATAACTGGAAAGAGAAGCCATCAACTATTGTCATCGTTCTCATTCTTCTTTGGGGGGTTGGGGCAAAGGCAGAGTTGGGTGGGAAGGTCTTGCTGGGCCTTCCTCTAGACTTTCCCTACAACAACTTAATCATTTTTTGGTTTTTTTCCCCCCTCCTTTGGCCATAGCAACATCTAACAGACCGGGTTTTCCTCAGTGTGTCTACCATTTCCCTCCATCCTTTCCCCCACCACCCACCTCCACCACCAGACCAGAAGGAAAAAGTCCCATCTAAAAAGATAAAGTTGCATTTTTTTAATTTAGTGGGGTTTTTCTAATAAGATGGACGTTACCAAAAGTAAAATGTAAATATCTTAAATATAAGCCTTTCTGAACTTTTCTGTATGTGTCCACACCTGTAGCCGATACCCAGGTCAAGATATAAAATCCATTTATCATCCCGGAATGTGTCCTCTTGCTGTTCCCCTTAATAAACCCCTACCCTTGTGGTAACCCCTATTCTAACCTCTGGCACCAGAGACTGGCTTTGCCTCTTCCTGCAATGCTTATGGAAGAGATCACAGAGTATGCTGTCTTTTATATCTGCCTCGTTTGCTGAATCGAATGTTTTTAAGATGCATCCAAGTTGCTGCATATATCTGAATTTCCTTCTGTTACTGCTGTTTTATAATTCATTGTAGATTTAAAGCACAATTTGTCTTTCCATTTTTCTGTGCTAAGCATTTGTGTTATTTCAGTTCTGTGAATAAAGCTGCTTTAGAAGTTTTGGTGTAGGTCTTTTTGGGAATATGCATTATTTTCTTGAGGACTACAACCGCCTAGGCTGATTTTTTTCCATACGGACATCTGTATTAGTTTCCTATTGCTTGTGTAACAATACCACAAACTTAACGGTTTAAAACAACGCAAACTTTTCTTATAATTCTGGTGACCACAAGTCTAAATGGGGCTTTACTAGGTAAAAATCAAGGTGTTAACAGGACTGTGATTTTTCTAGAGGTTCCAGGGTAGAAACCATTCCCTTACCTTTTCCAGCAGCTGGAGTCTTTCCATATTCCTGTGCTTATGATATTCTCCCGTTTTCAAAGCCAGCAGCATGAAACTGAGGATTTCTCAGGCTGTGTCTCCCCGGTTCTGCCCCTCTTGCCTTCCTCTTCCAGCTCTAAAAACGCTTGTGATTACATTGGGTCCACCTGGAAAATCCAGGTTAATCTCCTGTCAGCTGATTAGCAACTTTAATTCCATCCAGAATTGTGCTTTGCCATGTAAAGTAACATATTCACAGGTTTAGGAAATATTATCATTTCAAAATCTTCAATATAGATTTCATTAATGAGCTAGTTTACTTTTTTTTTTTTTTTTTTTTTTTTTTTTTTTTTTGGTACTATGTCTTTGAAATCAGTGCATGTCCTACACTTAGAGCACATCTCAATTTGGACTAGCCACATTTCAAGTGTTTAGAAGCTACACGTCCCTTAGTGGCTATAGTGTTAGTAAAGTTCTAGAAGCTTGCAGTTTCACTTTTGAATTAAGGTCTTTGACCCACCTCAAAATTAGTTTTGTGTATGTTGTGAAAGACAGGTCAAGGTTTATTTTTTAACATATTTACCCAGTTGCTCCGACACATTTTATCGAAACGACTTTCCTTTCCTCATTGAATTGTTGGCTCCTTTCTTGAAAAGCAAGTAATTTGTATATGCTGTATCCTCTATTCAGCTCCTTTGATCTATTTATCTATCCTTATGCCAGTATAAGCTCATCTTTAATGACTTCAGATTAGAATAATTCTTAAAAGCTGGTAGGGTAAGTCCTCCAATTTTATTCTTCAGGTTTGCCTTGCCTGACTTATGTCTTTCGTATTTTCATAGATACTTTAGAAGCAGCTTGTCAATTTTTTCTCAGGTTTTCATTGTCAGGAAACTTTGGCCTTTGAACTCTGATAATCAGCAATTTATTATTGTTATTAATTAGAAATACAAATTAATTTTCTTTAACTCCAAATGTCTAACACTAAGTACAGAGCTACTTTAGAGAAAAGGGTGCAAGTTGCACCCCTCCACTAGTCAAAAAGGTATGTGGCAACAGGACTCAAAGGCTGTCTGTGATTGATCCTTTGGCACCAAAACAAGCAAGAGTGAGGATAGAGAAGACATTCAAAGGAAGGCAGATGTATACTTGATTACATAGAACTTTCGATATAGTCTTAAGAGACTTATATATACATATATATGTGTGTGTATCACCAATAAATTTAATTCATTTTATGACCACAGACTCTAAATTTTGAGAGGTGGATAAAACGAAGCGTACAAAAGTAAATTACATAATTTGTTGTCACGGACTATAAGAGAAAGAACTGAAAGTAGTTCCTACAGTGTGATTAGCTATTGCAGTAAAACCTAGTTTATTCTCCATTCTGTTAAATAATACTTTTTAATTCACTAATACCCCTATATATTTAGAGAATAATGATGATTCAAAATCCTAAAAGTGAACTTGAGAGACAAGAGGATTTTTTCACATGTATATCCATTTACTCAACACGTATTAAATATCTCTAAGGGTCAGGCACTTTGTTTGGCTGACTTTCTTTTGAGGAACTGGACAGCACAGAAAGATTCTTGTTAATCCAATGTCAAACATTTGAATTTACTTTCCTTGAAAATTGTTCATCCAAGTATGCTATACATGTCAGTACTTTGTTCTCCAGATTCCTCTAGTAACTGTTTGGGTCAGATTATACACCAGAATAATCTCTCTGGGGGGAGAAGGACTTGACAAAAATTTGTAGAGACTTTGACTCTGTACCTTCAGAAGGCAAGAGCTGAGAATGAGAGGGGGAAAATCATCTCCCTCTTCTACTTTCTGGTTTTGGCTTAGTTCCAAATCCAAAGGCCAGCCCTGAATGCAATCCTGGGAGGGAATGTGATTCTCCAAGAAAATGTTTCTCAAAACTGTATATGCCTATGAATCACCAGGGATATTTCTCTAAAAAATTCTTTTCTTGTCTCACTCCCAGAAATTCTGACTCATAAATCTGGCATGGGGCCTGGAAATACGTATTTTTTTAAGATTTTTATTTATTTATTTTAGAGAGATGGGAGGAAGAGGGAAAGAGAGAATCTCAAGCAGACTCTGCACAGAGCACAGAGCCCTACGCGGGGCTCGATCTCATGACCTGGAGATCACAACCTGAGCGGAAACCAAGAGTCAAATGCTTAACCAACTGCACCACCCAGAGCCTCAAAAATATGTATTTTTAATAAATGTTGTTTACGATTCTTTCCCTCGAATTATAAGTCTTCATTGGGTATTGACTATGAGCAAGACACAGAAGGAACTGGGCAAGGCCTGTGGGACCACTAGAGTCTTATCAGGTCCTTCCTGTAATGGAGCTTGTTTTTAGGAGAGGAGACTGGGTAGAGGCAAAAGAGGATGGACACAACTCTCATTGTGTTGAGACCCCTTGCTGAACCTAGCTAGAACCAAGGGGCTAGGGCAGGCAGTGAGGGCTGAATTCCCAGGATTCCCAGGAAGGGGATGGGATGAGCTTGGAGGGGCAGAGGAGGTGGGAGAGGATGTCCTGCAAGGGATGGGTTTAGAACTGGCTCCACACAGAGGCCGGTTCTGGGACAGAAATAATGGACCATCAGGTGAAACTTTACAGATTCTTTCCCCCTTCTGCTTTCTCCACGATTTCCTTTCCCAGCCACAGAACACTCAGGAATGACTCACTGTGCCCCATTGCTTGGTGACAAGGTATGGAAGTATACAGGGTCAGTTGTGATGAGTTAGGACATCCAGGACCTAGAAGTAGCCACCCCATCACCTACACTACAGCTGAGCCTTTACAGCCAGGTTGTCTGGATTATATCTGAATGGGGCTGGAAGAAAGGGCAATTTACAATTGTTGAAGATGCCACAGAGATCAAAAAGATATATAATAATCCTGAAGTCCAATTTCCACCTGAGTGGAGAACTGAGAGAATCAGTCCAGCAGTTTATTAAGCCAGAAGGGGAGAAGTTGAGGAATGGCCAATGCAAGAAGGTATAGTATAGCTGTGTCAGAATTTTAGCATGGCATTAATAATGTATGGTTTCTTTTCCTTTGCTGGGCTCAGTTCATATTCTTAAAAATTGTAAAACAAATCAATTAAAGGTAGAAGCTTACAAGGAAAAGTCTTGGTCCTACTATTGCAAGGAATTTCAGTTTGGTATGAAGATACAGTATCTAGAGCCACAATACCTAAAACACTTCAGCTGAGAGGTAGTGGTCCAGAACTACCATGTATACCAAGGATTTGTAAACCAGAGCAGGAGAATTGTCCAAAACGCAGCTGGGAATTGATGACAAAGACTCTAGGATCTTGTGGTAATCAGAGTTGTAGTCTATCACTACTGAAGTCATCTCTTTTCAGAGAGTAAGAGCACAGACCACAGTGAATTTTCAGGAGCATGTTAAAGATATCAAAGGGATTTCTGCAGTGGACACATTTTCAAAACATACCCAAACATAGGAACAGGAAATTAGTGTTCTTAAGGGAACTGAGATCAAAGGTGATGTCTAAACCATAGTAATAGGCCAGAATTCCAGCTTGCAGAACAAGTTTTCAAGGTCAAAGCTGGGTCTCTGAGCTCCAAGCTGGAACTCTGTAAATACCTCTGGCTCTAGGTCAGATTTTGACCTAGAGACAGGGAGATGGTCAACTGGTAAGTGATCAAAACCAAAGACAAGAAACCAGGGTGGGCCTGTCAAAGGATCCTTTTCTCCAACTTGGAACTGACTTTTTAAGAATAAATATCTGATTAGTTGACCTAAACATTAATCAATTTTATCAGAACATCTTTGCTTCATACCACTAAGGCTTTGATCTTGACAGTACTTCCCAACGGTCTAAGTTTCAAAAGGGGCCATTTATTTAAGGGTGATTTTTCTGATGAAAGACCTTCAAATTTATGATGAGATATTGGGTACTACATATCATTTTACTTGTAACAAGCCTGACAATAACATTTAGTTCATCATTTTTAGCTCTGATGTCTTAAGGTCCACAGAGAAGATGGTAAAAATTTCCGCAAATGAGAACAAAAGATGTGTTGATTGACCTCAGAAGCTTGTGCCGCTCTACTCCCTTATTACATTTGAGAATAGTAATAATAATAATCTGTGATATTATGTCAAGCTCTCTCAAGAATGGAGTTCTTTGCAAGAAGAGACTTGGTCACATTTTGCCTTCTCTGGTTCTAACAGCATGCCTGACCAAAGTAGTTATGCAAGAACTTTTGTCAAACGGGGTGCCTGGGGGGCTCAGTCAGTTGAGCGCCCAACTCTTGATTTTCGGCTCTGGTCATGATTCCTGGGTCTTGGAAATGAGCCATGTGGTGGTGGCAGGCTCCGCACTCAGTGGGGAGTCTGCTTGAGATTTTCTTTCCCTCTGTCCCTCCCCACCACACTTGTACTCTCTCTCTTTCTCTCTCTCTCAAATCAATAAATAAATCTTGAGGATTCTATCTCTCCCTGTCCCTCTGCTCCTCCCCACACATGCTCTCTCTCAAAAAGATAATAAATCAAAAAAAAAAAAAAAATCTCTCTCTCCCTCTGCCCCTCCCTGTGCATGCCAGGAAGGAAGGAAGGAAGGAAGGAAGGATGGAAGGAAGGAAGGAAGGAAGGAAGGAAAAGAAAGAAAGGAAGGAAGAAAGGGAAAGAAAGAAAGAAAGAAAGAAAGAAAGAAAGAAAGAAAGAAAGAAAGAAAGAAAGAAAGAAAGAAAAGAAAGAAATTTTGTCAAATGAATAACTGAATAATTAAATATTCATTTTTCTTTAATTTTTCTAAAGAACTGTAGTATATTATTGAAAGAAAAAATAGACCATGAACTTATGTTTTCTTTAGGCATTTCATTGCCTTTGAATACTTTTTTACTCACTGTATCCTTTCTTATCACCAAGGACTCCAGGAGAAATACCATTGTTTGGAGAATAGCCAAGAAACAACGTTATTTCTCCTCAAAGGAAGAGACTTCTTTAAATCTGCAGGAATTTTGTTCTGGATCTTTGATGTGAAAATTTTATCATCTATTTCTGGGAAAGCTTGCTATGTTATATAAGAATATAAAGAAAGAAATGAAGAGAGTCTACCAGTCTCAACTTTTGCAATCTACAGATTTCAGCTTCAAAGCAAAAACGACAGATTAATTTCTCAAGTCTTGAATTTTACTTGGAAGGAAAACAACATTCAGATCTGATTTGCATCTTATGGCTCAGTTTTATAAATGGCAAATCTGCAAGCCTGTGCGCAGAACTCCGTCTGGGTCTGGCATCTGTGCTCAGGCGCTGAACCCTAAAAGTGGGGATGAGCTTTCTACCTAGATCTGCGTTTTGAAAGATGTCACTCTGCAATGTGTTACTGCCTGCTAGTGTGTGAACAACACCCCAGCCAGAACCCTGTAATTCTTTGTCATCTGAGACAATTCCCCCTCTGGGAATTACAGTCTTTGTCATGCCAGTCTCTCTTCTGCATAAGGTCATAGCTCAGAATGACCCACCTCTCCCCTAACAACTCCTTATTCGTTCCTTTCTTTAGCATCAGGCAGCTATGCTAGTCTTCATCTCACTGAACTTCATTTTTGAATTCCCTTATCCTTCCTTCCCTGAGCCTAAGTGTGAGCAAAGTGGATATTAGGTAACATTGACAGGTGAGAAACCGTGCTATCATCTGCCTCAAGAATTATACCATTTCACAATCTGAAAGGTTAAGATTTGGGAAACCAATCATTCCAAGTGACATCTTATGTAAAAGACACATCTAATTTTATCGTGTTGTTAAATCTTTATGCAGATGATTAAGTTTGTGAATTTTTCCACTGCAGCACAGACACATTATAACCAGCCCCTGCCATCCAAGCCTCTTCAAATTATATATATTTCATATAGTATGTGCATTTCACACACACACACACACACACACACACACACACAGAGAGAGAGAGAGAGAGAGAGAGAGAGAAAGAGAGAGAGAGACAGAGAGTGTCATTACTTAGATATTTTATCCTTTCTTGGTAGACATTTAATCCTGCAAGTCCTATTATTTCTGCTTTAGGATGGACAAGTCGGGGTTAAGTCTATCCCTAAAACAAGTCATAGACATCTTTTTTACTTCTTTTCATCACTCTAAAAATCCAAGGAAAGTAAATTGATTTAAGAGAAAAAGAGGAAAATTTCCTTGGAAAAAAATTAGATATTTTTGTGGTTTTAGGTTGACAGTTCTAACCTAATTCAGCCTTCAAAAAACTCAATGGGGTTGGTAGGTAAACCACAGGTATAATTACACACCAATTTCCAAATTTAGAAAGCGTGTCACATGGGAAAACTTATGGGGACATTAAGGAAACTGTTAGGGCAGCAGGTAGTTTTAGAGTTGGGATGAAAATTGTTTCTTTATTTTCACTGTTGGGTCCTTTGGCTAAAAAAGTATTCTCAAAAGCTACTCAGATGACTCCTTGCATCAGAGTAACCCGGGCGCTTTTAAGAGTCAGATTTCCATAGCTAACCCCAAGAGATATTTATTCAGAACATCATTTGTGGGGCCAAGAAGTCTGTAGTTTAAAAACTTCCCAGATGACTCTAACATACATCTAGATTTGGGAACCAGTAGGCAGAAACTTGTTTGATCTGTTCATGAAACCCTACAAGAGAAGACCCTACCTTGTAAATGACAACTATAGATCAGGCATCCTGAGACTTTAGCAAAAGGTAGATGATATAGGTTGGTCCCAGCATCTCAATGAACAGAAGCCCCAAGGAATGGCTTTGTTAGGGAGGGGAGTTGACTTAGCTCCTAATAATCTCCACTTAGTCAAAGAAACATACCGTCTAAGTAAAAACATATTCTTCTTATGAAAAAGAACCACAAAGAACCACTTTCCAGACCAGTGGCCCCTCCAACTCAGCCATTTATGGGGAGTCCCATGGTTCATCAATTTATGTACTGAAATTCTGAAGCTGTTACAAACATCCATTCTATATTTTTACTACAGAGTAAACAAATTAGAGGAATTTTGACGATTGAGAAACCTATTGGAAAGGTAGCGAAGGCTTCACTCAGAATATAATTACTCAATGTATACTTGAAAATATTGATTCTTCTCCAGCTGTTAAGCACATTATGTCCACTAGATAAAGTCTGTTAACTGAATTTCTTCAATCTTCTATAACCTTAATAATTGTCTGTTGAATCTATTATTTCTAAGCCATATGTCTAAAATCGCCCACTATGGTGGAGATTTGTTCATTTTCCTTTGCAATAATCTCAAATTTTGCCTTATATATCTTGAGGATAGGTTGTTCAGTGTACATATATCCAAGAATATTATGCTTCCTTGGCAACTTGTTTCATTTATGATTATGTAACAAGCCTCTCTACCCTTGATAATGTTTCTTCCTTAAAGTCTATCTTGATATTAGTATTTCTTAGTAATTGTCTGGTATGTCTTTTATTTCTTTCTCTACTTTCAATTTTTCTTTCTCATATTTTAAATCTGTATTTTATAAGTAGTTTGTGGCTGAAACTTTTACAATCAGTTTAACTAGTGATTTGAATTCACTCATGATTATTATAGTTACTGATATAATTACTTTCATTTATTTTGTGCCTTTGGTTTTCTTTGCTTTTTTCTCTTTTCCTGCCTTTGACTAAACTGATCAGGTTTTCTCTGTCATTCTTTTTTCTCTCCACTAGCTTTTCATTATACAGCCCATTTCTATTCTTTTAGCGGTTCCATACATACTTCACTTCAGAAAGTTTAAAAAGTACTATCTTTCTTATGTCCTAAGATCAGCAAATATTTTTTTTTTTCTTTAGAAAGAGAGTCAAGTTTCTCTCTGGAAAAATAAACTGAGCAAACTATTGAATTTTCTGAAAACTTGAAGTCACACTATAGTGATCTAGACAATAGTACTTCAGAATTGAGTCATTTCTGTGCCTTCGTTTTATGGGGATAGAGAATGGGAGATATCTGGGGCACCTCCTAGGGAGGGAGGAAGACATTAAGAGCTCAAAGTTTCAGCAAATCTACATACGGGGCTCACACACCCCTCTGGTTGGATCTTCCTCTCCCTCCCATATGCCAGGAGGGGGCACACATAACTCTCCAGACTTCCCACGTATTCGTTGGACCCCTGTGAGACAGGGGCAGATGGAGGTCCCAGTGTGGACAGATTTCTTTGATTTCTTTGTGATTTCTTTGAGGTATGGACATACTCTTTCCTTGGGAAGTTGGACTGTTCTTCACAAAGTCTCCAGTAAACTCTCCCTCCCTACTGAGTAGTTGGACTTGCTGTTCTCTTTAGAAATTCCTGTTAATTCCAAGTCCTCTGTTTCCTGGTTCTCCTCCAACTCTTCATTAGCTTCTTGTTCAGTTTCTGTTCTGGCTGCTCCTGCCCTACAGATGGGCCCATCAGTCTGTCCAGCCCCAGGGGCAGCAGTATATTGACATCCCTGCTGTCTCTGCAGCAGCAGATTCTGTACAGAGCCGTCATGCTCTCCGGCCAGGCATTCCGTTCCCATGGAGCACTGACCCCCAAGGATCCTAACCAGATACTGGATTCTGGCAGCTGGCTATCTCTGTGAGGTCAAGACAGTGATGAAGGAAGAAGTCAGAGTCAGGATGTGGGATCGGGTTCAGGGTAATTATACAGACTTAATCGTTTGTTAGGATGCCTTCCACTGCAGGAATCAGAAAACCTAGCTAAAACTGGCAACAGCAAGAATGGTATTTATTGATTCATGGGCTCAAAAAGTCTCAGATGGGGCTATTTTCAAGCGATACTCAATCTAGCAGTTTAAAATAATAACAGGTACTCAGGGTTTTTTTTTTTTTCTTCCTCTTTTCCAGCTCCCAATTCTCTTGTATTATTTTATGTAGACAGGACCTCACCTTATGGTCCTGAGAATGCTGCCAATAGCTCCCTGAGCTATTTCTTTATTGTTTGTGTCTGCAGTGGAAAAAGATTATCCTTGACTCAGCATTTCAAGGAAACGTTCTGGGACAGTTGAGGTCACCTGCCCAGTATTGGTTCAGTCACTACAACCTAAGAAAGAACGCTCTCATTGGTTTAGTCTATCAGATGACGCTCCTCTGGAGCAGAAGTGCACTCAGCTTCTTGGAGCTACCTGGATCCACATTTCAAGAATCAAGAGACGCTGGACAAGAAGTCGGTCCTGATAGGGGCAGCCAAATGTCCACTGTGTTCAGATATACTTGACTTAGCAGCTGTGCAACCTGACAATCCCTCTCCTTTTTATTTCTGATTTTTTACCTCAACCAGGCAGACCTCTTTGTGGTTTCTGTAAAAAACTTATCAGCATGACTCCAGGCTTTTCAGTCAATGTTTTTTACTCCCTGGCTCTTTCCTATACCCACTTCTTCAGAAAAAGGAGTCACATCAGAAATAACACAAGATTCCATTAAATTTATAGACTTTCTCATTGTCTAGGAGGCACTATTCTGATCAAAGAGTCTTAGTGGGCAAATATATGTGCATATATGTCACTGTCTGTGGGGCCCCTGGGTGGCTCAGTCAGTTAAGAGTCTTCCTTCGGCTCAGGTCATGATCTCAGGGTCCTGGGATGGAGTCCAGTGTGGGCCTCCCTGCTCAGTGGGGAGACTGCTTCTCCCTCTACCCCTCCCCCGTCCATGCTTTCTCTTCCTCTTTTTCTCTCTCAAATAAGTAAAATCTTTTTTTTTTTAAGATTTTATTTATTTACGTGACAGAGAGACAGCCAGCGAGAGAGGGAACACAAGCAGGGGGAGTGGGAGAGGAAGAGGCAGGCTCCCAGCGGAGGAGCCCGATGTGGGACTCGATCCCAGAACGCCTGGATCACGCCCTGAGCCGAAGGCAGCCGCCTAACGACTGCGCTACCCAGGCGCCCCAATAAAATCTTAAAGAATAAGTCACTATCTGGGATTTAAGGAATAAGATGTCATCTCTGTTTTGTTCAGAATATTTCTGTTTTAGAGAAAACAACTTTACTGTTATTATAGCCATGGGTATGCTTAATAGTAACCATTAAAACAAAATGTTAAGTTTCAAATCAGCTAGTAGCCTGTACTTCTCAGTTAGAGGTTTATAATTTCCTGGGTATTCTATATTCTGGATCCATAATATCCAGGAACATTCACTCTATAGTTGTACTATCTTTATGGAAAATAGTGTATCTTTAACAGAGAGAAGGGGAAAGGGAAACTTTCCACTCACTCCCACATAGGTCTTAACTCTCAGAAGAAAGAGCCACATACTTATCTCATAGATCTTAACTCTCAGAAGAAAGAGCCACATACTTATCTCATACAAACTGGTGAATCTTGCTAGAGTCATTTCATATAAAATCAGATTAAATTTAGTTACCATGCAGACCAGAATGCTGCTATCAGAACAAAATACTTCCTGATCACTATTTGACTTTCCCCCCATGGATACAGTGAACTAGACTCTATACTGCATAAAACTACCTCATGTTAAAAAGTAGCCATGTCATGGTACCAATCGCCGAGGCACAGATGTACAGAGTGGGCGTGGGTCAAGGAAAACACTAAAACCCTGCAGTCTGGACAATGGTTACTCAATAAATCTGAGAGTCCTTTCCTCTACCCATTCATTTTCCAACATGTGTCAAAATCCATTTGAGAAGGAAGCATGACCATGTGTATGAAGACAGACAGATGGGTGTAAAGCTGGCCACCATTCACTGGCCTGAGTTTAGCAATGCCTCACATGGTCACGGTTTCCAAGCACACTTGTATGTCAGCGGAGGCTACCTGAGGAAGAGCCCAGCTCCTGAAGTATTTGAGACAAATCTGTGTCCTCCACACAGCTCCGGCTCAGCCTTCCCACCTTATAAATCCTGAGTCCGTGTCAGCACAGAAGCCCAGCTTCCTGCTGCACAAAGCCCTGGTGACCCCAGGACTCACCAGCTCTCTGTCTCGCCCTGGCAGTGAAGGCTGCCGGGTCTACAGCTTGGCCCAGACTCAAAAGTGTTAGTTCTTTGGACTGTCTTAGGGCAAAGCCTCAGCTAGAGAGGAAATGTCACGCAACGTCTTTTGTCACAGATAAGATTTAATGAGTCCAGAGGATGTGTGATTAAAGGAAGCTCACAGGAAGTTGGGCTGGAACTTTTTGAGAACCATTCACAGGGCTTTTTACCTAGTCATTTGAGTGAAAAAATTAAACACATTAAAAAGGAAAGAGCAGCTATTTGATGGAGGTTGTGAAGGCAAATCCGTTGAATTTGAGGCTGGAGGGCTGGAGCAATGGAGGAGGAAAAAGGTTCACGGGGGGATAAAAGTAACTCATAATTACCCCAGACTTGAATTGATCAATCTGCCTCTAAGAAGCTCACAGCAGCTGTTAGGTAATGATTTGGCATTGGAAGGCCTGTGGCCAAAGGCACCACATTTAAAAAGAAAACCATGTACCTTCTTTATAGCCAGGAGAAGGTAACGTAGAAGATGGGAATTGAGACTTAGGAAAATAAACTGCTGGAAAAGGGTTTGTCCTTTGAAGAGACAAACCAATAAATACACCCTAGCAGGAATTAGAAAACCTAGTGTCAGAAATATGACAGCACAATTCATGGGGATTTTCATGTGGACACATGTATTTGAAGATTAGAGACAATTTGATGTTTTCCTTAAATTGTGCTGTGGCTGCCAGCACCATAAAAGGCCATAATTCTAAAAACAGTATTTAATGAGTGTAGACTGTTTTCTCCATGTTCTCAGAGGCATGGTGTGGTGGGCATCAGGACATCTGGGATCTAGAGTTGGAGATGCCCTTTAGGAGCTGTGAGCCCCATGAAAGCCACTCTTCATGCTTGCCCATTGCTTTGTTCTACCTGTCAAATAAAGTTTGAATTAGTTGTTCTTTAAGAAATATTCTAGCCCTACATTTTTGTAATTTCAAAGGAATAAACCACAACTAGTAATTATGTTGCAACTTTATTTACTTGGTTAGTCTAGTCAGATTATCTATATAGAAACTAACTCTTACTAAACACCCTGAATGGGTAATACCTGGAATAGCGATTTATTGGATAGAATGCAACTCTATCCCTTCCCACCACATATGCTTTCTGCCTTCTTGATTCTGTTCATATCTCTTTAAACATGTTATTTCCACTCACTAAGCTATAGAGGAGACATAATGTATGTATCAAAAGAAAAATGTAATTACTGAAACTCTCTAAGGTAAGCTTTATGACTCCCATTTTACAGATGAAGAAACCAAGGCTAAGGTAAATGGACTAAAGTCACAGTCCTAATAAAATGGGAAAGCTGAGGTGTAAATTCCAGAATTGCTTCGAAGGCCATGCCCTCTTCCAGAGACCAGATACCCTAGCTGAATGTCCTTAGGAGATGGGTTATGAGCCAGTTTTAAAATATTGTGATCCTCTGTTTGCCTGAACTCTACCCCCCAGTCGTATCCCCATGACAGAGTGCAGGCTAACAGGGCTCAAGGTACCTTGGTTACATCATAGGCAAAGTTGCCACCAACCTTAGGGATTTGGGGAAGGGTTGAGTTTTACACATTCCCTTCTGTTATTTTGAGATTTGAAATACTCTTCACACAACTCAATCACTTCTTCAGATGTGAATATAGTCTGTGCTTGGAAATGCAATTTTTGTTCTCTTATTGGTTGCTTACTTACTTGTAAATCAGTGTGCAGAGTAGCCAGGAAGCACCTTAGGATGAAATTAATGGACAGCTGGAATCTGACTCTACTTTTCTTCTATTTGGCCAAATCTAGATTTGAAAAACATCTCAGAGTAAGGACGGGGTTACCAGATACCTTGTGAAAACTTCCTTGCTACCTTTCAATGAATCCCAACTATTTCAATCCTCACATGGGGCGGGGGGTGGGGGCAGGAAGGGAGATGAAGAACAGAGTGTTTATTAAGAGAAAGAGTTTCACTTCCTTTAGGCAGAACCACAGCCGGAAGTCTGTGTGACCACCAGTTAAGAAAAACTAATCTAAGACTTTGCATCACCCATAGGTTTATTTTCAGGAATTCTCCCCTCCCCCCTTTCAAAAAAAAAAAAAAAGATACAAGGACACGTATGTAAACTTTTCAAAAAGAATGTGGGGGAGATGTGTACAATGTAGGAAAACAGTATCACCTTCTGGGAAAGATGGAGAGACAAAAAAATTGATAACTGCTACTCTGATTTACATCTCTGTGATAACTGAATTTAATCCTTTTCCTGCTGCTATAAGGGAAAAAGCAAAAATGAACACGATTATTAAAGTAATACCACCCCTATACTAAAAAATAACTGCATTTTCCCAAAAGAAAAATGGCCTCAGTTCATTTAACAGGATGTATTTTTAACTCCAAGAAAAATTACAGCTTTAAAAATACAAATCAATGGCACCCACATGTGAGTAAAATTAGACAAGAGTGTCCTGAGAGAAAGGTATGGTACCTGTTTTCATGTAAATTACTACAAACGTTCATTGTACTAGTAGCTTTCATATTGCCCAGGACGTAAGACGATTGCATTTATGAGAGGTAAATCTGCTAACACAGAAGTCCTCCTCCTGGCTTGGAGTCCTAAGTCCTACTCAGTGGTTCCCTCAACTGGGTAGGATGCAATGACTACCCAGCCTGGGGCTGCTGAGGAGCAGAACCAGACTGTCTTCACCTGTGGAACTGGTATACTGACAGGAAGGCATCATAAGAACAGGGATTATTTTATAATTAGGATAAATCCTGGCAAGAAAAAGTTGGGTTTTCAAATGATACATTATGACTGAAAGGAATTATGGATGATTTTCAAAAAGACTTGCTTTTGTTAAACTTGACATTCTGAACTCTAAAGCAAACAGTCACAGAAGGAACCCTTCCTCCAGCCCATCCGGCTAGATTTGTCCTCACTGTCTGTGCCAGGCCAAGAGATGGTTCTTGTATAGGTTCCTGTGGCTCTTTGCACACTGACACCTCAGAAACTCATCATGGAGGCTGCCTAGGGCTTCCTACAGCTAAGCCACTGCTCTTCTAGGCAGGTTCCAGAAGACCTTTCATGGTCCTATGCCAGGAATCCTTCAGAAATGATGCATCAATAGCATCTGTCCTAGGCAAGTCATCCCGGACATCGTTAGGGAGCAGGTCTGTGGTGACCAGGATAGCTTATTGCATGAAGACATAGATCACTGCACATTCAAATTTTTTAAATTAATAAAACTACATATATGCACACTGATCAGGGTTGTTTGTCGATCTATTGATCGATCATTACCCTGGTGTGTTGGAATGCAACTCTATCCTTTCCCCTGCTTGTGCTCAATGCCTTCCTGCCTCTGTTCTTATGACGGTAAGTGCACTAGGGATTCCACTAAATAAGACTGCAGAGGGAGGATATTGATTTATTTGAACTAACCGCTCAACATCTTTTGGGAGGAAAATGATATACAAATTATTTTTTCTCTCCCATTCCTGGTGTGTGTGTATACTGTGGTGTGCACGTGTCGTAACATATTAACAATGAGCCTATCTTCAGAGGTAGTAAGTTTCCCATTAATCAAGGTGTTCAAGTATAAATAAGTTGGCTACTTGGCAGAGACGTTCCAGAGAGAAATTGCTTACCAGGTGAATCATTCATTAACACATGTGTCCATGGTACCATGGACACCTTAATATGCAGTAAGCATAACATTACATCATGGAGGTTGTTGACTCAAGTGTTAACATGTAAAAATGCCAGTTTTCTAGGGTAGGCTTTCCTGTATCTTCGCATCTCATCTATAATCCCATCTAGTTATAGATATCAATGAAATAAAGAGATCACAGATGCGTATAAATTAAAAATCGAGCATACAATTTCAATAGAGATCTATACATCCTGTACTATCTTTATTTAATTGGTAAAGGCACAGAATACGCTTAGGTGACAGTTCATGATTAACAACAGAATTTATAAGGTAAATAGAAATGAATATTTAAAATCATTCTCTTATTATTTTTGAAATTTTGATTATTAGCTTATGAGATCTCATTAGTTGATACTTGTGGGCTCAGCTCTGACATTTTCTGCCTCCCTCCCCTTTCCCAAGCTTGCACTGTCAGTATCACCTTAAACTCCCAGTCGTCTGTTTGAGATGATTAATTTAGTTACAACTACATCATATGATGTGCAAATACCTTTAACTGGGCTCATGTAAGTTGCACTGTGTCCCAACACGCAGAACCCGAACAAACGGACGGCATGGACACTGCCACCTCCTGCAGGGGATCTAGGCCCTCACGTCCCTCCTGTGGTGTGAAGGCCAGCAGGGTGGCTTCAGGGGCTGCAGTCACTCCAGTCACCCAGGGCCCATGTTCAGAAGTGCCCCACCTTTGGCACAATGCTCTGCTGTCACAGTCTGGTAATCGTTGATAATTTTATCTTCCAACTTGTGTTTTGTCTGATAATACAAGTGGGTTTGCCTTTAAAAAGAGTAAAAAGCAGTAGTTTAGGAATTTTGAGAAGAGGTGAAATTATCTTCTTGACCATTTGGAGGGTGGGGGTGGAGGGCACTGTGAACTGATTAGGGCAACAGGTTAGGGCTGCCTTGCAATGTTGGGGCTTACGTGGGATCTGTGACCAGCAATGTATCAATGCCTACGTGTTTTTTCTCCAGCTACGTGCACCCACACAGACATAAGTAGGAAGCAGCTGAAGAGTTAAACTTCATCAGGGTTGAAAGCTGCAGGCGCAAAGTCAGTAGACAAGAGCAAGGAGCACACAAAAGCATAGGAAATCTAAGCTGGGTGAGAAGGAAAACAATGACCTCGTGGGAGGGAAGTCACTAATGAACAGATGGATCGAAGGCCCAATGAGTTTGAAGAAATGTTCCAATTGACAAACTAGAAGTCAGTTGGGAAGACAAGAAATACTGGTTAGTTGGGGGCAGGGAGCAGCTGAAATGAAGACACAGCTGGAGAAGGCACAGTTATTGGTAATTACAAGTCGGAGAATGTGAGCATGGGGAAGCACCGCTGACATGGGAGATAAATGAAATGCAGGAGAAGAAGTTGGGACACAGAGCCCAGGAGGTTGAGGAATGAATTTTTGTGAGGTTCCCCAGAACAGTGACAGCAATACTGGAGGAGAGGGGAAGCAAACTAAAATCTTACATGGGTGATGGTTACCAGGAGGAACAGCGGGTGTTCTCACCTATGCCGTACATCTTAGATTTGCTGGCTGGCTTGAGTGGAGAGTAACCATCACCCTAGTGCCAGGCGCATATGGAGGGGGGAGAAATCCCTTCATACTGAAAAGAGAAAAGAGAAAGAGATTTCAAGATACAGAGAATGCAGGGAAGGAAAGAATGTTATCAAGCAGTGAGAATAATCTTGAAAATAATCTTTAAAAATCATTTAAAATGTCTCATTACTTCCTGCAAAGATTAGGTCTGTCACAATTCCTGTCCAAATTAGGAAATTACTGATACATTAGGTTAGCTTTTCAGTTGAGCTGGCTTTGTCTCCACACTTTCTTCTGTGGAATCACGTTACCAGGTTGAGATACCATGAGGATCATTAGCAACATGGGATCACTTGACACACCATAGTTTCAATGTGGTCACACTGTCAGAGTCTAAATGTGGAAGAGTGGGACTCAGGGTCCAGGGACCCACGGGAGTCTGAGATGGCCTCAGCTGATGGGACACAAGACAGTGGTACCAGCAGCCTGACATTCCACTGAGGCAGTAGTGAAGTTTCAGGAGCAAATGAATGGAGGATATCCGGGGACTCTCACGGAATGGATCTGAGAGAGAACTGCTTCATGACACAACGATTTCCAACTGCACGCAAGAATTTGATCTTTCTGTAATTTATAATGGCATTTATTTATATCCCAAGGCTATTAGCATGCATATGTTTCACTGAGTCAGTCTTTAGGACTAATATTCAAACTGAAACATTAGGCAACAATCTACATCTTTTGCAAGGAACGCATCTGCCGAGCTGTTCTGGGTCATTGGCCACATTGCTGAGATCCTCTGTATTTTCTGTGAAAGGACTTACTCATCTACAACAGATGCCCACTTTTGTGATATGGCATAAAAACGGAACCCAGTGCACCATCATATAGGATCATTAAAATACTGAAATGTTGCAGGTTTGGTATATTATTTTTAACTAGCTTCTCTAATAAAATATAATTAATCTGGGTGCTTAGGGAATAGGATGTTTTAAGCTTTTAAAAGTTATTGACTGTTCATCAGAAAGCTTTCCTTCTCTCCTCCAACTTCTTTACTAGCTGAAATTGATCATAATTCCAGGTGCTTTTTTCACTGAAGAATCATAGATTTAGCATTAGAAAGAACCTTGGAAACAATGACACTGGATGAGTGACTTATCAAAATCATGCAGTTAATTAGGGGAAGAACCAGATTTAAAAATATAAACTGGTGAATTAGGAGCCCAAGAATATCCCCTACATTATTTTTCTTCACAAGTCTCTGTTAATAGAATAAATGACCTTTTCTAAAATTTAAATACAGAAATATATTTCAGATTATTTGCAGGCTCTGGTTGGTGACAGAATATAATTTTTCTTCAGTGGATATTTGAAGATATTTTTCTGTTCATATTATTATTCTTAATTTTAGCCAGTGCCACTATTAAAAAAAAAAAAGGAAGAAAAGTTAGTTTTGGCAGCAAGCTGAAAACCAAGGTTGCTTTGAGTTATACATGGACTTCTTGATGTTTTTATCAATTTAAATAAAAGTTCTACAGCTCCCTTTAGATGACTCTTACAAGGTCATTGCTTATGGATGAGTCATCACACTGCTACTGGAAAATGACTTTAGGAATAAGCCATACAGAGATCTGAAAGAGCCTTGTTTCTCACTATGACAGTTATGCAAGTGGAAAGAATAGCCTTGAATCCAAAGAAAGGAATAGCACGAGCCAGGACATTTCGGTAACTATACAGACTACTTATTTCCAGAAAATGAACCTGTTTATCTCTATTAACTATAGAGTTGTGCACTGATACTATTTATTTGATTTCTGGGAAAGAGATTTGCCAAAATAATCTTAATTAATATGAATATGGCCATAGCTACCAGCATCTCGGCTGCTTGGCCAATCGCATCCCTAATGAGGCAGATGTCAAATTTAGACACAGATCCTATAGCACTTGGCTTCGGAAGCATGAGTTTATTAATCAGGACTAAAACTCCCTTTCAGACCATAGATATGCACGGATAATAGATGTGTCTCTGGATAATTTTCAATTTTGTTTGTTTGGGAATATTCTGTATTAGAATTTGTACACGTCATATTTTCATTATTGCAGTCATTATTTCTGGGCCATTGAAAAGAACTGGATGCTTTACTAGAAGGACAAAAGAGAACAGCTTTATTTTCATCAAAACAGGTATTAAGATTATAAACTGCTGCTTCTCCTTAAGTCCTTCTTCATTAATTTCTTAAACAATGACCCCAAATGAAATTTCAAGGATTTTCCTTCTGGCATTTGATATGTAAGTGATAGAGTCATATGCCATTGTCACTGTGTAATACTTACTAAGTTTCTCCCAGGTTAGAGTAAGTAGTACTTGTAAGATATTCTCATATTCACCACAAGCTTACAAAGTGTATGTCTTATTTGTGGATAAGACTATGAGGTAGCTAAAGCAGGGTCTTGTCACCACCACTTCACTGCTGAAGAAATGAAAGAAATGAAAGCTCAGGATTTGCTCTATATGCCATAACTAGTGTGTGTCGTTTCAGAATTAAGCTTTATAAAATTTAGACAGTTCATCGACGCATGTGAATATTCAGACCTATATCTATGGAGCTCTGTTTGTACAAATCAATAAACAAAGTTCATACTTCACCGTATCTTTTTTTCTTAACTTCTTAATTGTGTCATCCTCTTGGGCACCAGTTTTAAGAGCTCTTGAATGCTCCTTAATTCTGAGAAACATCATTTTACACTTCCCAGGGAAGACCTCAGGTTTCAGTGCTATTAACTTTTGCTCCTGGAGAAGAGAATGTCATGTAACAGGTTTAACAGAGGGTTTCCAAGTGAGACAACCAGTTTACAAGGGCCTGAGCAAAATCAAGATCATTCCAAGGACCAGGACTATGACCATGACCATGGTATTGTCCTTGTCCTGGGTAGAAGATTAATCTATGATCTATTCACAAGCTCCTTGAAATCCCTTCAGAGCTCAAGCCTATTATTAACATAGGCTCTTACAAGGCTATTGCCAGAAAAGACCTTGAGAATCATCCAGTCTAACATGTTCATTTTATAAACAAGGAACTCAGACAGGCCTTGATGGGTAAGAGAAGTGAGTCAGCATCTCACAGTGAGTTCGACTCAAGCTGAGGCTGATTTGAAGGCCCCTGACTTCCAGACCTGTGATCAAGTGCTTTCATATTAATTTACACACCCATAGCAATTTTGAAGTAAGAATATCATAATCGTTATTTTATAGATGAGGAAACAGAAGCATGGATATTAAAGGATTTACTGGAGTCCATTCAGGCAGTAAATGGTAGAGACGAGCTAGGACATGTGTTCTTTGCACACAGCACAATCTGTCCACCAATTTGTAGCTATTGGTTTAATCACTAAGTAACCTAAAAAGTCCTTTTATCAGGCTCTTGATTGTGATCACAATTATCATCATTCATTCAACAAACATTTATTATTGATCAGGTATATGCCAGGTATAGATATTCATTAGATATTCATTTTTTTTAAAAAAATAAGCTAAATTTAAATTTGTTGACTCTCATTCTTTACTGTGGTTATGTTCTCTAAAATCTCCACAAGCACTGAATTAGCAATACTGAATCATGGCACCATGGAGAAAATACGGGGTGAGGTGCCTGTGAGCCTCTGCTCACATGTTTATCAGCCAATCAATACACAGCCTCGTTTATGTCTGTTTGTTTAAAGACACCTTATTAATGTATATATTGTTGATTCATTATCACTGAACTCAGCCGAGAGCATCGTAACTGATACCTGAATGAAGTTTATCTAACGCACTTATTTTCTCTGTAAGGCACAACCCAACCTTCTTGCACTTGGGAACCCTAGGCAGCACCATGCTCACGTACCATTTTAAATAGCAAAACTATCAACAAAAAGAACAAAAACTCAGAAAGCATGGTACCAAAGAGGTCCTGAAAAAGACGCTTGATTATAGCCTGAGAACTGAAATAGGACGGCATCACCTTGTTTGACCTCAGCTGGGAACATGCGCGCAGGTGGCACAACTTTTCGCCACTCTGTGCATGTGCACCTGTACGAATGGCCACTGAAGCACCTGGAGTAGTGGCCTGCTGGTTACAAATAAGCAGAGTAAGTGCTTCACAAGTATGGAATCCACGAAAAATAGGGTACAACTACAGTCAAATCATTTATTAAATTTACTATAATTATTAAATCAAATAATAAATTCAAACTTAAAATACAGTTAAATAAATTTAAAATAAAAGCTCATTAAATATCTAGTAATTTAAAATAAAATCAAATCCAATTCCTGTCCTTACAGAGCTTGCAATCTAGACCCACAGGAAAACAGTAAACAAATAAACGAAGTATATCATTTTCAAATATAACTTCTATGAAGGAAAAGAATAAGGCAGGAGGGAAAGTGATATGGTGGGGCACTTTTTTGGGGGATGGTCAGCATTAACTGAAATTTTGAGTCCAAATTGAGCACAGGAAGTTATCAATAAGAATATCAACTAGGAAAAATTCTGGAGAATCTGCTCTCACTGTTACCTCTCCTCCTTCTTACCTTGAGAGAGGAAAGTAGCACTCCATAGCATCTCCTAAAGAAGAACTTCTGCCAGAGAAAGATAGATAGATAGATATAGATAGAGAGATAGATAATGTATACGTAGATAGATATAGATAACAGATCCAGATATAGATAGAGTATAGATACAGATACATCTATCTATATACACACACATAAAGAGCCCTGAAATGAATCCACCCTCTGTCCCCATCCCTCACTTGCACTCTGGAAACATCACTATTATAAATGAGGACTCAGGCCAATTACTCTGCGGTACAGGAGGGGACAGAATTCATTTTTTCAACTATCAATTAAGAGGTACTGAACTGAATTTTTGTAAAAGGTGAAAGTACTAATAAAGAAGTAAAATCAGTTCAAGGGTTTTCTAAGAAACACATCAGATCCTTATCACAGAAGCAGATTAACACATTTGAGAGTTGGAATGGGCTTAAGAAATATTTTATTCCAATCCCCTCATCTTACAGAGACAGGAACTGAAGCACATTTGCCCAAGGTTATAATTACTTGTAGGATCTGGATAAAAGAGTTCAATTTTAGATGACAATCTTACTTGGAAGAAGACATATACTTATATGTCCCAGGCTTAATAAATTTTTAGTAGTTGACGAAAGTTTAATTGTTAAAGTATATTGAATGGTATATTTAAATATCAACTGAATGCATTTAAAAATGTTTTTAAATGTCTAACTGCTGAGTTATTCCTCACTAATAGGTAATCTAGTACTTTCTATCCGTATATGAGACACTGATGAGACAGCTCTAATTCAAGCAAAGATCCCTTTCCTAACTTGAATGTTATAGGCCATAAAACTTAGAACTGTGCCAGGCATTTTCAATATCGACTTTAAGCAGGGAACCAAAAATATACAATAAGGTTTTTAAAATTTAATCTAAAACCCCTCTGTATTAGCTTTAATCCTTAGTGAAGATATCTATATTCTCTATGGAATGATTATAGATCAAAACTGTTCAAGCCAAGATATAAAGACCTTAAAATGCTTTAGGGATGACATTAAATAATTAACCGCTAATAAGCAAATAAAAAGAAAAACTAGGAAAACATTTGCAATGTAACTCAAATGAGTAACAATTCTAATATAAAAAGAACTTCTGGATATGGGAAAGGAGATATTTATCTCCAAAGAAAAATGGGCCAAATAAAGGAATAGATAGTTCACCAAAGATAGAAAGAAAGGCAGCAAATGCCTGTCAACCATATGAGAATATGGTCAACCTAGTAAGAGACAATTAAAACTACATTGAGAAACCATTTTTTTTACCTATCAGATTGGCAAAATTTGAAGTGTGGGGAAATAGAAACTTCTGAAACTCACTGATGGCGATGCAAAATGATAAAACCCCTGTGGAAGAGAATTTGACACTGTCTTCCAAAACTGCATCTGCATTTACCCTTTGACCAACAATCTCATTTTAAAGAATCCTTGCAGAGTATGGAAAAAATAAAAAAATATATATAGTTACAAAGCTTTTCGTGGTAGCCTTGTTTGTAGTAGCAAAAGACCAGCAATCATAAATGGCTGTCAGTAGGTGTCTTGGTTTCCTAGGGTTGCCTCAACAAATGACCACAAAGTAGGTGACTTACAACAACAGAAACTTACTGTGTCACATTTCTGAAAGCCAGAAGTGTACAATCAAGGTGAGGTGTTAGTGGGGCCATGCTCATTTTGAGACCAGGAGAAAGGAATCCTTCCTTGCCTCTTCCAGCTTCTGCTGTTTGCCAACAATCCTTGGTGTTTTTTCGCTTGTAGATGGATCAATCCCGCCTCTGCCTCCATTGTCACATGGCCATCTTCTCCCTGTGTGTCTCTCTCCACTTCTTATAAGACCAGCCGTACTGGATTAGGGTCCATACAATATATGAATATGATGTTATCTTAACTTGATTACATCAGCCAAGATCCTATTTCTAAATAAGGTCACATTCAAAGGTACCAAGGATTAGGACTTCAACACAACTTTTTTTTGTGAGGACACAATTCAACTCAACATTAGTGGATAGACTAAAAAAACCATGGTATATCAATACAATGGAAATCTATGCACCTATCATAGGAATGATTAATATGTCTATATGTTACTATAGAATATTCTCTAGAATATATTATTTTTTTTTTTAAAGATTTTATTTATGTGACAGAGAGACAGCCAGCGAGAGAGGGAACACAGCAGGGGGAGTGGGAGAGGAAGAAGCAGGCTCCCAGCGGAGGAGCCCGATGTGGGACTCGATCACCGAACGCCAGGATCACGCCCCGAGCCGAAGGCAGACTGCTTTAACGACTGCGCCACCCAGGCGCCCCTAGAATATATTATTAACTTTAAAAAAAAGCAAAGTAAAGAAAAGTATGGATAAAATGTTACTATTTAACGCTGCCAGAATACGCTTATGTGTTTATTTTAAATTATAAAAGAATAATCATAAAAACAATAATAATAATGGAGTTACCTAAATAGAAAGAGAATAATACGGAAGGGACAGAAATACAACTTAAACCGCTATGGCTATCAGTTGTTTTGTGGATTTGATTTCAGACCACGTAAATATGTTATGTAATTACAAAACAATATTAAAATTTAAAAAGCAAACTCTAAACATCAAAAGCAAAATGAAATAAAATGAATCTGTCTTTCCAGTGGGTGAAACTGATACAGGAACTATTCCAAACGACTATAAAACACAGTAATTTGAAAGTACATCCCTTAGCACAAGAGAACTGTGAGGGGAAAAAAAACTCTTAAACCGTTTTACAGCAATCATATTGTTGGTGGCAGTATTAAGGCCATGTGTATCATGTGTATATGTGTATCATATATATAATATATATATAATAAAGAAAGAAACCAAGTGATTATGTTGGTGTTAACGAAAACCAGGATTTTGGCCTGGGAGAAAGGTAACACAAAATAAGATTAAGGTTAAATAAAAATCCCACGGTTAACAATTTCAATTGGATATAGTTTAATGATGGTACTGTGGTTATATTTAAAAGAACGGGTCTTGCCTTTTAGAGACAAACACTGAAATATTTATAGATGAAATAATATCTTATCTGGGGTTTGCTTCAAAATACTCAGGAAGGGGGAAGGGGCAATGAATGGGGCTCTAAAAGAAACAAATTGACTATGAGTAGATAATAGTTGAACTGGGTTGTGGGTACATGGAGAATTCATTATAACACTGTCTCCACTTTTGTATATGTTTGAAATTTTTCAGTGTATTTTTCTTTATGTACCATATTCATTACATATGTATATAATAAGTATATGTGTTATAAATATGAATATGCACATATTGATTATTTAAATATTTATATATTCATACATACACCTAAGTACATATACCTAGTAAGAACCGTAAAAATTTTTATTTATTTACGTAATCTCGACACTCAGTAGGGGGCTTGAACTCATGACCCTAAGATCAAGAGTCCAAGAGTCACATGCTCCACCAACTGAGCCAGCCAGGTGCCCCAAAAATGTATAGATTTTTATTGACCTATTTGCCCTATCACTCAACTTATTGGCATTGAATTTGCATTGCCCTGTTAACAATCACCAAATTTCCAGAATGACGTGGGTGTGGCAATCACAGTGGTGTGTGGATTGTGCACACTCTCCTGCNNNNTTTCTGCAATAGGTCTGAAATATGTCACTACTGACACCTGTTTCTTTTCTAGGCAACACCAGATGCTTCGTGGGTTTGATCTAATTAATATTTGTATTTTTTTTACTCTGATCATTTGCTCACCATATTAGTTTGCTCATCAGTAGTAAAGTTCAATGACTCTCAAGTGTGATGATGAATCAGATAAAACAGATAAATCATCCCTCCTCCCCTACGAAGGAATGAGCAAAGATTTGGAGAAGGAAATCCAGTGTGGGGGGGTTACTCTGGTGAAAGCCTGTCCACGGGAAACATGAGGCCAGAAGAATAGAGGCTTGCCCCTCACACTTCTGTAAACTCTTTCTCTTCTGCTCCTCAGGGTCCCCACTTCAGCTTTACTAGTGAGTCTCCTCTTGCTCATCTTCAAGCTATACTCAGCGTTTGTTTTAAATCGAAAGATATGCATGTATATTTATGCACATCATTCATGTCATGGGTCCAGGTGTTGATAAACTTTTGTGGAACGAATATATTTGCTTACCTTGACCTATTTATAGGAACATAGTCCTCCTGGTTGTTCTCTAGCTTCCACGGTATTCTCCGTTCAGGTTCATTGTCCCATTCTAGGTTTCTTCCTTAAGTGCTTCAGAATGGGGCTCTTGGGAGAAAAAATAAAGCTTCAATCATTATGGCCGCCTTCCTTCAAGCTCTTCAAATTTATTTCTCTCTCCAACAGTGTTAATATTAAGAACATTTTCTTTTTCTGTGAGTCTGAGATGCTATGTCACCCTCACCAAGAGAATCTCTGTATTCTCAGAGCTAAGAAGGTCAATGGAATGTGGTAGATACTAAAAAAGTAAGCTGTTCACGTCTGGAACAACCTATTAAGATTGTTGTAAATAAACTTTTTTTATTTTACACATATCTTTAACAGTTTACACTCTTTGAGGTCAAAGTTCTAAAATCTTGGATTAGCTTACCATTAACAATGATTTGAGCTTACCTTGTGTCCAATTGTGTGAAATAAAGACTTGGCCAAGAAGTCCTCAAAAACTACCTGTGCTCGTGGTGTCACCAGGTCTAAAATCAAATGGGGAACAGGAAGTGGTGAGTTGATCATAATCAAGCAGAAACCCCGGCTGTCTTTTCCCCATCTTATAATCTGTCTATGCTATGATTATTAAATGCATTAACTGCTTCCCCCAAACTATTTCTGCTCAAAACTCAATACCAAATGCCTTGCAGTCTGATTTCCCCTCTCTTGGAACTTTCTAAGAATTCTCAGAGTGAAAACGGTATCAGAGTATCTTTGGATAAGGCTTCACCTTGGGTGGGGCTGTGACCAGCAAGGAGAACCTGTCATTGAGAACCCAAGGTGATCTGACTGTTAGTTACACCATCTGGCCATTTGGCATGCCAATATGTAATGAGAGTAACTTCAGGCATGATTTAGACATCCTGCCCACTCTTGAAGAAGTGAGAAGTGGCGCACTGGCTTCAGGCACTGTGGTCCTGACATCAGTGGGTGGGAAAGACCATGGAATGGGATGATTCTTCTGTTCTCCTACTTGCAAATGGAGTCAAGACCCCTGCTTTCCTCTAGTACAAAACAGAAGCTGGGTTTCAAGAAAGAGGAGGGTGGGTGACTCCAAGAAAACTTAAGGTAGTCACAAAACCTAATAATTGCTACTAATGTAGCAGTAGGTAAGCACAAAGCAAAATGTCTCTTGATATGCAGGAGGGTGTTTCTGATTGTGATAAACCATTGTTTTATTTTTATACACAGTAGTCCTTTTTCTTCCAAGTACACAGTCTACACTAGCTTACCTATTCCAGAGAAGTGGAACCAGTGTCCTGATTGGGGGTTACAAGCAAATTTCATTATTTGTATTGTCCGTAGGGAAGTTGTCACTTCATCCATGAAGAAGAAAACTAGAACTTACAAAGAAACATTCCAAAGGAAAGGAAATGGGAGGGACTTCCCTTTGCAAATTTAATTATGAAAAATACATGATAAGGTCAAAATTGTGGAAGATTAAGGTGGAAGACAGGGGCTTTTTGTATGCTACAGACACTACAGTGCTTCAAGTTCCTTCTGACTTGATTTTGGGATTGCAGTTCCCTTTTGCCCAGGATGATACACTACCATACAGTCCAATACCAGCCAAATTTGTTATTGTTACATCATTCATTTGACTGGTCTGGCAATTCACATGGTTTTACTTAGGCCTGGGTCTATATGTCAATATTGAGGACAATTAGTAATTTAGTGACAGATTTCAACTCAAGTTCTTGATTTGTATGTCCTAGCTACATGACCTTGGGCAAATTATACACCAAAGCTAAGTTTCTTTATCTGTGACATATGGAGAATAAAATACCAACACCAAAAGGATGAGAAAAGGATTCTTCGAGATGACATAGGTGTAAAGTACTTAACAAGAAGGACAAGCATGAAGTTAGTGTTAACTGTTGTTAGATTTAGACATGCTGAGTCTTCACTATCAGGAAGCTTCTAATCCTTTCACTCTGGAACATGACCCTGAGCTTCCATTATTTCTAATTAAAAGCTGGGAGAAAGAAATAAAACTTACATGAAGCTAAATGGTTATTAGATACGTATAACTATATTTTCTATTAGAGCTAAGGCATGGCCCAGGTAAATTTCCTTACAGTATTACATGGAGCAAAAGAGAAATGTGAAAGCAAAGCCTTGAAGATTCTGGTTCATTTGTGGCTGTAAATTTTAGGACTTAATTCAAGAGAATATTAGTGAAGTTTCAATGTGAGGATACTTGGAAAATATAAAATTGGCAAGTTTTTACATCTATGTTATGTTTAAACCTAGCATTATTCTAGAAAAAAAATATATATTTCCCCTTTATCCAAATTCATTTTGACTCTTCCCTTCACAGTTGACAAAACTAGGTATTAGCCATTTTTAGAAGCACCTGGTTTGTGCTCTCATTACAAATGGAGTCATCCTAATAAGTCATTAGCAACATGGATAGCTTCCAGTACTGTAAAAACATTACGGTTTTGGTTAGAGTGTGAGATAATCCATAATTTAAGTGGGTACTAATTATGTGACTTGAGGCACTTAACCACAGTACCATAGACAAACTGCTAGACATTTCAGCTATTAGAAAATGGTCCATTCTCTATTTGGTAACCATTTTTTTCTGGGGGAAAAAGAGGATATTAGCTTAGGATATTTTGCCAGCTGTCTAGAAATGAAAATAAAGCCATAAAAAATGTATTACTAAATATAACAGATGTGGGAAAAAATTAGAGGAAACCTCAAGTATGATTTTGTGTGAACTTGGGTCTCTTAAAGTCACTTTCCACACAAATATTCTACAATTCTGAGATTATGAACTCTTGATTGGGAAAGAATAAATACAATGAACAAAATCACCATATTTCATGCCTGACCCCCACGTGTAAGCCCTCCTGTTATAGTTAATAACACACATGACTTCAGGGTTGAAATGATAGGGTTACTTTGACCTACCATTTCTGAGATGCACGCATCATACTGGGCACCAAGTCACTACTAGTCTGCTTCTCCAGTGCCGTTCATTTCCACTCCATCCTTTCCAGGTTTGCAAGCAAAGCCCTAGTGCAAGCCTTCATTGCCTCTCACTGAGTCCTTTCAAGCAGCCTAATTGCTATTTATTATTCCTACCTTATCACTCATAAACTTTCCTACACATTGCTGCTGGGTTAATATTCCTGCAAAACAGCTTTAATCCTGCCATGCATTTGACCCAAATAATTGACCCTTTGGCAATATCCAAACTCCAGATCCTGGTAAATGAGGTCTTCTCTCCAGGTTGGCCACTGTCTTTGACAATTTCCTTTCCATGCTTTCCATAATCCTCATTTCTGGCACATCACAGTTACTCTACAGCCAAAAACCACGCACTGTATGGTCTTATGTCTGAACCTTCCTTCTCTTGGTTTTGGTCTACTTCAGGTAGAACTGAAGCCCTTCAAAGTCTTTCTGATTTACGTTCTGAAAACCTTTCTCACTCCTTCCCCATCAACCTAATTGGTAGCACTAACCAACACAAACGTCATTCTTGCTTAGATCATTTGCTGCTCAGGATCACTCTGAGCCTTTGTCCAGGCAACTATTCTGACTGATGTGATCTGGCAGTCATGATAGAATGACTTTTTTTATCACTTAATACTTTACTGGAAGTCTGAACTAAAATAGGTGGCGAACATGGAATTGATTTCATTGGATTTGGGGGGAAAGGAAGAGAGAAATTAAGATGAAGAAAGTCAAAGACATTTCTCTACCTGGCACAGACCTGGATCTCATCCAAACAAAGCTGCAAGAATCTCCGTAGACATGCGCATAATCAAATCTACTGCATGAAACTGTTGTAAAGTAAGAAAGATGAACTATGGCCCCCCTGGTTGATTAGACAGGACCACATGAAATGCTGACCGCGAGTGTCTTAGGACTGGTGCACAGCCTGCTTCAGTGTTGCGCTACAGTCTAGGAAAGAGCACTATCTCGGAATCCAGAGACCGACACTCCCGTCCCAGCTGTGTAACTGAGTCACTGTGGGACCTCCAGCACATCTTCTACCTGTGCTTTACCTTTTTTTCTTTTAAATATTTTATTTATTTATTTGAGAGAAAGACAGAGAGCACAAGTGGTGGGAGGAGCGGAGGGAGAGGGAGAAGCAGACTCCCCACTTAGCAGGGAGCCCGATACGCAGGGCTCAATCCCAGGACCCTGGGATCATGACCTGAGCTGAAGGTAGACACTTAAACAACTGAGCCATCCAGGTGCCCTTGCCCTTTATCTTTTTATGAAACAAATGGACCAGCCCCCTCAGGGCCCCCATCACCCTGATTAATTGTATTATGACTTATAAGTTCTATAAAACTGCATCTCTTTTTTATGCAAACACTTTAAATACTAGGTAAGACCAAAAGAATGCCTACAGACATGTGTATTAATATACCTTACAGGCATTTCTCCTTGATCTCTCTTTTGACACTGGGTTTAGGTGATTATAAAATGCCTGAATGACTTTGGAAGCGAGCAGCAAATTGACATTTCTTCTCAGGCCATCCCTCCTTCCTTTCCCACTCCAACCAGAATCTTTCTCCCATCCTTAGTCATGAAGGGTACAACCCTCTTAAACACTGACACATTTGACAAAGAAAGTATTTTTGAGCTTGCTCTCTTCCCTACCTCATTAGTTGGTTCTCAGCTCCTGTGGTCTCTAAGATCCAACACTGTTCACCTCCAATATTCACCAAATGTTTTAGCAAATGTAAGGGAATTCAAAAAGCAGATTTTTCTCGGAACAGAATTTGTACCTTAAAACCAATGGAACGGCTAATAACGCTTTTCAGTCCAAGGAAGCTTAAAACACTAGGTTCCCATCAAGCTCTTATTACTTACTCTGCTTCCCTTTTGTTCTCAATGGTCTCATAATTGGTATAAGAAAACAACACAATACTTAGGACTGAAACCATTGACTCCAGAGCAGAGGTCACTAGGTAGCTCTCACTTAGCAAACACCTTTGCCCTCACCACAGGAGCAATACACACTCGCTATCCTTAACAATACCTTACATCCCCTGAGTTCCCAGAACACAGGTAACACGTTCTCCAGTAAGTGCTATACCTACCGAATTTGTTTTCAGGTAATACGGAGTGTCTGTCAGTTTAATCGAACAGGCCCAGGAACTACTTGATTTTCTCCAAGCCTCTAAAATGTTAGAAGGAAAAAGAATAAAATATCTCTCTGTAGACATCCTAATTATCAAGTGATTTCTAAATCACTGATAAGCATTGCTTCCTGGTGTCGATATTTGCACTTTTGAGCAGATCTGAATCTCTTTTCTAAAGACTTTGTTGGCCCTGCCTATAGGTATGTTGTGACTCACCTACAGAAGGAGATTTGTGCTGTTTAGGACAAAACATTCAAGCTGCTTAATCTGCTAACCAAGTAACAACACTGTTGCCTCACTGTTCAGAGCATGCTAGTTTCTTTACAATTAACAATAAAACTCAAAATAGCTGCCCTTCAGTCATTCTCCAGAGAGCTCCTGTCAAAAGTGAATCTCAGATTAATGATATTCTAGCGACATCATTAAAGCAATATTTATGTCAAGTTTTCTCCTTCTAGTGAGTTCTAATAAGCAATGCACTTGGACTGCATTAGCTTGATTCCCTTCCCAGCTGCCCCCGGTGCCAACAGACCAGCTGTCTCCTCCAAAGGTTGCTCCCACTGTGTGGGAGACCCCCACCGCATTAGGCACCACTGCCACTTTTGGCAGCTACTACTAGATTGTTCCAGGTGGTACCAGTTCCTACCGGCTACCACTGCAGATGCCACCATTGAAAATGCTGATATTCTGAAAGTATGACACCAAATGGGCACACTGTTCTCTGGAATCTATGAAGACCTAAAAAGTTTCTTAGGTCACCATGAAAATGATATTCTGATGGGAATCTCCCACAAATTTGCCAGCCACACTCAGACATTTTTTCAAATTTAGCAGTGGTTTCTATGTGGGCTCAAACTTCCCACACTGGTATTTTAAATGTAAACTACCTCAACTCATTTTTAGAAGCAGAACAATGTTCTAAATCCAAATACAAGTGAATGTCCACAGTTTTCTCATTTATAGGAGAAATGCAGAAGAGAGTGCTCGGTGTCAAAATAAACAGAGTCTTATGTGGTGGTATTTGAGAGTATCCAAGTATAATGTACAGAAAGTGAGAGAAATGACTTTCATATAAATATAAAATTTACACATGTAGAAAAATGTTTAACTCACTAATAAGGAAACCAGTGAGATGGCAAAGCTAGTTCCAAAAGCACTTGAGGAACTGGATTTTTCAAGCATTAAGAAAACAAGGAAAGGAGAAAAGAAAGGAAAGAGGGAAGAAGGGAAGAAGGAAGTTAGAGAAAGAGAAAGAAACAAAAGAAGGAAGGAAGGAAGGAAGGAAGGAAGGAAGGAAGGAAGGAAGGAGATATAGTTGACTTAAATAAAACAAAACAAAACAAAACAAAACAAAACAAAACAAAACAAAACCCACTTAATGTCCTATAGGGCAAACACACCAGAAATTTTGAGGTGATTTTTCCTACTGGGCATAAATGTACAACTGAACATGTTTCAGAAACAACAACAACAACAACACAATTGAACATGTTTCTGGGCCAAATGAAATAGTAGATAACAAGTTAAACACAACTGTATATTTCTAGAGAGTTAAAATATCAAATGGTAAGCCTGCTAAACGGGACCCTAATAAGAAAGGATATGCCTCCCGTGACTTTTGACTTATATCTAGGTTTTGGATAATATTCTCCTAATAGTCTCCCATTTGGGTCATAAATAGTTGTCAAAGAATATTCTTGATTACACTAAAAAAAGCCTGGTCTCATATCTGGCTTGATATTTACAGATGCAGGGCAAGAGGATTAATTACTCCTATGAGCCTCATTGAGTTTGCTCAGCAAATCTAGAGCTATTGGGTATTGAGCAAGTACTGAAGCCAGAGAATTAACATCTTCTTGGAAATTTTTATACGGAGTCTCAGATTTGACTTTTTAAACACTTGTAATTATTTGCTCTTCTGCCCAAAGGTAAGAAGCCAAGCCCAAGAAATTTTCCTCAGCTGCTACTCTTTTAAATTTATATGAATTTCACTTTCTTTAAAGTTCCTAAAACAAGCTAAGATCCCTGGCCTTTCAGGAAGTGACCATCCTCATCAACTGTGAAGCTGGAATCTGATAAGCCAGGTGTACCAAGCCTGTTTTCCTCAGAGGACTTTGTAGGCATTGACTTATTTTGTAAAGTCAATCTGTGTCCCCATAATGCTGGCCTTCTCATCCCTGATTACGTGACTGTTCTTCTGGGATATGACACACCAACTAAAACACTTGCAAAATCAACTTGTTTGTATTCTGGTAAGTAGGAGAACAGATACTTATGGGACTCATGCAAATAAATATATTGCCATAAAAAGTAATAAGGCTCAGTAAAACTATTTGTTTCAGAATTCTGGGGAATTGGTGAGAATCAGATACCATTTTTTTTTTCAAAAAATGTTTGACTTCAATTGAAAAAGCATTATCTACTACATTGAGGATTGAGAATAAAGAAGAAAGGCAAAGTGCTTCCTTATATACCAGTCAGAAAACAGGACATTAAAACATTACCAGCGGGTGCCCGAGTGGCTCATTCGGTTAAGCGTCTGCCTTCGGCTCAGGTCATGATCCCAGGGTCCTGGGATTGAGTCCTGCATTGGCTTCCTGCTCAGCGGGGAGCCTGCTTCTCCCTCTCCCTCTGCCTGCTTGTGCTCTCTCTCTGTTGAATAAATAAATAAAATCTTAAAAAAAAAAAAACATTAACAGTAATGTCTAAAAAAATAATCACAGTTAATTTTCCTTCATTGGTTCATTCAGTTTTACATAACGAAGTCTTGTTCTGCTGGATTTGGGGTCAGCAGTCTGTTTTAACGAAATCATTTCTTCTCACTGAAAAGACTAAGTTTACTGGTATGGTCAGAAAGCTGTCTAAAACTTCAGCTCTAAGCTCTCAAGGCTTCAAGTACACACACTTTTTTTTTGAAACATCAATAGGAATATCAGCTATAGTTCTCTCCCCAAGGCTCTGAGACTATCCTAGCTTTTTGAAGAAACAAATTCTAACCTGAACCATCAGCAAAAACTCAATGCACTTGTTGAGGACACTGAGCAGCAGCAGTTACTCTGTTACAATAACGAATAACACCATAGAGGAACGTCAAGGTGTCCACTGGAGTAGCACTCACAGCTCTCCCACCAGGCCCTGATCAGTGCTTCCCTTGAGGAAGACAACATCTTGGACAGTGAGGACACTCACAAAATGCCAAGGCCCTCCAATCCATTCTGTAAAGTCTACAATCTTTGGAACATTTATATCAATAATATTTTATCACCACAAAATCAATAGCAGAGAAAGCCAAGCTTCTTTTCTCCTCTTTCTTTCTTTCTTTCTTTCTTTCTTTCTTTCTTTCTTTCTTTCAAGAAAGGCAGACTGCCATATGCACTGCCTCATCTGGATGTACCTGGAGTCTTAGAAGCTTGACTACTGTATAGTCTCCTAAAAATGGACCTTGAGAGCTTGTCTGGAGGTTCTAGCAGGGGAGCACAGCTATTCCTATACTCATACCAAAGAATAGGCCTCCTCCATCAGGGAAGGCTCACAGCCTCAAGAGAGACACATATGGAGTAGTGAGGGAGGAAGGGGCCCCCGCCTAGCCAACCAGATCAGCCAAATCAACCCTAGTGATCAGTGGGGTGATGCATGTCCCAGCCAGATCATTCTCACATCCCAAGCTTCCTTTTTGATTTACAGCTTCTCCCTCCCATGTAGCTTTTATAATAGTATTGAGCTAATGAAAAAATACTGAGCCTACTAAACTAATGACTTTTCTCATCTTTCTTTTTATAGGCAAAATAACAAATTTTAGCAATTTCCCAAGATCCTGCTGGGAAATCTGAAAGGTATTTTTAATTTCAGAGGATATTTGAAATTTTTACTCTTCCAAATTTAGGATCAGATCATAGAAAGGCAAAATCCAAATGATTATGAAAGGATATTTGATCATTTTGTCATGATAGAAGGATGGGTACCTGATAACAATAAATAGCTGCAGTTTAATTACTTGTTAAAATGACAAGACAATATTTTAAAATACACACAGAAAAAGTAACATGAGTGTAAATGATCCTAGTTTTTTTTTTTTTCCCGAAGATTTATTTATTTGAGAGAGAGAGAGAGAGAAAGAGAAGTGGGGAGGGGCAAAAGGAGAGGGAAAGAAAGAATCTCCAGCAGACTCCTCACTGAGCAAGGAGCCAGACACAGGGCTCAAAACCAGAACCCTGAGATTAACAGTCAGATGTTTAACTGGCTGAGCCACCCAGGCTCCCCTGATCCTAGCTTCTTTTAGAAGTGAAAAACCTGTTATTTTTTTATTTTTTTTAATAATTAAGAATGTAAGCCCAACACAAAGCAAAAGTATTTCTCTTGAGAATCACCTCTGCTCTAAGGGCAGATGACACAGGTAAAGAATAGCTTTACCAACCGATTTGCTTCTCACTTTAACAAGGAAAAAAACAAGTCTATTTTTTCATCAATATATTATTTGATAATAAAATATTCACATACTTCTTTAAAAAGTGATCATCCAAAAAAGTCCATCAAACTAGCTAGCTTGAGGCCAGAGACCTTTCAGCTTCATCGTGTATTCAAGTGGTGCTTCGTAAACTCTGGATAAAAACGGGTTCAACAATGACAATTACCTCTTCCTCCCCTTTTACCTGTTTTTCCCCCTGGAAAGGATCTCCCTGAAGACACAGCTGGCCTTTCACAGGAAACTGAACCTCTCCTGGGGCCAGATTTGCCCAGTCTCCAGTTTTCCAATAAAGAGATTTCTCTAAGTTCTGGAGCCTCGTCACCCCTGGAAATGGAAATACATAGCTCCAGAATTGACCTTGGAGTTCACCTCACAAAAGAACCTTTTGTCTCATGAGGAAATAAGTTACAGTATTCTTTTCAAGAAGAACAATCAACTAAGCAAATGCCTGCCTTAATTCCCAATGAACTTTGTATCTGCTTTGTTATATAAATCATGTGAAACTTCAGAGTGACTTTGCAGTCTTCTGAGGGCTTCCAACATGCAAGCACTCCATTGTACTAACTTGATAATACATCAGGTATCTTTCCATAGGGGTGTAGAGAGGTTTCTCTCTGTCAGCAAGATCTTCCCCAACATTTACACGCTAGACTTTTGTCCTTCTCTATGCTTTTGCATATTCTGGATCAACTTCATACTTCATTTTAAAACAAATTCTCTCTTTTTCCCTTGATAAAGCGAAACAAACCTCATTACCTTGCATACACAGCTGGAGGCATTCACCATTATCATTCCTCCAATAACATCATCTGCTAAGCATACTGAATATATATGTGTAAAATCTTAATATATAAGCATATATGTAAGCACACATATAATAACATAAAAACAGGAAGGAAAGGTTTGTATATGTATATTAAATATATAGATATTCAATATTTCAAATTAAACTGGATCCTGACATGGATCACCTATCAAGGTGACATGCTACATAATTAATATTGATGTAATTAATATTGATATAATTACTATTTTTTAAATTATAATAATATTTTTTATTATATTACATTAGTCACCATACAATACATCCCTGGTTTTTGATGTAAAGTTCCATGATATACTTACTATTGACATAAAAATGTTGGACATCAATTTTAACAAACATAGAATATAAGACAAGTTTTAAAAGTAAAGAAAAAAATTTAAATAGGGAAAAAGCATTTGTTAGAATTATGTATCCTTGGGTGAAACTTTTAATGTCCTAGTATTATATTAAAGGATAATGATCCCCTACCCTACCTCTTTGACTTATTTCTAAATAAGAAGAATCCCCAACCCCCATGCCCAAATTTCCTGATATCCTTTTGACTCTGCAGAGTTACTGAATGTATACTGGATGCAGATGACTGTCCCATGGGTAGAAAAGAGACAATCTGGAGACAATGGAAAGAACGTGAATTTTGAGTGTTGAATTCACGGGACTGAATCCTTGACACATCTGTGTTTTAGTTTCCTCATCTGTAAAAGGATCATTTCAATAACTACTTGCCAGAGTTATCCTAGAACTGGTACGGTAGGTGCACAGAAATGGGAAGCTGTTACTGTCATCAACATTATTGACATTCTGATTATTAGTGATTAGAATATGGGCTTATTGTCCTTAAGGAGAGTATCATCTAGAAGTTGGGAATAAAACCACTAAACACATATCGATGATTCTTGTGATACGTCCTAAGTGCCACAGTGGATATGTAAATAAAGGGCTAGCCAGGGCTGCAGAGAGAAAAATCATTTTTAAGAGATTAATTTCCCCCTTTGGACAATTACTAGTTTTCAAAACCTGTTTGTTTAATAGAACTTTTAAGATTATAAATAAAGGACTAATTAACGTAGCAAAGTTTACAAGATAAACAGTGATTTATGCTTTGGTATGAGTGAGACTTTAAATCGCTCAGATCTAGCAGTGCTACACAGGGAACTGAAAAAAAGAGACCAAAGTGAGCTTCCCAGACTGCGTGGGAGCAGAAGGGCAGGGAGGCTGGCAACTGGGGAAATGAAAACATGTCCCCTCAAGGAGGGAGAGGACCCCAGAAGGAAAGGTATGAGAAAATCATGAACATTGCTTTCTTTTGCTCAGCATGTGTATGTGGAAAGCCCACTATGCCAGGTGCCTTGGAAGGGATAAAAGCAAGGGAAGTTCTGGGGTAGCGGCTTTTCAGTCTCATTATGTGTGAAAGTTCATTAGTGGACTTGGGGTAAAAACGGTCAATAATAGCTCAGGAAGGGGCATTAAAAAGACTATTTATTACCTATTATTTAGCAACTAGATAGCCTGCACTAGGAACTGAAGAGATGGTATCCCCCTCACCCCAGCTCCTGACATAACTATGAAAGGGGGATCGGTGCAGGTTCGGGCTGCAGGCATCCTCCTAAAGGAGAACCATGACTGAGCTGAGGTGGGAGCTAAATTCCTGGCTACTTCTGAGATCCAGTATGGAAAGCTGATATGTAATGCAAAGTAGCAATGCCACCTCCCAATTCTCCATGCTTCTATTCAAAGAATTAAAGCATTAGCACTGCAGGCAGCACCAACTGTTTTTACAGAGTAAGGGCTCAGAGGAATTCTCTCTGCTTCTAGGTAGTTGATCCATATCATGCTCAATATTTTTTTAAAAACACAATTAATTAAATATAATAAAATTATGAAAATCAAAATAAAATAGCTATATTTATTAAACATTGTATGCCAGGCAGGTGCTAAGAATCTTACATTCATTTTTGTTATTAAATTCTCATTTAATCTTTTGAAGTGGGTATTTTATCACCAATTTTTGAGTCATCATAGTAACAAAGCTAAGTAAATGGCAGAGTGAAAATTCAATTGCAGATCTGTTTAATGGTGAAGCCCATGCTGTCTGCACATTGATTGCATTTACAGTGGTTTTGCTAAATGCACTTCTCAAAGTAACTCTAGTTCTGATTTTTCCTCTGTTCCAGATATTCCCAAGAAGGCAAAGAAGGTGGTAAGAGACAGTGGTGAAGGCACCATATGGTCCAGCAATATTCCATGTAACTAAACATTTGGGGGCATTCATGAGCATTTTTATGAACAAATGTACTACATATGGCTAATTCTACACAAAAGAACAAGTGTTCATGTACACATAGAAATGAAGCTGATTTATAGAACTCTGTTCACATAACTCATTTTAAGCGATTTATTGACTTTGTAATGATTGATTTATGCTTATACGGTAGGGTTAGAGGTCATTATGAGCTAGAGCTACAAGTTCTCTTAAAGAGGTAACAGGATGTATTTTAGAAAGGGACAATTTAAAAGGTGTTTGGGGTAAGAGGCATGTCAGTGGCAGGCCAGATATCAAGAGGGAGACCTAAACACTGCTGTATTAGAAATAAATCAGAATCGCTAGTGAAAGGAGCAAAGAAGAGAAGGAAAAGGACAGGAGAGACAAATGAAAGAGGATACTCAAGGAACATGGTATTCTGGAGGAGTTTTGATTATAGGAAATCAAAGATTCCATTTTAAGTTATTTCTCTCTCTGCGTCTCAACATCAACCCCTGCACTTTTCTCCCAAACTTTCAGTACTGTCTGGTACCTCAACTTAGCTGCACTTGTACGTCGGTGTGCACGTCTGTGTGAGTGTGTGTGTGTGTGCACATTAGCAAAAAACTGTAGAGCTTTGGTGAGATACTCTATCAACTGTATGAATTCAGAGGATACAAGAACTCAGAACAAGAGAGGACCATGACAGTGGAGATCTCTGAACAGCCAAATAGTGGAATGTACTTAATCTTTAGAGTCAGGGTGTAGAGGTACAAAGAGATTCATGAAAAAGCATGTATGCCAAACCAGAAGGTAAAAATGTTGAGTATAAGACTGTTGCAATAATTACTAGATATTTACCCAAAGGAAACAAAAATACTGATTCAAAGGGGCACATGTACCCAATGTTTATAACAGATTACTGACAATAGCCAAATTATGAAAAAAGCCCAGATGTCCATCGACTGATGAATGGATAAGGAAGATGTGGTATATATATATGTGTGTGTGTGTGTGTGTGTGTGTGTGTGTGTGTGTATACACATACACACAATGGAATATTACTCATCCATCAGAAAGAACAAAATCTTACCATTTGCAATGACACAGCTTGAGCTAGAGGGTACTATGCTAAGTGAAATAAGTCAGAGAAAGAAAAATACCATATGATTCCACTCATGTGGAATTTAAGAAACAAAACAGATGAATGTAGAGAAAGGGAAGGAAAAAGAAAATAAGATAAAAACAGAGAGGGAGACAAACCATAAGAGACTCTTAACTATAAAGAACAGACTGAGGGTTGCTGGAGGGGATTTGGGGAGGGGATGAGCTGAATGGTTGCTGGGGCATTAAGGAGGACACTTGTTGGGATGAGCGCTGGGTGTTATATGTGAGTAATGAATCACTAAATTCTACTCCTGAAACCAATACGAGTTACTATATGTTAACTAACATGAATTTTTAAAAAATCTTGGAAGAAAATAAAAGACTTGCATAAATGAAAAGAGACAGTTGGAAAGAATATAACAGATTTTCAAGAAAATCAATAAATATCTTGCCATTTCTTCAGTATCCTTCAATATTTAACCTATTTAACCTTCAATATTTAACCTAATTGTGAAGCTTAGCAAACTTCTATACCTGCATGGCTGTACTGATGAAGACTGTTAGGCTATCAAGAACACAACATAATAAAACTATAAATTTTATGTTCTGTATGAGCACGTAATATCTTCAATATGTAGCTGATTACCATTTTTGAAGAGAATCAGGAGGTAGTAATGGTTTTACTGACATTTGACTTTTTTCTAGAGTGACCACCTGGCCCATTTATACCACTCACTGGAATGAACACAGGTTGGGAATCTCCATGAAAGCTGGCACCATCCTGAAAACACTTCTCTCAATATATAGAATGGTAGTTGTATTACAGATAGAAGTAAGGCTATATGGACAGCACAGGTGCGCTTCGCCTGTAAGACAATGCGGCACCCAGAACGTGTTGTCACCGTGTCCCAGGCCTTCAGAAATCTTTTTGCTCAATCATCTGTAAAGGGGTCACTTTTCATCACACACCACTTGCTGTGTCCGTCATCAAACGTGTCACCATGAAGAAGGGCCTGCCTCATGCTATGATGGACCTGTAGCTTACAGTTCAGTTCCAGAAGGTGAGAAAGAAATGACTTTATTTGATTAGTATGGAACCTAACAAACTGTATGTGCCCTTGTTTTGTTTTGTTTTTAAATATTTGGGTCTAACTTCTTATTGCTAGAGGAATAATAGTTCACAATGCAGAAAATAGCTGTTCTTCGTGCATTATATATGTCTATTACTGTTCTGGTGGACACCTGGAATCATGTAAATAACTCTAGGAATGTCTTTAGCTGAGGACCATCCATGATTCTTTTCTCTATATTCTAAAAGTCCTAATGTACGACTTAGCAGGGACTTCAATGCCTTTGCTCTTAACTATTACTGACCTTCTGAAAGTGATTCTTTTTTGCCCCTCCTCTTTTCTTCGGCTTTATCTCCTCTTGGAGGATTTTTTTTTTTTTTTAATGCAGCAACTGCAAGACAAAAACAAGAGTCCTATTGTTCCTCTCATTTTAAAATTACAACTATTTTCAGCTCTAATTATCCAAGTCTTTATTTAGAAACTCCAACTTATTTTAAATGGTAAGCTTTTTCTCGTCTACCTTTCTCACTTGTCAGGATTAAGCAAGGGATGACTGAGGCACCCTCTGATAGCTTTGTCCTCGCTACTGTGATGTCATTTCTCAACGACACAGAGGAACCGGTGCTCAAATTGTGCAGCCCACACAGACCCACCCTGCCAGAACCGGGGTGTCACCTCTATTCCTTACTTTCAAAATACCACTTTTTTCAAAGACTGTAAACTTTCTACTGATCAAGACTGTCATTTCAGAATCAAAAGCAGCCTGGCCCAGACTTGGAAGTTCCATTCGCAAAGGAGTCTCGCTCTTTGGTACTCAGTGGATGTTCTCTCCAGGGATAGGCCAGGCCATATTTAACTGCTGGCTCTCTGGTGGGGGACAGGTGGGAAATCACCTGATTTACAGCATCTGATGATTTCCGTGGTGTAAATACTGCCACCATGGCTGAACTCAAACCACCAACGAGATGTCACTAAACAGAGAAGTAGGATAACTGTGCAGTAACACACCAATATATTTCCCCCCTACAGATACCAATGTAAGTAACCCCCAAAACATAGATAACATAAAATGTAGTGAAATCATTAGAAAGTGATGAGATTTATTAAGCTCTGTTTTTAATAGAGCTTATTTGATTGTAGGTTCACATAATTTAATTTTTAATAATGAAAGTGTTTAAAAACCGGTTCACATCATTCTTGAAAAGCAACAACTGGTCCTTGCAAGGTGGTGCGAGATAGCTTCAGCATACCACTGGCTCTTTCTTCCCAAAATGCACAGATTAAGGGTAGGAAGAGGAGTAAATATTTATTTACTGGACCTCTAATGTGTTTAAATCAATGTGCCCAAATATTTATAGATCTCAACAAAGTAGAATACTATTGATTGCTTACTTACTATAGGCCAGACCCAGCACTAGGCGTTTTTTCCATATTACCTCATTATGTACTTAAGACAGATCTCTGGAGTGAGTGTTAATGTGCATTTAACTGATGAGGAGCCCAAGGCCCACCAAAGGATAAAGCTCCCCCAAGACCATACCATCTAGTAAGTGAGGATCAATCAAGTAAATTAGGACCAGCATTCAGGTGTCTTAGACTTTACATTCTCACCTTGTTACTTACCCTCCTAAGCAACTCTGTGAGGCAGATTTTACTACTAACTTTTACAGATGAGGTTTAGAAACATTAGGGGATGGTTTCAAGACCATGTAATTTATAAACGGGAGGACTGTGCACTTCCAAAGCCCGTGATTTGTCTACCTCAATATACGGCCTGCCTCAACCTCAATGGGCTTCTTTTGTTGAGGATTTAAGTTATTGGATTTACTGAGTTACATTTCAGTTTCAGAATTTAGGAGTTACCTCCTCAACAAAAGCAATTGCATATTAAAATAAGCCAAAGGGAGAAGACAGTACTTAAGTCAAAACAAAAGATCCATAACCGGAAATGTGAAGCAACAGCTATGAGCCAGGAACTATCAGATTTTTGTTAGCCTGGGCATCCTAATACTTTTTCAAAGTATTGTTTATTCTGCCCATCAAAGAGAGAGGTCACCACTCAATATTTGAAACAGTTTCATTTATTGCCTGTTTACGCAATTGAGTGCTATACTTGAAAGACTTAGCTTTTCTGAGCAAAATAGGTTGGTGTTACATTTGTTTAGCTTCATTCTTTCTTACTCAAGACAGGCCTCTTTAATATGATAGATAGTTTGGCTCCCACGAGCCCCAACCTCATACCCTCCTAGTATATAATTAAAGAGGCAACAATATTCCTACAATTGGAAATAAGAAACTCAATAGCAAGTCTCTCTGTGGTAGGGACTAAGACATTGGTTACTAGGAATGGGTAGTGGGATAAGCAAAGTACAGTTACATTAAAAAAAAAAAAAGGTAATGGGAAGACCTTCTGAACAATAATTACCAGAATCTATCATAATAAAATTTATTCTTGTAATGCCTTCTACATTTTTCATGCCTGGTTATCTGATTATTGGTCAAGCAGATACCCTTAACTGAAGCTGTCAAGGCTTTCACTATAGAGAAAGTAGAAAGTATTAAAACTGGCATACTTCATATGAAGACCACTCTATCATTAATTCTCCTTGGAGTTCCATAATTTGAAGTTATAAATAGTGGGTTCATTAGTAAATTAGACAAACAGGGGCATGCTTTGTAGAATCACCTTTCTAAAGTTCACTTAATGCCCAGGGGATAGTATTTCACCATTATATGTCCATATATGGGAGGGATAATTCTGAAATGCAGAGTGGCCTCTAGCTTGTGGCATGGCACTTTCCACCATGGTGCCTCTCAAAGATTCTCTGAGCAGAGACCACTGGATTAAATTGGAGACCATGAAGAAAGAACCTTTTTCCCAAAAAATACATCAACGCCAAAGAGTGAGACAAATGTCTCCTAGAAATGAATGTAGGACCAGTAAGAAAATAAGTATATTCAAACTTCTATTTGTCACACAGTAATACGTAAAATATAGGTATGTACTTTTACCTTGTTGGTGTAAAACTAAAGTGCATAAACTCATTCCATTCCTTCAGTGAGAAGTATAACCACATCTTTCTCATAGCAACGTCAATAGCTTCCTTACTTAAACACTAACTAGCAGCTTTCTGATGCGAAGGTAGCCAGAGTGTGCAAGACAAAACTAGGAAGGAAATGAGCGAACAAAAGGAGGGTCCTTCACAGTTAACGGGATAAGCCCTGACACTTGGGACCGTTCCATGGTAAAAACCTTGGCTTCCACTATCAGCACGTTCTATCTCTTCATTTCACAGGTTTCCCAGGGGTTAAAAATGGAAGAAGTAGTGTAATTCACACTTAGAGAACCTAAAGAAGTATTATCCTCCATTTCCATCAGTTCCATTGTTATTTGCCCTCTTCTTTGGCTTTGAATTTGGAAGAAGAACATAAGCAGAAAACTCCATGTGGCCTGAACATGTAGCACCTGCAGAGGGTCACACCTTTCAGAGGGGAGGTTACCATCTCTAGGCGTGAAAACCACACAGGACCATACCCATCAGGAACTATGGCACAGACACCAGGAGACAGGATCTCCATTTTTGGTTTGGCCAATCAGGTGCCTGTGCAGGAGATGTGGAAGAGGCTGCATTCCTGATGCTCCTGTACTTCCTGCAGTTGAGTACAATCATGGAGCAGATGAGATTTTGCAAAACATTAGTCAAGGTTCCAGCTACAAATATTTAGTTTCATGAGTGTCAAGAGGAGAGTAGAGCATGGGCATCTATTTTTATGTAACGAAATCTCCTTGAAGACTACAGGACAATTAAAGGGAGAGGACACAGTCTACCCTCCATTATGAAAGATCAAAAGGCTGGTTTCTCTCATCCCCCCAAACAACATATTTGCACACACATACGCATGCATGTGTACACACATACACCATACACACACTCACACACACAGAGGGTTGCTGGAGATCCCCTCTTCTGTCCCAGAAAGGAAAAGTTCTTTTCAAATTCCTTATTCATATAACTGACACTCCATACAAGTTCATTGTTTGAACACGTCCCCAGATAGAAACTGAAATTGTAGCCAAAAGGGTAAAACTAGAGATCATTTGTCGTCCTTCCATGAATCTTTTTTTTCTTTCAGAATTAAAAAGGAACAAGGACTTTGAAAATTAAAAAAAAAAAAAAGTTTCCAGAAACATCACTCTTTCACGATTACTGGACATATGCTTTTGTTTTTACCAACAAAATTCTGGATATATAAGACAAACTGAAACTAGATGAGATTCTGAAACCTCAATTTGGGTGGCCACCGTTTTTAAAGATATGTGTACATCTGTGTGGAATGTGTGAAAGAGGATGGGTGGGCCTCTAGTGGACTGGTGAGCTGGGGAAGTCACTCATTCTTCACCCATCCCTTGGTGCTATTTGAGCTGAACCAGATTTCCTTGACTCACAGGATGTTTTTAAGGAATCTACTGCTTTGGTGAGGGGTTTTACTATTTCTTTTCCATACAGTAAAAATTTGCATGCTTAGCAGGCACCAGAGTCTTCTCCAGATTTTTCTTTGGGAGCTAGGATAAACAAAATGGAAATACTCGGAGAAAAATTAAGAAAAAAACCACACTAAAACAGATTACATATAGTACAATGTAGTGTTAATGAAATTTTTATGATACCCTTGAGAGTGATATCTTGCTGAGAAAAGAACATTTGGAGGTTTACTTTTGTTTAAAATATAAATATTTAACTTATTAAAGTTTTAGATGAAAAAAATCTAGTTATTTCTTCAGCTTTTAAGTTTAGCCAAATGTTATTATTCTGTGTCTAACAATTTTAAAAAGTGACTTTGAAAGGGTTTCCATTTAAAAACTTAGTTCAAAAACTTTAAACTGCATTTTATATTTCATTTCCTTTTCAAGTGTTTTCTTCTCTGAAATAAACAAAATCCTCTTGAATATTAAATTGTTTTACAAATCTAACCAACTTAAAGAGAAAGACTTCCTCTTATGATCACAAGTCTTAATTAGTAACTCAATTATGGATTTTAATTTAGATTTACAAGGTTATTGCTGTAAGGGGCCAAAATTTTGTTAAACTATGTAAAAGTTACTAAATTCCAAAATATTTACTCATTTTTTAAAAATATAAAAATAGTTATTGTGTAGTCTGGATTCTCATAAACACCTTTGTCCTCATTCTTAAATCTTCAGGTGGCTCATGTCTATAGAAGACAATTAACATCCAAATTAACAGGGATTACTTTGCACCAATGGTTTTAGCCAACCTCTGGGGACATCCAAGGCATCTTTCTCCCTCATCGCTGAAGAAACTACGTAATATTAGCAAATGTCCTCTCAGCAATATTTGAGGTATTAATAACTATAAACTTCAACTGGTTCACTGCCTAGAATCTTGTTGACAGCCCTGAACTTATTGATAGTTGCTATTCACTGACTCTATACTTCAAGGGGATACAATGGGACTGATACACAATCCATCTCCATATACTCAGGTTACAAGTATCAATTAATTTTGATATCAATGCAAAACACCAATCCAGGTTTAGTACATGTATTTCATTGGCTCAGATGACATGTAAATGGCTAAAAAGGAACACCCCTGAGCTTGATGGGACTCTCATAAACCAGTTTCCTTAGTGGAGCTCAGTCCTACATGAACACTATTCTCTATTAACATGAACCTATTCTGATATATATCTCTGGCCCTCTCCTCATTTTGCCCCTTAGTGACCTAATATATAAAGGAGGCATCACTACTTGTCTCATGGGATTATTAGAATTAATGAATAATGTTTCAGAGAATTCTTATCAAGAGAATTCCATCTAAGAGTAACATGCTTTAAGCTTAGTTAACAAGCCTCTTGAAAGAGGATCAAGTCTGATAGGAAGGATGCTGGACAATGTCTGAATCACTGTTCAGCCACTTAATAGCCAGTGAACTTGGAGAAGTCCCTTAACCTTTCTGATCTCTTTACCTGGGGATCCCCCTACCGTCTTCATAGGAATGTTATGAGGATCAGAAGATAGAATATGTATGAATGGACTTGTGATGAGTAGAGTGCCATATTAATGTGTACTCTATGTTACTACAGATGGTGAACTCTTGCAGTCTGCATCTCTGGAGCTGACTTCCCATCTTGTCGGTCCCAAAACTCTGAACGGGTCTAGGAAAATGTAGTCAGGACACTAGACTGTGGTATCAGAAAGATAAATCCCATAATATCATAGATTACTATTCTGCACTTCTCAATTCACTGATGTTTCCAAAAGCTCAGTAACACAATTCTTGTACATACATAGTCACACCTATGGTTCATATTTGTCTTCCCTGGAATGAATGACTGAGACAATTTCACAGCTTTTAGTGAATGTTGTGAACAACATTGTGTCTGAGCTAACATCTTGTCTTAAGAAAGAAAGAAAGAAAGAAAGAAAGAAAGAAAGAAAGAAAGAAAGCAAGCTCATTTGTGCTTATTTTCTACCTACTCTGATCTCTCATTCAAATCAAGTTGCAGACAAAAGATCAAAAGGAAAATGAGAAATACTAATTAAAATTTAATGTAAAGCCAATAGGAACCTTTAGTTTCTAGGAGCAATTTTTAAGAAAGACTATCTTGGACAAAACAAGAACATTTAAGCACCAAAAGACAAAAATGAACACAAATAATGAAGGCTAATGATGAAGAATTTTTAAAACAAATTTGAGGAAGCCTATGGGCAAGAATTTGGGGTGAAGCTTGACAGTACTATTGTGGGTACATCATAAAAAGAAAACAAATACAGAATCTATAACTGTATAAAATTATGTTTGGGTTGGGTTGTGTTTCTCTGATTATATCATCACCTGAATATTCCCCTAGAAAAATCTCTTTTCCTAAAACAAAATAATATCACAATTAAAAACCTGATGGTTCATTTTTGCCATAAAGTGGAGAATTTTAGGTATTCCATCTAAGTCCTCATATTGGTATGGTAAACAAATTTCACAGTCTGAACTGATTTTAAAGGGACAGGGTGATATAATGCCTAAATTCTAATTCCCAGTTTTACTACAGATGATTATGAGCATGAAGTCGTCAGTGTTTAGCAAAAAGCAGGAAAAAAAAAATAGATTGTATTCTTAAAAAGAAAATGATCAAATTTTAGTTTGAATTAACAAACTAAAATCAGAGGCAACTCAGAACTTAAAAGAATATGGGGCGCCTGGGTGGCGCAGTCATTAAGCGTCTGCCTTTGGCTCAGGGCGTGATCCCGGTGTTCTGGGATCGAGCCCCACATCAGGCTCCTCTGCTGGGAGCCTGCTTCTTCCTCTCCCACTCCCCTGCTTGTGTTCCCTCTCTTGCTGGCTGTCTCTCTCTCTTCAAATAAATAAAAATAAAATCTTTAAAAAAAAAAAAAGAATACGCAAGTATATCAGAAAGTTTACAGGACTCATGTTACTAGTTTTTCAGAACTGTAGCAGAAAATCAGGCATTAAGATGTACAACATGCTAACTATGATTTTCAATGTGTTACTTAAAAATAAAAAAACAGGGAGGAGAAAATACTCACTCATGTAGTCAATATTCAGGACCCAGAGCACTATGTATTTCGTCTCCTTGGGGTCTTATAATTAACAAGTTAAGAGTATACATGAAAACTGATTAAGGGTCCAAAAAAAAAAAAAAAGAGTAAAAACAATGTAAGTATCATAAGACAAGTCCTTTAGGTAAATATTTAAGGAGCTGTACTTATTTAACTTGGATGCAAAAGGACTGTCTTCATTGATTTGAATGAAACAGAGTGACTAGAGGGTTCCATTTCCTCCAGGCCTAAAAAAGAGGAAACAAGGAAGAAAGGGAGGTTAGTTATGAGGAAGAACTATCTGCCTCTAAATGTTCTTAAACACCAACTAAGATTACCATGGCAAGGTGTGGACTAGCTTTACCAGAGACCTTTACTTTCAGGAAGGAAACCATCTATCAGGGAGTTTATCATATAAAGCCAGGCCATATTTTTCCTGAAATCTTTTTCCAAGTACATTTATCTTTGAAAGAAATATTGCTCTTTCATAGGAAAATATTCTTTACCATGCTTCTCCCACTCTGTAACACCACCCCCTAAGAAGCTACTTAATTGCCAAACAATCTGCGTATCAGAGTATGATTAAAGTCTTATTAGTCATTAATGGTCTTAAATGGTCCCCTTTCTCAGGAATGAATAGGCAAAGAAAAAATAACTAGGAATGAGTCAGGATCAGACTGTTCTTGGAAGGATATTCAGTAAATTTAATCATTTTTAATGCACAAAGTGAAACTTTGATTTCCATTTCTAGAATTTGTTAGTAGAAAATTGTCTTATCTCTTGAATAAACCTTACCAAGGTAGACACTTTCAAAAGACACAGGGAAAAGCTCAAGAGAAGGAAGGCTGGCAGCATAATTCTACCTGTCATCAAGGCCACAGCCTGTTGTTGGGATTATAAGTGCCAGCTTGGGATGACAACGTGCTCCACCTACTCTTGTCATACCAGCCTCCATGTCGATGTTGAGCATATGGTCTCTTAGGGGAAGCTGCCGGTTCCCATCCCCAGAGCTTCCTGTGTCACCAAAGAACATCATGTTCTTAGAGAAAAGAAGAAAGTCATTCTTAAATTCTAGTACCCCAAGCCATTTGGGCTGTGTTTACCAGCCTGACACCAGAACCATTCCTAAAGCAATCCAGAACTAACTTTGGCAGGGGTCTATTTTTGTGGAGGTATAATCAGTAGTTACCCAGAATGTCTGTCTGTCCAAGTACACCACTGAGTCCATGGATCACATATAACTGGATAGACCAAGAAGCACAGCTGGTAAGGTTTTAGAAGCATTCCATTGTGTGTGCTCTCTCTCTCCGTGTGTGTGTGTGTGTGTGTGTGTGTGTGTGTGTGTACAGATACTAAGAACTCAGGTAACTCTAAATGAATTTTGGTGGCTGCATGACATGGGCCAATAGGAGCTTTGTTTGAACTGGGATTCACAAACTGAGTGAAAGATAAGGATTTCTCTTTCAGAAGCTGGGGAACAAAGGTCAACAGCCCTTGACCTCCCAGAGAGAATACTGCAGGGAGTAGACAGATGTACACTGTAGTTACAGAGAATCAAGCAACACAAGCTTTGTCCAATACTTCCTGGGGGTGGAAGAGGGAGGATAGTAAGTAGGCATAGTTGGGAGAATTAGCAAGAGAAATGATTTTTGAGTGCAGAAAGAAGTCAACTGATACTTCTATCCTAGACCCTGAAAAGAGATGTGACAGTCACCTACTAAACAGCATAACACAGAGAAAAAGAGCTGTACCTCTAAGGGTGAGGTAAAATCTAAGGGTAGATGAGAGGATGTTATGAAAGATCTGTCACTGCTAATAGATCATGACCTCAGTCAAGTGACTGCCAGAGAAAAGCTGAAGAGCCTTGCCTTAGGGTGACAGAAGCAAGTAATATGGGGACAAGGACTGATTAGGTCAACACTTGGAAATGCAGCATACATGACAGCCTTTATGAGTTAGGGACGACCTTTCAGAACACACATAATACTCTCCTAAGATCTCTTGCTCTGGAAAGAAGAAAATTCTTTAACTGATGAAAATTTTCAAATTTATACAAGATCTGAGAAAATTATATAATGAACTTTTCCTGTACCAGTCATGAAGGTTCAAGAATTCTCTACCCATGACCAAACTTGTTATATCTATAGTTCCCATCCTTCAACCCACCCTGAATTTTGAAGCAAATCTCAAACACCTTATCATTTCATCTATAAGTATTTCAGCATGTATCTCTAAAAAAAGAAGGGTTCTTTTTTAAATTTAAAAATATTAACATTTAATATCGCACTTTAAAAAGATTAGGAATAATTGAAGGGAATTCTGAGGTAAGTGAAACTGAGCTTCCAGAAACTAGCCTGAAGGGACTACGCCAGACTATTAAATGTGACCATTAGCATGACCTCCTTTTATCCCAGACTGAGGGAGCCTGGGACTGAGAGTACAGAAACACTTAGTAAGAGGACTTAAGTGTTTGACTGAAGTACCTTGTTCTGAGATTGTGTTAGCAGTAATGACATGAAAATATCTTCAAACACAAAGAAATAACATCCCTTGTTTTTCTACATGTAAAGGGAAACAAACTTGAGTTTTTGCTTTAGTATGGATTTTTTTTTCTATTGGCCCAGTGAGAAATAGAGATGGTAGATAAGCAAAGACTATATTGCTGTTACCTATAGTACACCTAATGATAGGTATAGTTGGTAATCATGTTTCTGCATATTAGTGCAGCCCTCTGCAATAAGCTAAATATGAAATGCTAAGACAAAGTAGCCCCACAAGATCACTTAGCTGTGTATATGTTACAGGACCCAGCTTACCTAGTAAGTCTGCAGTTCCATTAGGCAAGATGCAATAAACATCAGACCGGCAAGAAGTCAACCTAGCTGTAATAGCCTGCTTGCGGTACCACAACATAATATAATCGATTGAGTGACTTCAACAGCAGCAATGTATTTTCTCACTCTTCTGGAGGCTGGAAGTCCAAGATCAAAGTGCAGAAGGGGTTGGTTTCTCACGAGGGCTCTCTCCTTGGCTTGCAGATGGCCATCGCCTCACCCTCACTTGGCCTTTTTCCTTTGCATGTGTACTCATGGTGTCTCTTCCTCTTCTAATGAAGAACACGAGTCCTGGGGGATAGGGCAGCAGCCTTATGACCTCATTTAACCTTAATGACCTCCTTAAATTCTCTATCTTCAAATATAGTCATATTGGGGGTTAGGGCTACAACATATGAATTTGGAGGAACACAACCAGCACCAGCAAATTCTAAGACCCTGGGGGAAGTAATCTGAGTTTTTTGTTTGTTTGGCTTTTGTTTTTTGTTTTCATCTGCAAGGATGATCAATCATTCACTTGAAACATGACATCTGAGGCTTTAATTATTTTTCCTCTTGCAGTTTCAGCCTCTAAGTTGTATATTTAAATACTTCTATTTAAATTTTGGAGGTTATACTTATAGACCTAGTTATATATGCATGTATTTCATCTATAATTTACATATGAAGTTTGATTGATGTTAGGAAATATTATTTGGCCAGTTTGGCCATTTTTTTTCTAGGGAAGATCATGAATTGTTCTCATTCCCTATAGGAGGAAGCCCTTAGGTATACATATTTTTCACTAAGGGCTTTTACTTTTCTTTTTCCACCTACCCAACCCAACGACAGTTGATTGATAAACTGGCCAGGAACTTACAAAGAAAATTGGCATGGAAACATGGTCCATCAGTTTCTTTGTCTTTACAATGTGTATCAGGAAGTGCTATAAGAATGAGGTAGTTAGCAGAGAAGCTACAGCTAGAAGGGCAAGTAGAGAGCAGAGCCACCAGTCACTCTGGCCACGGGAAGCTGTGAGAAGGCAGACAGAAGAGAAAAGGACAGGGCTGCTGGAGAGAGTTAGCAATCCCAGAATGGCTTCAGCTTCCAACCCTTTCCAGTTCAAGCTCTAGATCTGGTACATTCTTAAAATAACACTTTTTTTTTTCTAAAAGAAACTTGAGCAGATCTCTGTTTTTACAAAAGGAACAGTCTAATAAAGAAATGTGTCCTGAAACACAGCATTCTCTTTCTACAACTGCACACTGAAAAGCCAAATAACTCTCCGTTCTTTTGATGATCCCCCTCATGTGTTCTCCATTTTGCCAGCATAAGCATCCATACAGGGGCGCCTGGGTGGCACAGCGGTTAAGCATCTGCCTTCGGCTCAGGGCATGATCCCGGCGATCTGGGATCGAGCCCCACATTAGGCTCCTCCGCTAGGAGCCTGCTTCTTCCTCTCCCACTCCCCCTGCTTGTGTTCCCTCTCTCGCTGGCTGTCTCTGTCAAATAAATAAAATAAAATCTTAAAAAAAAAATATTTTATTTATTGGGGCACCTGGGTGGCTCAGTCAGTTAAGTATCAGCCTTCATTTCAGATCATGATCCCAGGGTTTTTGGGATTGAGCCCTGCATTGGGCTCCCTGCTCAGTGGAGAGCTTGCTTCTGTCTCTGCCCCTCACCCCACTTGTGCTCTCTCTCTCTCTCTCTCTCTCTCTCTCTCTCTCTCAAATTAAAAAAATATATATGTATTTGAGAGAGAGAGAACACAGGAGCAGGGAAAGGGGGAGCAGAGAGGAAGGGAGAGGAGGAAAGGGTGAGGGGAGAGGGGAACAGGAGAAGGAAGGGAAGGGGAAGGGAGGAGGAGGGTCAGAGGGAGAAGCAGACTCCCCGCTGAGCAAGGGAGCCTGAGCATTGGGCTTGATCCCAGAACCCCGGGATCATGACCTGAGCCGAAGACAGAGGCTTACCTAACTGAGTCACCCAGGTGCCCTTGCACAAAGATTTAATACCAGACTTCTTCTACACTTTGTCCTCTATTTAAGGCTCTTGTGTATTTTATAACAGAGGAATTTCCCTTCTTAGCTGTAATTTGTGAGAAAAACTTCTGACAGATACATGCCACCTGTACTAACTTATTAAAAGTTTAAAACTTTTTAAACTATACCTCTCCCAAGAATATTAACATTTTTGCCAGGGGATAAAAAAAAAATGGGCATGTGACAGTGAAATTTGGAGCATTGGAAAAAGCTTACCCATCCCTTTTCCAAAGACCCAAAGGCAACAGGCAGTGAAATAGGGAGCCCAGTTAGGAATACATCTATTTACTGAAAGTTCAAAACTTCTTGACCTGCAAAGTCCTTTTAAATGTTGTACTCCATAATGTATACCGTTTCCGTTAAGTCAGAGTTAGAAAACTAGTAGGGGGAATTTATTTGAGGGAATCTTCCCAGGTTAGCTCTATTCACTACACAGATTAAGAATTTCTAAGAGAGTCAATATCTGGTGTCAGGCTATCAGATGTTCAGGTACACTTGGCCTGAAAAACAATTTCTTAAATTAGACACCTATCATCAATAGTCAGCTTTATTATTTCATCTTGCTTGTCACTGTCATCTTCACTGGGTGTGTATCAGGAGAAAGGGGCAGTGGAATGTAGAGATTCATGGCTTCTCAAGCTAGATCGTGCAGGATTAACTTTGGGCTCTACCACTTACTGTGACCTTGGAAAAATTTAGTCTCTCTGTTTTTTAATTATTACCTGTAAAATAGAGGTGATGATAGTATTACCTACTATACCTACCTACAATAGAGTTGTTTTAAGGATTAAACAAAATAATACATACAAAGCACCTACAACTATGCCTGGAAGATAATAAGTATGGTATGTATTATGATATCACCATCTTAATAGTTAGATATGATCTGACAATTTTCAAAGCATTTTAATATATATTATTTGGCTTTTACAACTTTCCTGGAAGTGGGTAGGAAAATGGTAATTATTTTAGGGATAAGAAAAACTAAGGCTCAAAGAATCTAAGTTATCCAGAAGCTGTATTTAAAGCTCTATTTAAAACAGTCCCGTCTCCTAAAATTCTTCAAAGTAGGCACCATGGGAAGGGCTTCAGAAAATCAGACAGATGGGGCTACTACAAACATTACCATGACTTAGGCAGGGGGCTAATCTTAGAGAAAATGGTCCTTTTCCTCTGGTTCTGTTTACTAGCCAGCAATACTTAACAGATTCTAGTGGCTAACACTAGTGTGGTGGCCACTTATCTCCCCCCATAGCTATCATCCTTATTTGTCCTGCTTAACCACTTTTTGCAAGGGCTCTAGTGAGTTCCACCCTCCCTTTTCCAATAGGAGGATGGTGCTGCCCTAGAGACACACTGATTAAAAGGCTATATGTGTTCTCTGCATTCCAAGGAAAAGACTAATACAATTAAACATAATTCAAACAATTGTAAACATGTTTTTTTAATTTGTAACTCACAACAGAAGCAAATCAAATTTAAACCATTTTCCTCATGAATGTCTACTTTCCACTATTCCTATTTTCCTAACAGTCTAAATGTTTTGTTGCTTTTATTCCTATTTCAAACAAGATTTTTTTTTTTTAATGATTTGCTATTAGGGTTTATTTCTCTGTATTTAAAAAAATTCAACCAAGTACCTTAAATGAGTTAATCTAATCCAAGTTAAAGGAAGCAAAGGCTTCTACCAGATCTGAAAATGCATACCTGCCCTTAACCATTCATTGCTGTAACTTCTCTGACATAGTGATGCATCCCCTGACTTCCTAAGAAAATGCTACAATATAGCAGTGTTAATTTTATCTCTAATGTTTATTGCGATTTTTTCATTTGACTTCAACAAGATTTCATGAGCTGATAGGTTGCTATTCATTTACAATGCTCTCTGAACTTCTTTTAAATGTTCATGATGGGAAATTAAGGAGAATTAAAGCATTATCTTCAAGAAAGAGGGTTTCCACTCCATTTGTTTTAAGTATGTTTAAAGTTCCCAGGAATTACAAAAATGCAAACACCTTACACCCAAGTTTGCATATTTGACTAAACTATTCATCTCACTGGTACAACAGTCTAGTCACTAGAACTTCAACTCAAATATCACCACTCTGAACAATCCTATAGAACTTGGTGCAGATCTCAATCTAGATTGAACGTGCTACCAGTAAAACCTGCAGTGTTGAATCAAACATGTGTCTAGGATAATCAACTCCTAGGCCATCTATCAAGGCCAAATCCAATACCAACTCTAGCCAACATGTTTGCCTTGGACATTTCTCTTTCTCAGTAGGGCTGAGGGGAAAAAAAAAATGGAAATCATCAAGAAGCTCAAAGACACATACTGAAATGTCTGAAGATAAGTTTAAAGAAGGCCAAAAAATGAACAATAAATATAATCTTACTTTGAGTCAAATGGCAATCATATTTTCAGAACAGTAAGACAAGAGTGAATCATTTTGTAAACATGACCATCCATCTAAAGGGCCTTCTTTAAAATGCCACAGACAGAAAACCTTGAATTATTAACAGAGCTATTAACAGCCAGAAGCACTTGATTTCCAAGGTTATTACTTTGATAAATGCAGCACCAACTCCAGCTCCCCCACACCAAAACTTTTTAAGAAAATATTTTCTCTGGTTCATACTTTATGACTCTATTTGATGGAAGAAGAGCATAGCAAAACAAGTGAAAGAAAATTAGCTTCCTCCTTTTTTTTTTTTTTAAGATTTTATTTACTTATTTGACAGAGAGAGAGAGACAGCCAGCGAGAGAGGGAACACAAGCAGGGGGAGTGGGAGAGGAAGAAGCAGGCTCATAGCGGAAGAGCCTGATGTGGGGCTTGATCCCAGAACGCCGGGATCACGCCCTGAGCCGAAGGCAGACGCTTAACGACTGAGCCACCCAGGCACCCCAGAAAATTAGCTTCCTCCTTAATCAGTACCTCCCAAAAAAGATTTCCATGACCATGGATACATCATCGTACTTATAGGATAATTTTTAATGCTATTTTAAAACCCAGGAATCAGGTGTATTTCATTAAAATGTCCAGGAACGCACTGGCTATTTTCACCAGCAATGTAAACAGTTACTTTTGAGAAGAAACTATAGAGTTTCTATAGAGAAACTATAGAGGCAAATAATGAATTTCTCGATGTGGGCTTCATATTTTCTTGTCCTTCCCTGAGCTTCTTGGTAATTGTGCTTGAGCTTGTGTTTCCCAATCTGAAATATGGGATCGCTACATTTAAGCAAGAAAGTGAAAGATCTGTACACTGAAAACAGTAAAACACTGATGAAAGAAGCTAAAGAAGACAGAAATGAATGAAAAGATATCCAATGTTCATGGATCAGAAGAATTAATATTGTTGAAGTATCCATACTACTACAAAGTCATCTATAGATTCAATGCAATCCCTAATCGAAAACTCCATTTTTTTTTTCACAGCAATAGAAAAAAAAAATCCTAAAATGTGTATGGAACTACAAAAGACACCAAGTAGCCAAAGCAATCTTAAAAAGTAAAATAAAGCTGGGCATAATATTTCCTTACTTCAAACTATAGTACAAAGCTATAGTAACCAATACGGTATGGTATTGGCATAAAAGCAGACATACAGACCAATGGAACAGGAGTGATAGCCCAGAAATAAATTCATGTATATACAGTCAGCTAACGTTTGATTAGGGAGCCAAGAATACTCAATTAGGAAAGAACAGTCTAAAATAAATGATACTGGGAAAATGGGATATTCACATGCAAATAAATGAAACTGGATCCCTGTCTTAAACCACCCACAAGAACTAACCCAGAATGGATTAAAAACTTAAATATAAAACCTAAAATTGTAAAACTCCTACAAGAAAACCTAGGAAAAGATTCCCTTCACATTGGTCTTGGCAATAACTTTTTGGATATGACACCAAAAGCACAAGCAACAAAAGCAAAAACAAACAAATGGAACTACATCAATTGAAAAAGCTTCTGTGCAACAAAAGAAACAATCAACAAAATGAAAAGGCAACCTATGGAACGGGAGAAAATATTTGTTACCATACAACAGATAAAGGGTTAACATTCAAAATATACAAGGAATTAATACAATTCAATAGCAAAAAACACTAGTAATCTGATTTCAAAAAAGGCAGAGGACCTGAACAGACATTTTTCCTAAGACATACAAATGACCAACAAGTACATGAAAAGTTGTTCAATGCCACTAAGCATCAGAGAAATGCAAATCAAAACCACAATAAGATGTCACTTAACACTAGTCAGAATGGCTCTTATCAAAAAGGTAAGAGATGCCAAGTATTGGCAAGGATGTGGAGAAAACGGAACCCTCATGCAGTGATGACTGGAATGTAAACAGGTACTACCACTACACAGAACAGTATGGAAGTTCCTGAAAATGTCAGAATAACCATATGATCCAGCAGTTCTACTTCTCAGTTTACGGCTGAAGGAAATAAAATCACTATCTTGAAGAGTTATCTGCACCCCAATATTTATTGCAACATTATTCGTAATAGCCAAGACATGGAAACAACCTAAGTGTCCAACAATAAATAAATGGGTAAAGAAAATATATATGTAATATATATATAATAATATATAGAGTAATATATATGCATATATACAGTCGACCCATGAACAACATGGAGGTTCAGGGTATTGACCTCCCATGCAGTCAAAAATCCATGTATAACTTTTGACTCCCCAAAAACTTAACTACTAATAGCCTACTTTTGACCCAAAGTCCTACCAATACTATAAAGTCAATTAACACATACTTTGTATGTTATATGTGTTATATACTGTATTCTTATGATAAAGTATAAAGAAAATGCTATTAAGAAAATCATAAAGAAGAGAAAATACATTTACTGTGTTTATCCAAAAAAAAAAAATCCATGGACAAGTAAACCTGCTCAGTTCAAACTGGTGTTGTTCAAGGATCAACTGTATACATATATATATAAATACACACACATATACACATACATATATGCGCACATATATATACTGTATGTATATGTATATTTTATTTATATGTATATATGATCACATTTTATAAATAATAAATATTAATATTATTAATAAAATGATACTGTTAATAGAATAACATATGATATTTATATATTATATAATTAAATAATATGAATATCATTCAGCCATAAAAATACTATCACTTACAACAACATGAATGGAATTTGAGGGCACTATGCTAAATGAAACAAGTTAGAGAAAGCAAATACATACGATCTCACCTACATGTGGAATCTAAAAAATAGCTGAACTTATAGAAACAGAGAGGAGAATGGTGGTGGCCAGGGGCTGGGGTGAGGGAAATGGGTAGATAATAGTCAAAAGGGATAAACTTCCAGTTATAGGATGAATAAGTTCTGTGGATCTTCTATACAGCATGGTGACTATAGTTAACAATATTGTATTACGTACTTGAAAGTTGCTAAGAAAGTACATCTTAAATGTTCCAATTCAAAAAGAAAAAATAGCAGCTGTGTGAGGTGATGGATGTGTTAAGCAGCTAGCCTGTGGGCAGCAAAGTCATCTCTGGAAGGTGGACAAACCCCCTAGACAGAGAAATGCATTTGGAATTTGGTCAGAGTTCATCAAACAGGTAAAGGTGAGAGGAGATGAGCAGAGTACTGACAATGTCAAATATGGTTCCTCTTTTATCACACCTCTCTGATATTTCTGACTATTTCTTTCTAGAGAGAGTAACTCCAGTTTCTTGGGATTGTGACATTTGGTATCAACCTTTGCCGCACTGAGAGGCGATCTGCCTTCACGACAGCTATAAAGTAAGAGATATTCTACAAAGGCACTTTCTATATTGAGAGTTGAGGGGAAAGGTGGGGAGTCCTGGATCAGAATTACAAATGAGATTTTGCAAACTACATGCAACACCCCACAACCCTGTTTTGACAGTGACTTGCTCCCTCCCTACCTAGGGAAGTAAAGCTCTGTGTTAAATAATGGAAGTTAATTGCATACGTCAGGCATGTTTAGAGAGGAAGAAAGCAAAAATTACCAAAGCGCTCAAATGTAAACGGTTAGTTTGTCACAGTCCTAGCATTAACGCTGAGCAGGGAATATGTGATTTTAGAGCAATTTCAATTCTATTGTAATAAACCTGACATCATAACAAGCTTCAACTAAAGTAGCAACTTTGCTCATAGGTAGGGTCTAAGTTAGCATTCTAAGAAAATATTTTTCTTTATCAATAGAAATAATTACTTTATTAAATAGAGCAGTATTAATAGCCTATATAAAGCCATGACTTATTACCAGACAATTTTATGAGAATTTTAAGAGAAATATTCAATAATTAAAGGACCTTAGTTACTTTAGCATCTTGATTTCAGAGTGTTGTTATGATCTTACAGACTCTAAGAGCTAACTGTAAAATACAGAAAGTTAATAAATTTTAAGAAAGCACAATTCCTAATATTAAGCTAGAATTTTACTCTTTTTATATTGAATTTCATAATATAATCTTTATCTCTGTTTATTCATCAGAAGTAAGGGTGTTTGTTAAATATTTTAGATTTTACTTTCTGACAAGCAAATGCATACACAATCAGGCACAATGAAAACTTATGTCCAGCCAAGTCAAAATACTCTGCTATTAGCTACAGAGTAAATGGTTTTAGTGAGATATCAAACGGCCACATGCCTACAAAATAAGAAAGGAGAGAAAGGAATCATTTTAAAGTGGTCTATTTTATTATTAAACCATTCAGTACCAAGAATAATGAGCAATTACCCAAAAGTTCTAAAATACCATATTAATTGGAATAGATGATACTAGAAATTCTTGCCTGAAAATCACCTTCCTAGGACAGGCAAGGAATTGTTCTGGCACAAAGTCCTGGTGATGGCAGATGGTATTCTTCTGCCCTAAAGGCCAGGCTCTCATTCTGCATGAACTCTGAAGAGCTTTATGCTTTCCAGTTATCATTTTCACCGGGGAAGTTTCATCATGCCAGACATAGAAACATCTTGGGACATCCTTTTCTCAAAAAACTTTCCAGGTTTTTTTTTTTTTTCCTGGCTACTCTTAAAACAAACAAGGGAAAAAAATAATACCATATAAGGAAAAAGAGAAATAATGTGATTACTGGAATGAATTTAGGTTCCGTGCATGTTTTTTCTTTATTGGTAAAACCACCATCGATCAAGCAGATCATTGTTTAAGGCCCATACGCATAAGTAAGATACCCTCCTATGCACAAATCTTGCACATAAAAATTTTACTAGCTAAAACTATTTCTTCCATCATGTATTCATATCTTATTTCTACTGTAACACATTATCACAAACTTAATGGCTTAAAACAACAAATTGGTATTTTTAGAGGTCAGAATTTTAAAATAGATCCTATTGGGATACTATCAAGATGTTGGTAGGGATGGTTCCTTCTGAAAGCTCGAGGGGAGAATTAGTTCACTTGTCTTTTCCAGCTTCTAGAAACCACTGCACTTCTTGATTCCTGGTCCCTTCTTTCACCTTCAAAGTCAGAGCAGAGCACCTACCAATCTTTCTCTTAAAAGTCTAACCTACTTGCCTTCATTTAACAGGGACTCTTGCAACTACACTGGGCCCACCCAGATAATCCAGAATAACCTTCCCAACTCACAATTCTTAACTTAATTACATTTACCAAGTCCCTTTTGCTATGTAATTTAACATGTTCCCAGGTTTCAACAAGTAGGATGTGGCCATCACTACCATCCCTAAAAATTCACTCAAGTCACCTTCACATGGAAGCCTTCCTTAACCACCACTCCTCTGGCCTGGTTAGATCTCCCTATTCTATCTTCTTCTGGCACACTGTGCTTCTCTAATAGTATTTATCATAATCCTACTAAATGATTATCAACAGTTTGGTTGTGTGATGTCCAATTCCTCCACCAGAATGTATGCTCCTTGAGTGAGGAAGCTGCACGTAGTTGTTTGCCTAGCATAGTGCTTAGGCAAGTGCTGGGGCATTATTTGAGTAACCACTGAACGGATGTTGTATATAAAGCCCTTGACATTGTTTTAGCCAGGTTAAGTGCTCAATTTACCACACCTTTTAGAATAATTGATCTTTCTATAAAAGTAGCACAATCAACAGAAACCCTTGCAATAATTCATCTTTTGATGAATACTTTCCAAGCACTCATTCTGGGCAAGATACCACATTAACGCACAGCATCAGATGAAAAAATAAATGAGAAACAGTCCCACCTCCTAGGAGTTTATCTGGGGTGAAAAGATAATGAGTAAATAAGTAGCTCTAATCCAAGGTAAAGTATGTGAAGAATCATAACAAAGGTCCAAAAAAAAAAAAATACAAAAATTGGAAGAAATAAAGAAACTATCTGACTTGGGGATGAGAAAAGGCTTAACAGAAGGCATGCATGTTCCCAGAAATTTCACGAAGCAAAGCAAGCATGAATATATGTAGAATATTTCAAGAAAGGAAATGAACATGAACAAGGTAGAGAGGAATACATGATTTATAACACAGCATAGGTAAACTGTATTAATCTACCTGGTGATGGTTTCCAAATAAAGTACCCAAAATTTGCTGACAGATTACTTTCTAGAATAAGTCTGCCATGTAGATATAAAAATTAAGAATTATCTCCATGCTAAAATAAATTGATTAAAATAAACGTATCCAGATTTTGAGCATCTATATGCAGTATTCTGAGACAAATCTATACTTCACGTTTCACAGAGCACCCTGAACATTTCTAATGTTTTCAAAAGAGAAGAATCCACAGGATGGATGTCCCATCTACTTGGACAGCCTTAGGTTTGGTGGTGGATTGAAGATTACCCCCAAATGCTTTGACGCTCTTCTCCTTCAATTCTGAGGTTTGTGTCTCTGGCCCTTGAATCCAGGCTGGCTCTATGGAACCACTTTTACCCAAAGAATATGGCAGCAGAGATGCTGCATCAGCACCTGGGCCCAGGCCTGCAAGAGAGACAACTTCCACTTCCTGCTTCCTGGAATGCTCATGCTGAGGAGAGCCAGCCACTGCTGCTAAGACTCTCACATAGTGAGCAAGTAGGAGCTAGACATTTTGAGAGGTCCAATGGGGAGAAAAGACCAGCCAGTGCCAGACATTCCAGTCATCCTCAGCCAGGTTCTAGACATGTGAGTGCAAAATGCCATCTTGGACATAGAGAAGCACCAAGGAACTCAGACCACAGGCAGAACAGAGGTGGCAGCCACAGTGCCCAGTGAGGTACCCAGCAGAGGCCCCAGCTATCAGGGGGTAGAGATGGGGCATCCCTGCTATGCCCTGCCTCATTTCCTGACCCAAGGAACTGTGTGCATAATATGATTTCTGTTTTCATTACTAAGTTTTCAGATAATTTGTAAATAGTAATAGATAACCAGAGATGATATTTTCACTAGGGTTAACAGTTTGATTTTTTTTTTTTACAAACACACTAGAACTTGCTTCTCAAAATAGTAGTAATCAAAGCTGTCACATGGAAAAACATTTACCAATTTCATACATTTTCCACATAGAAAACATTTTTGAAATTTCCTTCTCAGAAGCAGTTTATGTATGAGGAAGGAAGGAAGGAAGGAAGGAAGGAAGGAAGGAAGGAAGGAAGGA